>NC_092261.1:22887381-23187381 GCF_036320965.1 Panulirus ornatus
GGGAAGTTGGGATGGACTACAAGGCAAAGGTGGGGTGGGCTTGAGGGCAACAGCGGGATTAGTCTGATGATGTGGGTCGGCTGCGTCTGAAGGCGAGGGTGGGATCGGCCAGAAGGATATGGCAGGATGGCCTTGACGGTGAGGGTAGACTGGGCTGAAGGCGAGTATGAACTTGGTTTGTCGGTGAGGTGGGGATGAGAGAGAGAGAAGATGATGGATGGGCGTGAAGGCGAATTTTGCATGGGCTAGAAGGCTAATGTGAAATGGCCTTGAAGGCGAGGGAGAGCTTGACTGATAGGCGAGGGTGAGCTTGGCCTGAAGGTGAGGGCGAGCTGGCTCTGAAGGTGAGGCTCAGATGTTCCAGATGGTGAGGGTGAGGTGGTGCTATAGGTGAAGGCAGAATGGCCCTGATGGCGATGGTTCACTGATTTAGTTGCGAGGTTGTGCTTTTCATAACGGAAAGGGTGGGATGGGCCTGAAGGTAAAGATGGACTTGACCTGAATGGATGGGTGGGATGGGCCTGAAGGAGAACTTGAGCTGTTTTTGAATGCAGGAGTAGGATGTGCCAGAAGGGGATGGTGAGGTGTGCCTGAAGCGAGGGTGGGCTGGGCCAGAAGGCGAGCATTGGCTGGGTTAGAAGTCGAATTTGGGTTGGGCCTGTAGACTAGGCTGAGCTGGGTCTGAAGGGTAGTGTGGGCTTGACATGAAAGCGTGAGTAGGTTTGGCCAGGAGGAAAATGGGGGTCGGGTTTGAATGCGTGGGTGGGATGGGTCTGAGGGTGAGGGTGAGATGGGATTATAGGCGAGGGTAAGATGGGCCAAAAGGCGAGGTTAGGACGAACCAGAAGGCGAGGTCGGGATGAGCTTAGAGTTGAGGGTTGGATGGGCTTGAATATTCGGTTAGTTTGGGCGTTATGGCGAGGTTAGACGGAGCCAGAAAGTGAAGGTAGGCTAGGCCTGAATGCGAGGGATAGCTAGGCCAGAAGGCGAGGGAGGAATAGGCCTAAACACGAGGTTGGGATGGGCCTAAATACCTGTGTTGGCTGGGCTTGTAATCGTGTGTGTGTGTGTGTGTGTGTGTGTGTGTGTGTGTGTGTGTGTGTGTGTGTGTGAACTGGTCCAGAGGGTGAAGATGAACTACTTGGCCCGAGGGCAAGGGTGGAAAGGGCCTGAAGTCGAGGTTGAGCTAGGTTTGAAGGCAAGTGTGGGATGGGTCAGAAGGCGATGGTTGGATGTGCCTGAAGAAGAGGTGGACTAGGCTTTAAGGCGCGGAGGATGGGCTGGGCCAGATGGCGAGGGCGGGTTGGGCCTGTAGTCGAGAACTAGCTGGGCCTGAAGGCGAGAATGAGATTGGCTTGTCGGTGAGGTGGGAATGAGAGAGTAGATGATGGGTTGGCACTGAACTCGGAGTTGGGATGGGCTAGAATGCAAAGGTGGGATGAGCTTGAAGGCGAGGGCGAACTTGGCCTGACAGAGTGAAATGGTACGAAAGGTGAGGATGAGCTTGACCTGAAGGCAAAGGTGGGTTGGGCCTGAAGGTGAGGATTCGATAATAAAGGTGAGGGTGAAGTGGGGCTGATGGCGAGGGCCGAATGGACCTGAAGGGATAGTAGGCTGGTTTTAGTGGCGAGGGTGTGCTTATCATGACGGCGAGAGTAGGATGGACCTGAAGGCGTTTGTGGGCGGGGCCAGAAGGCGAAGACTGGTCTAAACGCAAGGATGGGATGGGCCTGAAGGCGAGGTTGAGCTAGGTTTGAGGAAAGAGTGTGATGGGCCAGAAGGCAATAGTTGGCTGGGCTTGAAGACGAGGGTGGGCAGAGGTTGATGGTGAGTGTGGGATGGGTTGAAGGCGAGGCTGGGATGGACTTGAAACAGAGGGTGGGCTATTTATGAATAAGAGGCTGGGCGGGACCTGAAGGTGAAGATGGGATGGGCCTGAAGGCAACGGTGGCCAAGGACAAAGCGAGAGTTTGCTGGCCAGGAGGCAAAAGGGGGAGGGGGTCTTGCAGGTGAGGGTAGGATGGGCCATAAGGGGAAAGGAGGGGGAGGGGGGTGTTCTTGCAGGCGAGGGTGGGTTGGGCCAGAAGGATAGGGTGGGATGGGCTTAAATGCGAAGAGGGGATGGGCCTGAAGGCGAAGTTGGGCGGGGCCAGAAGGCGAAGCTGGGCCAGTACTGAAGGCCAGGGTCAGCTTGGCCTAAAGGCGAATGTGGGTGTGGCCATAAAACGATGCTGGGATGGCCTTGACGGTGAGGGTAGGCTGGGCCTAAAGGAGAGTATGAGCTTGGCTTGTCGGTGAAGTGGGGATGAGATAGAGAAGATGATGGATTGGGCATGAATGCGGATTTTTCATGTGTTACGAGGCAAAGGTGAGATGGGCTTGAAGGCGAGGGAGAGCTTGACTGAAAGGCGATGGTGAGGTGGGACTGAAGGCAAGTGTGAGCTTTGCTTGAAGGTGAGGGTGAGCCGGTTCTGAAGGCGAGGTGGGGCTGAAGGCGAGTGTGAAATGGGCCTGAAAGCGATGGTGGGCTGATCTAATTGCGAGGATGTGCTTTTCATGAAGGAGAGGTGGGATGGGCCTGAAGGCGATGATGGGTTGATCTAATATCGAGGGTGTGCTTTTCATGATGGCGAGGGTGGGATGATCCTAAAGGGGTGGTTAGTTGGACCTGAAATGGAGGATGGGCTGGGCCAGAAGGCGAAGATGTACTTGGCCTGAAGGCAAGAATAGGATTGGCCTAAAGGCGAGGGTGGGATGGGCCTGAAGGTGAGGGTGGGATGGGCTTGAAGGAGAGGTTGAGCTAGGTTTGAAGGCAGGAGTACGATGGGCCTTAATTAAATGGTGGGATGTGCCTGAAGACGAGGGTGGGCTGGGCCAGAAGGCGAGCATGGGCTGGGTCAGAATTCGAAGGTAGATTAGGCCTGTAGACGAGGATGAACTGGGCCTGAAGGGGAGGTGTGATGGGCCAGAAGGCGAAGGTGGGATGGGCCTGAAGACAAGAGTGGGATGGGTTGAAGACGATTGCGGAATGGGACTGAGAGCGAGAGTGAGCTAGGACACCAAGGGAAGGAGTGTGGGACTAAAGTTTTTAGGATGGGCCTTATGAAGATGAGAGTGACATAGGCTTGTAGGTTAGGGTGGGTTGACGCAGAACGCTAGGGTAGGCTGCGTTGAGAGCAGAGTTTGGATGGTCTTGAAGAGTTTCGGCTGGTTACGAAGGCGAGAATAGGCCGGACCAGAAGAAGAAAGAGGTTGGTCCTGAATGCATGGGTCTGATAGGCGTGAATGTGACGGTAATGTGAGGGGTAAGCTGGATCAAAAGGCGAGGGTGGGATGGGCTTCAACTTGAGGGTGGGAAGGGCTTGAATGGGCGGGTGGTCTGGGCCTTGCGGCGAGGTTGGACAGAGGAAAAATACGAAGGTGGGCTAGGCCTGAACGCGAGGATGGGATGGCCCTAAGCGCGAGGGTGGCCAGGACAAAAGGGAGGGTGGTGAGATGCTCCTGAAGTCAAAGGTGTATACGGACTTGAACGCGAAGGTGCAATGGACCCAAAGATGGGGATGGGATATGTCTGAAGACGAGGGTGTAATGGGCGTGAAGGTGACGATGAGCTGGGTCTGAATACAAGGATGGGATGGGCCAATAACGAGGGTGGGATGGGCCTGTAGGCAAGGGATGAATGGGCCTGAAAGCGAGGGTGAGCTGGGTTTGATTGCGAGTGCAGGATGGCCCAGAATGCGTTGGCGAGATGGGTCTGAGGGTGAGAGCGAGATGGGCCTGAAAGCGAGGGTGGGATACGCTCGTAGGCGAGGATGATTTAGGCTTCATAACGTAGGAGAATCTGAAGACGATGTTGCGATGATCCAAAAGGCGAGGGTGGGAAGGGACTGAAGGCGACGGTGGAATGGGCCAGAAGGTGAAGGCCCCAAGGCGAGAATGAGAAAGGTCTGAAAACGAAGGTGAGCTAGGTCAAAAGGCTAAGGTGGGATTGGCCTGAAGGCTAAGTTGGGATGAGCTAGAAAACGCGGGCTTGTTCGACCTGAAAGCAGATTATGAATATGGGGCAGAAGGCTAGGGCAAGATGGGTCAGGTGAGGATGGGATGTGCCTGAAGAGATTATGATGTGCCTGAGGGTGAGGGTGAGCTGGGTCTTTAGACGTGGGGTGAGTTTGGTCTGAAGGCGAGGGTGAGCTAAGCGAAGAGGCGATGGTGCGGTAGGGCTGAAAACGAGGTTAGTTTGGTTCTAGTGGCGAGTGTGTGCTTGGCGTGAAAACAAGGGTGGAATTGGCTTGAAGGCGTTGGTGGGCTGGGCCTGAGGTCGTGGGTGGGCTGGGTCTGAAGCCGTGGTTAGGATGATCCTGAAATGGGCAGAGGGTGAACTGGGCCAGAAAATGGACTGGGCTTGAAGGCAAGCGTGTGATGGGCTTGAAGGCTAGATTGGGCTAGTTTTGAATGCAAGAGTGGAATGGATCAGAAGGCGATGGTGCGATATGCCTGAAGACGAGGGTCAGCTCGGGCTTAAGGCGAGGATGAAGTGGGTCCGAATGCGAAGGTGGGTTGGGCCTGTAGGCTAAGGTTTAGTTGGGCCTGAAGTCGGTGGTGGGATGGGCCAGAAACCGAAGGTGGGCTGGGCCTCAAGGAGAGCGTGAGCTGGACATGAAAGCGAGGGTGGGATGGGCCCAAATACGGGGGTGAGCTTGGCCTGAAGGCGAGGATGAGCTGGTATTAAGAGTTAGGATGAAATGGGTTAGAAGGCGAGGGTAAGATAGACTTGAGGGCGAGGATATTCGGAGCCTAAAGGTGAAGGTAAACTAGGCCTGAAGTTGAGGCCGGGATAGGCCTGAAGCCGAGGCTGAACTGGGGCTGAGGGTGGTCTTGTTCTAATGGCTAGGGTATGCTTGGGCTCAAGGAGAGGTTAGGATGGGCCAGAAGGCGTGGGAGGGCTAGACCTGAAATTGTGGGTAGGCTGGGTCTGAAGGCGAAGATGGACTGGGCCTGAAGGCAAGAGTGGGATGTCCCTGAAGGAGAGGTTTAGATAGTTTTGAAAGCAAGCGTTAGGATGGGCCAGAAGGCGATGTTGGGATGTGGATGAAGACGCAGTTGGGCTGGGCCTTAAGGCAAAGTTGGGCGGGGTCAGAAGGTGAAGGTGGGTTGGGCCTTTAGGCAACGTTTGCTGGGACTGAAGGCGTGTTTGGGCTGATCCTGAAATGGGGAGAGGGTGAACTGGGCCAGAAAATGGACTAGGCTTGAAGGCAAGCGTGGGATGGGCTGGAAGGCTAGATTGGGCTAGTTTTGAATGCAAGAGTGGGATGGATCAGAAGGCGATGATGCGATATGCCTGAAGACGAGGGTGAGCTCGGGCTTAAGGCGAGAATGGAGTGGGTCCGAATGCGAAGGTGGGTTGGGCCTGTAGCGAAGGTTTAGTTGGGCCTGAAGGCGATGGTGGGATGGGACAGAAGCCGAGGGTGGGCTGGGCCTCAAGGAGAGTGTGAGCTGGACCTGATGGCTAAAGTGGGTTGGGGCAGAAGGCGAGGGTGGGATGGGCCCGAAAACGGGGGTGAGCTTGACGTGAAGGCGAGGGTGAGCTGGTACTAGCAGTTAGGGTGAAATGGGATAGAATGCGAGGGTAAGCTTGACTTGAGGGCGAGGATATGCGGAGCCTGAAGGTGAGGGTAAACTAGGCCTGAAGTTGAGGCCGGGATATGCCAAAAGGCGAGGCTGAACTGAGGCTGCGGGTGGTCTTGTTTCATGGCTAGGGTATGCTTTGGCTCAACAGGAGTTTGGGATGGCGATGAAGGCGTGGGTAGGCTAGACCTTAAATTTGGGGTAGGCTGGGTCTGAAGGCGAAGATGGACTGGGCCTAAGGGCGACGCTTAGATAGGTTTGAAGGCATGGTTGGGATGGGCCAGAAGGCGATGTTGGGATGTGGATGAAGACGAGGTCGGGCTGGGCCTTAAGGCAAAGTTGGGCGGGGCAAGAAGGTGAAGGTGGGTTGGGCCTTTAGGCAGAGTGTTCTGGAACTAAAGGCGTGTTTGGGCTGATCCTGAAATGGGGAGAGGGTGAACTGGGCCAGAAAATGGACTGGACTTGAAGGCAAGCGTGGGATGGGCTGGATGGCTAGATTGAGCTAGTTTTGAATGCAAGAGTGGGATGGATCAGAGGTCAATGGTGTGATATGCCTGAAGACGAGGGTGGGCTCGGGCTTAAGGCGAGGATGGAGTGGGTCCGAATGCGAAGGTGGGTTGGGCCTGTAGTTAAGGTTTAGTTGGGCCTGATGGCGGTGGTGGGTTGGGACAGAAGCCGAAGGTGGGCTGGGCCTCAAGGAGAGTCTGAGCTGGACCTGAAGGCTAAAGTGGGATGGGGCAGAAGGCGAGGGTGTCATGTGCCCGAATACGGGGGTGAGCTTGGCGTGAAGGCGAGGGTGAGCTGGTACTAACAGTTAGGATGAAATGGGATAGAAGGCGAGGGTGAGCTTGACTTGAGGGCGAGGATATGCAGAGCCTTAAGGTGAAGGTAAACTAGGCCTGAAGTTGAGGCCGGGATATGCCAGAAGGCGAGGCTGAACTGGGGCTGAGGGTTCTCTTTTTCTAGAAGGCGAGGGTGAGCTTGACTTAAGGGCGAGGATATGCGGAACCTGAAGGTGAATGTAAACTAGGCCTGAAGTTGAGGCCGGGATAGGCCAGAAGGCGAGGCTGAACTGGGGCTGAGGGTGGTCTTGTTCTAATGGCTAGGGTATGCTTGGGCTCAAGGAGAGGTTGGGATGGGTCTGAAGGCGTGGGTGGGCTAGACCTGAAATTGTGGGTAGGCTGGGTCTGAAGGCGAAGATGGACTAGGCCTGAAGGCAAGGGTGGGATGGGCCTGAAGGCGAGGTTTTGATAGGTTTGAAGGCAAGGTTGGGATGGGCCAGAAGGTGATGTTGGGATGTGGATGAAGACGAGGTTGGGCTGGGCCTTAAGGCAAAGTTGGGCGGGGCCAGAAGGTGAAGGTGGGTTGGGCCTTTAGGCAGAGTCTGCTGGGACTGAAGGCGTGTTTAGGCTGGTTTTGAATGCAAGAGTGGGATGGATCAGAAGGCGATGGTGCGATGTACCTTAAGACGAGGGTGGGTTCGGGCTTAAGGCGAGGATATAGTGGGTTCGAAGGCGAAGGTGGGTTGAGCCTGTAGGCGAAGGTTTAGTTGGGCCTGAAGGCGGTGGTGGGATGGGTCAGAAGCCGAAGGTGGGCTGGGCCTCAAGGAGAGTGTGAGCTGGACCTGAAGGCTAAAGTGGGATGGGGCAGAAGACGAGGGTGGGATGGGCCCAAATACGGGGGGTGAGCTTGTCCTGAAGGCGAGGTTGAGCTGGTACTAAGAGTTAGGATGAAATGGGATAGAAGGCGAGGGTAAGATAGACTTGAGGGCGAGGATATGCGGAGCCTGAAGGTGAAGGTAAACTAGGCCTGAAGTTGAGGCCGGGATAGGCCAGAAGGCGAGGCTGAAGTGGGGCTGAGGGTGGTCTTGTTCTAATGGCTAGGGTATGCTTGGGCTCAAGGAGAGGTTAGGATGGGCCTGAAGGCGTGGGTGGGCTAGACCTGAAATTGTGTGTAGACTGGGTCTGAAGGCGAAGATGGACTGGGCCTGAAGGCAAGGGTGGGATGGGCCTGAAGGCGAGGTTTTGATAGGTTTGAAAGCAAGGTTAGGATGGGCCAGAAGGCGATGTTGGGATGTGGATGAAGACGAGGTTGGGCTGGGCCTTAAGGCAAAGTTGGGCGGGGCCAGAAGGTGAAGGTGGGTTGGGCCTTTAGGCAAAGTTTGCTGGGACTGAAGGCGTGTTTGGGCTGATCCTGAAATGGGGAGAGGGTGAACTGGGCCAGAAAATGGACCGGGCTTGAAGGCAAGCGTGGGATGGGCTGGAAGGCTAGATTGGGCTAGTTTTGAAAGCAAGAGTGGGATGGATCAGAAGGCGATGGTGCGATATACCTGAAGACGAGTGTGGGCTCGGGCTTAAGGCGAGGATGGAGTGGGTCCGAAGGCAAAGGTGGGTTGGGCCTGTAGGCGAAGGTTTAGTTGGGCCTGAAGGCGGTGGTGGGATGGGCCAGAAGCCGAGGGTGGGCTGGGCCTCAAGGAGAGTGTGAGCTGGACCTGATGGCTTAAGTGGGATGGGGCAGAAGGCGAGGGTGGGATGGGCCCGAATACGGGGGTGAGCTTGGCGTGAAGGCGAGGGTGAGCTGGTACTAGCAGTTAGGGTAAATGGGATAGAAGGCGAGAGTAAGCTTGACTTGAGGGCGAGGATATGCGGAGCCTGAAGGTGAAGGTAAACTAGGCCTGAAGTTGAGGCAGGGATGTGCCAGAAGGCGAGGCTGAACTGAGGCTGAGGGTGGTCTTGTTTCATGGCTAGGGTATGCTTGGGCTCAACGAGAGGTTGGGATGGCCGTGAAGGCGTGGGTGGGCTAGACCTGAAATTTCGGGTAGGCTGGGTCTGAAGGCGAAGATGGACTGGGCCTGAAGGCAAGGGTGGGATGGGCCTGAAGGCGAGGTTTAGATAGGTTTGAAGGCAAGGTTGGGATGGGCCAGAAGGCGATGTTGGGATGTGGATGAAGACGAGTTTGGGCTGGGCCTTAAGGCAAAGTTGGGCGTGGCCAGAAGGTGAAGGTGGGTTAGGCCTTTAGTCAGAGTTTACTGGGACTGAAAGCGTGTTTGAGCTGATCCCGAAATGGGGAGAGGGTGAACTGGGCCAGAAAATGGACTGGGCCTGAATGCAAGCGTGGGATGGGCTGGAAGGCTAGATTGGGCTAGTTTTGAATGCAAGACTGGGATGGATCAGAAGGCGATGGTGCGATATGCCTGAAGACGAGGGTGGGCTCGGGCTTAAGGCGAGGATGGAGTGGGTCCGAAGGCGAAGATGGGTTGTGCCTGTAGGCGAAGGTTTAGTTGGTCCTGAAGGCGGTGGAGGGATGGATCAGAAGCCGAAGGTGGGCTGGGCCTCAAGGAGAGTGTGAGCTGGACCCTAAATGCTAAAGTGGGATGGGGCAGAAGGCGAGGGTGTCATGGGCCCGAATACGGGGGTGAGCTTGGCGTGGAGGCGATGGTGAGCTGGTACTAGCAGTTAAGGTGAAATGGGATAGAAGGCGAGGGTAAACTTGATTTGAGGGTCAGGATATGCAGAGCCTGAAGGTGAATGTAAACTAGGCCTCAAGTTGAGGCCGGGATATGCCAGAAGGCGAGGCTGAACTAGGGCTGAGGGTGGTCTTGTTTCATGGCTAGGGTATGCTTGGGCTCAAGCAGAGGTTGGGATGGGCCTTGAAGGCGTGTGTAGGCTAGACCTGAAATTAGGGGTAGGCTGGGTCTAAAGGCGAAGATGGACTGGGCCTGAAGGCAAGTGTGGGATGGGCCTGAAGGAGAGGTTTAGATAGGTTTGAATGCAAGGTTGGGATAAGCCAGAAGGCGATGTTGAGATGTGGATGAAGACGAGTTTAGGGTGGGCCTTTAGGCAAAGTTGGGCGTGGCCAGAAGGTGAAGGTAGGTTGGGCCTTTAGTCAGAGATTACTGGGACTGAAGGCGTGTTTGAGCTGATCCTGAAATGGAGAGAGGGTGAACTGGGCCAGAAAATGGACTGGGCCTGAAGGCAAGCGTGGGATGGGCTGGAACGCTAGATTGGGCTAGTTTTGAATGCAAGACTGGGATGGATCAGAAGGCGATAGTGCAATATGCCTGAAGACGAGAGTGGGCTCGGCTTAAGACGAGGATGGAGTAAGTCCAAAGGCGAAGATGGGATGGGCTTGTAGGCGAAGGTTTAGTTGGGCCTGAAGGCGGCGGAGGGATGGATCAGAAGCCGAAGATGGGCTGGGCCTCAAGGAGAGTGTCAGCTGGAACTGAAGGCTAGAGTGGGATGGGGCAGAAGGCGAGGGTGTCATGGGCCCGAATACTGGGGTGAGCTTGGCGTGAAGGCGAGGGTGAGCTGGTGCTAGCAGTTAGGGTGATAAAAGGCAAGGGTAAGCTTGACTTGAGTGCGAGGATATGCAGAGCCTGAATGTGAGGATAAACTAGTCCTGAAGTTGAGGCAGGGATATGCCAGAAGGCGAGGCTGAACTGTGGCTGAGGGTGGTCTTGTTCTAATGGCTAGGGTATGCTTGGGCTCAAGGAGAGGTTAGGATGGGCCTGAAGGCGTGGGTGGGCTAGACCTGAAATTGTGGGTAGGCTGGGTCTGAAGGCGAAGATGGACTGGGCCTGAAGGCAAGAGTGGGATGGGCCTGAAGGCGAGGTTTAGATAGGTTTGAAAGCAACGTTAGGATGGGCCAGAAGGCGATGTTGGGATGTGGATGAAGACGAAGTTGGGCTGGGCCTTAAGGCAAAGTTGGGCGGGGTCAGAAGGTGAAGGTGGGTTGGGCCTTTAGGCAAAGTTTGCTGGGACTGAAGGCGTGTTTGGGTGATCCTGAAATGGGGAGAGGGTGAACTGGGCCAGAAAATGGACGGGCCTTGAAGGCAAGCGTGGGATGGGCTGGAAGGCTAGATTGGGCTAGTTTTGAAAGCAAGAGTGGGATGGATCAGAAGGCGATGGTGCGATATACCTGAAGACGAGTGTGGGCTCGGGCTTAAGGCTAGGATGGAGTGGGTCCGAAGGCGAATATGGGTTGGGCCAGTAGGCGAAGGTTTAGCTGGGCCTGAAGGCGGTGGTGGGATGGGCCAGTAGCCGAAGGTGGGCTGGGCCTCAAGGAGAGTTTTAGCTGGACCTGAAGGCTAAAGTGGGATGGGGCAGAAGTCGAGGGTGGGATGGGCCCGAGTACGGTGGTGACTTGGCCTGAAGGCGAGGGTGAGCTGGTAGTAACAGTTAGGGTGAAATGGGATAGAAGGCGAGGGTGAGCTTGACTTGAGGACGAGGATGAGCTTACCCTGAAGGTGAGGGTAAATTAGGCCTGAAATTGAGGCCGGGATAGGCCAGAAGGCGAGGCTGAACTGGGGCTGAGGGTGGTCTTGTTCTAATGGCAAAGGTATGCTTGGGCTCAAGGAGTGGTTGGGATGGGTCTGAAGGCGTGGGTGGGCTAGACCTGAAATTGTGGGTAGGCTGGGGCGAAAGGCGAAGATGGACTAGGCCTGAAGGCAAGGGTGGGATGGCCCTGAAGGCGAGGGTTAGATAGGTTTGAAGGCAAGGTTGGGATAAGCCTGAAGGCGATGTTGGGATGTGGATGAGGACGAAGTTGCGCTGGGCCTTAAGGCAAAGTTAGGCGGGGCCAGAAGGTGAAGGTGGGTTGGGCCTTTAGGTAGGGTGTGGTGGGACTGAAGGCTGGGGGATTGGCGAAAATGCAATGTTGAGTTGGGCCTGAAGGCGCGTGCGCGCTGGACCTGAAGGTTATTGCGGGATGTGCCGGAGAGCGAGAGTGAAATGGGGCTGAAGGTTAGGGTGAGCTTGGTCTGGAGGAGGGGGTAAGCTGGGCCTGAGAGTTAGGGTGAAATAGGACAGAAGGCGAGGGTGAACTGTGCCTGAAGGTGAGGCTGGTTTGGGCCAGGAGGCGAAGGTGAGCTTGAGCTGAAAGTGAGGTTGACTTGGCGAGAGTGAGCTATTTCTAATGGGGAGGGTGTTCTTGGCGTAAATGATAGGCTTGAAGGCGAGGGTGGGATAGGCCAGAGGATGAGAGTTGGGAATGAAAGACACTGTGGGATGGGTCTGAAGGAGAGGGTTATCTGGGCTTGACTCTTTAGGGGAAATGGGAAAGAAGGCGAGTTGAGCTTGACCTGAAGCCGACGTTGAACTAGGCCTCAAGGCGAGGGTGAGCTGGGCCTGGAGGAGAGTGTGAGCTTGACTTGATGGCTAGAGTCGGATGGGCTAGAAGGCGATGGTGCGATGGTCTTGAAGACGAGGGTGGGCAGAGCCTGAAGGCGATCATTGGATAGATTGAAGGCGAGTGTGGAATGTGAATGAAAGCGAAATTAGGCTGGGACAAGAGAAGGAACAGGTTTGGGCTGAAGTCGTGGGTGGAATGGGCCAAAAGTGTGGGCGAGATAGGCTACTAGGTGAAGGTGGGATGGGCCAGAAGGCATGGTTGGATAGGTTTGAAGAGGGTAGGGCTGGCAGAAGGCGAAAGTGGGCTGGGCCAGAAGGCATGGTTGGATAGGTTTGAAGAGGGTAGGGCGGGCAGAAGGCGAAAGTGGGCTGGGACTGAGAGAAAGAGTAGGTTGGGCCAGAGGGCGAAGGCGGGCGGGCTTTAATATGTGGATAGGATGGGCCTGAAGGCGAGGGTAAGATGGACTTGTAGACGAGGGTGGGATGGGCCAGGAGGCAAGGGTAGGTTGGGCGGAACTAGAAGGCGGTATGCTAAGCCTGTAGGCGAAGGCAAGCTTTAGACATGATGGCGAGGTTATGATTTGCCAAAATACGATGGTAGGATGTGCTTGAATGCGAGGCTGAGCCGTTCTTGAAGTCGAGAGTGGGATGGGCCAGAAGGCGATGGTGGAATGGGCTTCAGAAAGAGGGTCGCATATCCATGACGGTAAGGGTAGGCTTGGCCTGAAGGCGTTGGTGGGCTGGGCCTAAGATGTGTGGTGTGCTGGGCCAGGAGCCGGTGATGGATTGGGTCAGAAAGGAAGGGTTAGGATGGGCATGAAGGCGAGGTTGAGCTAGGTTTGAAGGCAAGAGTGGGATGGGCCAGAAGGCCATGGTGGGATGTGCCTGAAGAAGAGTGTGTTGAGGGAAAGAAGGCGAGGATGGGCTCGGCTGAAAGGCGAAGGTGAGCTGTGCTTGCAGACGAGAATGAGCTGGACCTGAAGGCGTGGGTGGGCTTGGCCTGAAATGGGTGGTGGGCTGAGCCATTAGGCGATGATGGACTGGGTCAAAAAGAAAGGGTTGAATAAACCTGAAGGCGAGGTTGAGCTAGGATTGAAGGCAAGAGTTGGATGGGCCAAAAGGCAAGGGTGGAATGGGCTTTAGGTGAGCGTGGGATGAGCTGGAAGTTGAGAGTGGGCAGGAACTTAATGCGACGATGGGCTAGACCTGAAGGAGAAGATGGGCTGTCCTTGCAGGCGATTGAGGGCTTTGAATGATAGCGAGAGTGGGCCGAGCTAGAAGGCGAAGGGCGGTGGGCTTTAAGGAGTGGGTGGGATGGTCCTAAAGACGAGTGAGAAATGAGCTTTTAGGTTAGAGTGGGATTTTCTAGAAGGCAAGGGTTGGATTATCTTGAATGCTACGGTGGAACTAGATAGAATGGATGGTGAGGTGTACCTGAAGGTGAAGGGGGCCTGAGATTTTCCGTATAATGCTCTACAAGGCGAGGGTGATTTGGGCCTGAAAACGAGTGTGGGATGGGACAAACGTGAGGGTGAGATGAGCCTGAATGTGAAGGTGAGATTTGTCTGAAGGCTTGTGCGAGTTGGTTCTGAAATGAAGGGGTGGACTAGGCTGGAAGGCGAAGATGGACTTGGCCGAAAGGGGAAGATGGACTAGGCTTGAAGGCAAGGGTGAAAGTGGCCTGAAGGTGAGGATGAGCTAGGTTTGAAGGAGAGTGTGGGATGGGCCAGAAGGCATTGGTGGGATGTGCCTGAAGACGAGGTGACCTAGGCCTTAAGGCGAGGATGGGCTTGACCGGAAGGCGAGGGTGGGTTAGGCCTCTAGGCGAAAACTAGCTGGGCGTGAATGCAAGAATGACCATGGCTTGTCGGTGACTTAGGGATAGGAGAGGAGATGATGGGTTGGCCCTCAAGGCGAAGTTGGGATGGGCTAGGAGGCAAAGGTGGGATGAGCTTGAAGGCGAGGGTGGGTGGAATGGACCTGATAATCAAAAGTGAAATGGGACGGAACGCGAGGGTGAGCTTGATCTGAAGGCGAGGGTTAGCTGTGCCTGAAGGTGATTGTGAGATGGTCCAGAAGGCGATAGTGAGGTGGGGCTGAAAGGCGATGGTGGAATGGCCCTGAAGGCCTGGTTGGCTGTGCCTGAAATGAAGGGTAGGTTGGGTAAGAAGGTGAAGATGGACATGGCCTGAAGGCAAGGTTGGGATGAGCCTGAAAGCGAGGTTGAGCAAGGTTTGAAGGGAGGAGTAGGATGGCCTGAAGGGAATGATGGGATGTACCTGAAGATGTGGATGGGCTATGCTAGAAGGCAAGCATGGGCTGGGTCAGAAGTCAAAGGTGGGTTGGGCTGTAGACGAAGATAAGCTGGGTCTAAAGGGGAGCGTGAGCTTGACATGAAGGTGGTATAGGCCACAAGGCAATGTTGAGTTAGGCATGAAGGCGAGGATGGGATGGCCCATAGGCTGAGGGTTATGTGGGCTTCATAAGGAGCGTGGGTTTGGCCTGAAGGCGAGTCTGAGTTTGGTATGAACGCGACGGTGAGGTGGGCCTGACAAGTTGGATTAAATGGGACAAACGGCGAGGCTGGAATTGGCCAAAAAGGTAAGGGTAAGCTGGGCCTGAAGGCGAAGGTAAGCTGGGCCTGAAGGCAAGGGTGAGCTGGGATTGAAATCGAGGGTAGGCTGGGACTGAAAGCGACGGTAGAATCTGACTGAAGGAGAGAGTAATATGGGCAAGAGTGGACGGGTGGGAGGGGCTTGAACACGAGGGTTGGTTGGTTTTGAAGGCAAGATTAGGATGGTCTGGGAATAAAAGCTAGGGTGAGCTGGGCCTGAAGGCGAAGGCGAGATGGGCCATATGACGAGGGTGGGAAGGGGATAAAGGTGAAAGGGGGATTGACTAGAAGGTGAGGGCCTGAAGGCGAAGGTGAGCTAGGCGTGAAGGCAAGAGTGAGCTGTGGCTGAAGGTGAGCTGTCCTGCAGGTGACGGAGAAATCAGCCAGAAGACGAGAGTGTGCTAGGTCTGAAGGTGAGGGTGGAGTGGGTCTGAACAGAAGGTGGAATGGGTATGAAGCCGAGGGTGGAATGGGCCAGAAGTTGAGGGCCTGAAGACAAGTATAACTAAGAGAGATACAGTTATAAGGGAGTGCATTACTGCAAACGAAAGACTGGCTTTAATTCTTCATTATTTAGTTGCAGGAAGAAATTTCGCAGACCTACCGTTTAAATACACCCAAAAAGTTTCTCATATGCAGTACTTTTTCTCACCTATCTCTACACACACCCTACAGCTCTGGTAACTCTTTGCATGAGGCAATAAATTATTGCGATATAGCTTTTTGGTCTTGTTTCTCCAAATTTGCTGCCATTGCGACTGTTATGTTTCACGTGGCTGTGACAATAATGATGGGAATGACAGTACAGCGAACAGACGATCGGCAATTAGTCATTCCTTAGGCCACTCCTACAGACTGACGCCTGGATTTGAAAATGTTTGAAAAATCCATCAGTACGAATTTTGGTCATTGACAGTGTATCAGTACGAGGGACACACCATCAGTAATACTGACAGTACAGAAAATACTGACAGTAATACTGATCTTTTGTACCGTGCTTTACGTTAGGTAAGACGGTGGTGCATTTCTGCGTTTATATATTTCTACTCCAGCGTTTGCCTCGCTTCTAAACCCCAAGCACCTCATCCACTCACTTTGTGGGGAATAAAATTCTTTTACACAATTTGTCTTCAAGTCCTCTCCGTACTTATACAAGAAGGGAACTGCATCGGGTAATTATTATAATACTGTGTAGTTACACCTAGAAATAACTATAACATTGATATTGGTCAAAAGTGTTTATATATTGCACACACGAGGTTCTACTTACAATCTGAACATGCAGACTTCAATTATAACAATAGAACGTCGCGATAGATGTAATTGTTTTTAAAACATCCTGCGCTTTATGGAAATTGGTGAGGCAGCTCTGTGGCGCTTCCCTTTACGTGCTCATACATGTGACGTGCTCTAGCGCCGAACAGAAAGGAGGTAATGGAACAGAAAAAATGAAAATAGGATTTTGCTATTGTACACGAAATTCTGCGAGTTATATTCAATGGCTTGCAATATCTTATATAGTTTACTGTTATTTTCATTTTCACAAAGAAATATGGCTTCCCAGCGCTCTTGCAGCAATGGACCGGACGATTCCTGCAACGAAAACGTGTTTACGCCGAAACCACAAACAAGAAATATTACGTCTAGTGAAAATAGTCTGCCATTTGTATTTTGGTTTGAAGATGGGAGACCAAGATAAATAGTGGGCACCGCCCGTTGTATACCATCCTTGTTATATTTTCTGTTAATAATCATGAATAAACTGCGTTCGTGTATTACTCCATTATTTTTCTTTGGTCGTTACATAAGTATATACAGAGTAGTAAAGTTTGCCATTAACTTATGCCTTGCATGAAATATTGACATCCTACATTATTATGAAAACTAGTATTGGATTCAGCACGTCAGGATCAGTCAGAAAAAGCCGTTTATAATAGAGTTAAATAAAATTGTTTCAGCGTAATTACCCTAATGACTAGCCAACCAGCTACAGAAGGATAAACATTCGCGGGGAAAATCACCGAAAAATTGAAATAAAGTAAAATGAATATATATATATATATATATATATATATATATATATATATATATATATATATATATATATATATATATATATATATATATATATATATATATATATATATATATATATATATATATATATATATATATATTTTTTTTTTTTTTTTATTTATTATACTTTGTCGCTGTCTCCCGCGTTTGCGAGGTAGCGCAAGGAAACAGACGAAAGAAATGCCCCCCCCCCCCCATACACATGTATATACATACGTCCACACACGCAAATATACATACCTACACAGCTTTCCATGGTTTACCCCAGACGCTTCACATGCCTTGATTCAATCCACTGACAGCACGTCAACCCCGGTATACCACATCGCTCCAATTCACTCTATTCCTTGCCCTCCTTTCACCCTCCTGCATGTTCAGGCCCCGATCACACAAAATCTTTTTCACTCCATCTTTCCACCTCCAATTTGGTCTCCCTCTTCTCCTCGTTTCCTCCACCTCCGACACATATATCCTCTTGGTCAATCTTTCCTCACTCATTCTCTCCATGTGCTCAAACCACTTCAAAACACCCTCTTCTGCTCTCTCAACCACGCTCTTTTTATTTCCACACATCTCTCTTACCCTTACGTTACTCACTCGATCAAACCACCTCACACCACACATTGTCCTCAAACATCTCATTTCCAGCACATCCATCCTCCTGCGCACAACTCTATCCATAGCCCACGCCTCGCAACCATACAACATTGTTGGAACCACTATTCCTTCAAACATACCCATTTTTGCTTTCCGAGATAATGTTCTCGACTTCCACACATTCTTCAAGGCCCCCAGAATTTTCGTCCCCTCCCCCACCCTATGATCCACTTCCGCTTCCATGGTTCCATCCGCTGCCAGATCCACTCCCAGATATCTAAAACACTTCACTTCCTCCAGTTTTTCTCCATTCAAACTCACCACCCAATTGACTTGACCCTCAACCCTACTGTACCTAATAGCCTTGCTCTTATTCACATTTACTCTTAACTTTCTTCTTCCACACACTTTACCAAACTCAGTCACCAGCTTCTGCAGTTTCTCACATGAATCAGCCACCAGAGCTGTATCATCAGCGAACAACAACTGACTCACTTCCCAAGCTCTCTCATCCCCAACAGACTTCATACTTGCCCCTCTTTCCAAAACTCTTGCATTTACCTCCCTAACAACCCCATCCATAAACAAATTAAACAACCATGGAGACATCACACACCCCTGCCGCAAACCTACATTCACTGAGAACCAATCACTTTCCTCTCTTCCTACACGTACACATGCCTTACATCCTCGATAAAAACTTTTCACTGCTTCTAACAACTTTCCTCCCACACCATATATTCTTAATACCTTCCACAGAGCATCTCTATCAACTCTATCATATGCCTTCTCCAGATCCATAAATGCTACATACAAATCCATTTGCTTTTCTAAGTATTTCTCACATACATTCTAGAAAGCAAACACCTGATCCACACATCCTCTACCACTTCTGAAACCACACTGCTCTTCCCCAATCTGATGCTCTTTACATGCCTTCACCCTCTCAATCAATACCCTCCCATATAATTTACCAGGAATACTCAACAAACTTATACCTCTGTAATTTGAGCACTCACTCTTATCCCCTTTGCCTTTGTACAATGGCACTATGCACGCATTCCGCCAATCCTCAGGCACCTCACCATGAGTCATACATACATTAATTAACCTTACCAACCAGTCAACAATACAGTCACCCCCTTTTTTAATAAAGTCCACTGCAATACCATCCAAACCTGCTGCCTTGCCGGCTTTCATCTTCCGCAAAGCTTTCACTACCTCTTCTCTGTTTACCAAATCATTTTCCCTAACCCTCTCACTTTGCACACCACCTCGACCAAAACACCCTATATCTGCCACTCTATCATCAAACACATTCAACAAACCCTCAAAATACTCACTACATCTATATATATATATATATATATATATATATATATATATATATATATATATATATATATATATATATATATATATATATATATATATATATATATATATATATATATATATATATATATATATATATATATATATATATATATATATATATATATATATATATATATATATATATATATATATATATATATATATATATATATATATATATATATATATATATATATATATATATATATATATATATATATATATATATATATATCCCTGGGGATAGGGGAGAAAGAATACTTCCCACGTATTCCCTGCGTGTCGTAGAAGGCGACTAAAAGGGGAGGGAGCGGGGGACTGGAAATCCTCCCCTCGTTTTTTTTTTTAATTTTCCAAAAGAAGGAACAGAGAATTGGGCCAGGTGAGGGTATTCCCTCAAAGGTCCCGTCCTCTGTTCTTAACGCTACCTCGCTAATGCGGGAAATGGCGAATAGTTTGAAAGAAAAAAAAGATATATATATATATATATATATATATATATATATATATATATATATATATATATATATATATATATATATATATATAAGAAGAAGAACGTCAACACAAGAGAATCAAAAGCATCCTCAGCAAATAAACGATTCCTAGAATACATCCATGGATAAAATTTACATGGGTGAAATTCTAGGATGAGGAATCAACAGAAACGTTCGAGTAATACGAAGATGGACGACCTTCACACGAAAATATTGTATACGAACATACCTGAAAAAGGAAAAATATTCCCAGTCAAAAATGATATATATTCTCCTGAAAAAATATTTGTATCTTGAAGGACATAGAAATAAGTCAAGGAAACAATAACAGCCATGAATAATAATGAAGTTAATGTTGGTCTACTTTCTGAAATGTGTGTTCAAAATAAAACAAAAAATGTATCTAGATAATCCTATACGTATACACATAAATATGTCTTGGAAGAGAAGCAAGTCAAAAACATGGCTATAGTTCCCTTATACGACCTAAGGAAAACAATTCTTCCTTAGAATTTGTAATATTGTTCGTGAAACTCCGTGTGACATATGAACGAGCACCGATATTTTTATAAAATTCACCAATATAAAAACATTAACCCAGAATGGTTATCTAAGTAATTACCACAGTATACATTTCCATCATAACATTTACATAAATAGTTCTAGTCCAATCTCTTCAAACATCAGTAAGCCACTTACCTGCTACATCCTGCAACGAACACGACTTCTGGTAATGGCTGATGTAAATTCCAGCAAAAACATTCCTATCGCTTAGGGTGTTGAGAGTATATGTCTTTGCACGCTTCCACTCGACCATGTGTTTCCCACAGAAGCGCAGTTCTAATATACCCCTCGACAAAAAACAGAGCACCACACACCACGACCATCAGTTTGTCAATAGTACTCGGGTTATCCCCGAGTATATTAATGATGTTAAAGGAAATGTTTTTTGGTTGATGTAGTAAATTAAGAATTTTCTTATATATTGTTCATATCTCCTGCATTTTCGCAGTAGATGTTCTATTGTTGATGTCTGTTTGCACTGTTGGCATACGGGTGGAAAGCTTTTGGTTGTGTATGGCTGCAGGTGGGTGGTGTACGTACAGTTCATTCTTAGGCAGGCTAGCACGACCTCTTCCCTTCTGTTCTTGCGGTACGAGGTCGGCCAGTCCGCCACTTCTTGCTTGTATTTCTTGTTGATGGTTAGGTTGGTCCACTGACTCTGCCACACAAGATGGATTGATCTCTACCCCAAGGTAAGGCAGGGCCCCAGCTCCCGATGGATCGGAACGACCTCCTCGAGTTCTGAGGTCGACTTAGCCAAGCTGTCTGCCTGCTCATTGCCGTATATATTGCAATGACCAGGCACTCACATCAAGGTGATAGCTTTTTCACATGAATTTAGTTTATTAGTAATATTGGCCTGTAATTCACAGGACTCTGTATATTCAGAGCCTATTGCTTTAAGAGTGGAAAGAGAATCAGAGAAAATTATGGCTTTACTATTATTTGAATTAATTATATGGTCTATGGCTCAATCAATGGCAAACAATTCAGCGCAAAATACAGATGTATGATTCGGCAAGCGGTATCTAAGTGCAGATTCCATCGACCATACACTTGCACCCAAACATTCATCCGTCTTGGAACCATCAGTGTAGAAATGAACATACGATAAGTGATCAATGATGACCTAACGAAAACGCTGGTGTACCTCGCCCTCCGATGCGTGTACTTTTTTAGTTGGTAGCCAGCTCGTCTTGATGTTAATTTTGGAACCCTCCCACGGGGATAAGGAATTCTTAACCAGCGAGACCACTTCATTCACCTTAGTACCGGAGTTCTCACTGAGGAAGTGTATTCTGACGGCCAGGGGCTTGACGCCTCTGTTTACGAGCTGTGAATATTCCAGAATGAGGCGACCGGCAGTTGTATTGTTCCTTCTGGCCATCAGAATACCGCTTTGCCACTACAGGATCTCACGTCTTAGTCGAAGAGGAGGTACATGGGCCTCAACTTCCAATCGTGGAACTCTGGCACAGGTTAGGGCTCTAAGACACATTCGCAAACATTTATTCTGTATCACATCGAACCTCCTCAGGGTATACTCGCTCGCCGGAGCATACACCTGAGAGCCATAGTCTAATTCAGATCTAATTAGGGACTTATAAATCATTAACAAAGATCTTCTGTCGGCTCCCCAGAAGGAACCCGAAAGGCATTTAAGAACATTTAGTCTTTTACTGCAATTTGTTACTAGATGGTCACCATGACTTTTCCAATTCTTTTATCAAAATTTAACCCTAGGAATTTAACTGTATTTTGAAATGGGATCGGGTTGTCGTCTAACGTTAAAAGCAAATTCGGAATATTAATTTTTCGGGTGAAGACAACCGCGATACTTTCGTTGGGTGAGAACTTAAATCCCCACTGCAGCGCCCAACGATGAACAGACTCAAGCGCAGCTTGAACCTGCTCAGCCGAAAATTGTGCACTAGGCGAAGAGTGCCATAGCGCACAATCATCAGCATAAAGCGAGTTTAAGATCTCGCGGGACGGAAGTTGGAGACAGAATATCATTAATCATAATATCAAATAATGTTGGGCTAAGAACGCTGCCTTGCGGCAACCCATTCTCTTGGACAAATGTGTCCGAAGTGACATCGAGTGCTGTAAGTTTCACAGCAAAAGTTCTATCGTTTAAAAAGATATTCATAAATATGGGTAAATAACCTCTTAAACCAAAACCATAAAGTTTTCTTAAAATTCCGTTTCGCCATGTCATGTCAAAGGCTTTTTCTAAATCTAAAAATACGGCAACCAAAAAACGCACTTTACTAATTGACTCTAGGATAGAATGTTCTAGATGTATTAAATGATCCAATGTGCCTCTGTTACAACGGAAAGCACACTGTTGATCACTGAATAAACCCTTCGATTCTAACTAAAAAAGTAGCCATCTGTTTACCATTCTCTCCATGACCTTACAAATGCAGCTCGTGAGCGCAATAGGTCGCAACGAATTTATATTCGTAAGGTATTCGGAACCTTTTGGGATGGGGATGAGGTGCCCAAAGTGCCGTGAGTTTGGAAACGTTCGAGACGTACGAATCTCACTGTACAATGCTAACAACTTAGGTTAGCCTGACTAAGGTGCTGGATCATCCAGTAAGAGATCCCGCTGGGTCCCTGGCTCTAACCTTTACAGGATTCCAGGGCAAGAAGCAATTCTTTCATTGTGAACATTTGGTTATAATCAAAAGTATCTTCTGTGGCAAAGTCTGGTAACTGCAGCTCGGCCTGTTGCTTGTGGTGTAGGAAGCGCAGGTCGTAATTGGCCGAGCTGCTTGTTTCTGAGAATCTCCTGGCGAGTGTGTTGGATATGTCCACCGGGTCGTCGATTATTTGTTCTTGGTGGAGGATTTGCGGAGGAAGTGGTGGCTTGTATTTTCTCTTGTATCTATTAATTGTGGACCAGACCTGACTTACTGGTGTGACCTTGTTCACGGTAGAGACAAAGCCGCACCAGAAGTCTCGTTTGGCTTGTTGGATAGTTCTTCTTGCCTGAGCCCTCGCACGTTTGTATGCAACAAAGTTATTTTCTGAAGGCTCGTTGTCGAAAATCCTATATCTCCTATTGCGCTCACGCAGTGCATTTTGGCAATCTGGTGTCCACCAAGGAACTCTATGCTTTGTGGAAATTGCATAGAACCTTAGGTATAGAGTTCTCAGCAGCCCTCAGTATGGTGGAGGTAACCTTGAGGACTTTTGCATCACTGTCACCACCGGATATATCAAGGACGGCTTGCTTTGTAAATGACACCCAATCTGCTTTCTTATAGTTAAATTTAGGCGGAGACGGGTTGGTAATAATGTCGCATGAATAAGAAAGACAGATCGGGAAATGGTCACTTCCTAGGGAGTCGTCATAAATACCCCAAGTGATGTCGTTAAGTATATCCGGCGATGACAAGGATAAATCAGTTGCCGAGATGTTGGCAGTTCGGTCATCGACACATGTTCCACTACCATCGTTCAGAAGAGCGAGGTTGGAGTTTATCATAAAATCAACCATTTGTTATCCCCTGGCGTCTGCCTGGATGTTTCCCCACTGATAATGATGAGCAATGAAGTCTCCTAGAACTACTTTACGGTGGGGCAACTGATTAACAAGCAAGTTTAAGTCATCATTATCAAGTGCATTGGAACCGGAGCAATATATTGAACAAATGGCCAGGTATGTGTTATTAAATTTCACTCTACATGCGACAGCGTCTAGAGTAGAATTTAAAGTCACTCGTGTGTGAGGTAAATTTTGGTGTATATAGATAGCTACCCCGCGATTCTCGTCTCTTCTATACGAGCGATAGCTATCTAAAGCGGAAAAATCTTCGACTGTGCCGTTTAGAAGGGGCTTCTGTAGACTTATCATGGGTGGCCTATACAGTGCAAGCAACAATTGTAGTTGTGCTTGCTTATGCCTAAGGCCTTTACAATTCCCCAGGAGAACATGATCGGTCCCAGGAAGTGGATGTTCTGGCTTCCATCAATTCTATGTCCTCCAACGAAGAGGACCTGTGAATCACAGACCTCTTTGGTGGAGTCACTGGCACGATTGCGTGCGACGTAGTTTTCTCGAGTTTAGTTAAGTTTAAGGATATGTTAGTCTTGTTCTCTTTCTTATCTTTATAGTTAATAGAGGATGTGGTGTTGGCATAGGATTTTTTTGTGGGCTTTGGTTGGAGAAATTGGTATAGGGTTAGGTGGAGCTGGGCTCTTAGTACTGGCGGTTGGCGTGTCACAAGGAGTTTGCGTCGAGATCGTTCGCATAACCGGCTTACATTTCAAAGCCGACGCGTAGGATTCATTAGGTTTAGGAGTCTCATGAGACTCCTTAACCTTCCTCCTAGCCTCGCCATATGAGATGTTGTTCTGAGTCTTAGTTGTGCACACTTCTTTCACAAACTGGAACCGGGGACAGGCCCGGTCTGAGCTTAGGTGGTTGCCATTACAGTTGACACACAACATTTTGTTATCCGTACAATCTTCCGCAGTATGACCCTCCTCAGCACACTTCCCGCATCTTGCAGAAAGAGTGCAAGACTTTGAAGGGTGACCAAATTTCTGGGATTTAAAGCAACGTAGGGGATTCGGAATATATGGACGAACTTGACAACGCATGTAACCAATAGAGATATTATCATTTAAACGAGATTTTCCCAAAGTTAGGTTTATCAGGGGAGTTCTTTGTCGTTCGCCGTTGATAAATTTAGTGATGAATCTGGCAGCGATAACGTCCTCGTTTGCGAGTTCCTTCACAATGTCGTCCTCTGACATATCCATGGCATCAGTGCAGTAGATGATTTCCCTGCATGAATTCATGGAAACGGTTATAGAGACCACAACATCATGAGTATGGAATTTGGTCAACTTTAGTAGTTCCGCCACCTGATTCGTTGATTTCAATTTTACCAATAAGTCACCACAAGCCAGTTTCCTTACCGTTTTAACAGGCCCAGACCATCGTTCAATGACCTTCCTGATTAGGAAGGGACTGAGGGAGGCGAGGGTCGTTGCTCCGGTCGCATGGGCCAAAACATAATCAGCATTTTCATTTTTGATCGAAGGTCCGTCCCTACTACCCCCTAGGGTGGCAGTGGATGGCTTACCTGGGTCCACCCTAGGGGCCTAACCCCAAAGTCTGAGGTGGCAAACCACCCTAGACAGTGGGAAAAAGAACTAGCTACCTCAAAAAAAATCAATCAATTGTTCTATGCAGGAAAAATTTTGAGGGCGTAGCCGGTGGCACAAGGCTAGGCGAAGTTTTGCGGACACTCGTCAATGAAATATCAGTTTTGCACAAAACAACCTTATAAAGATATTGATGAAAAATAGCTTTAGAAAAATTACCTTCAAAACAAAGTTAGGGTAGCGACAACGCAGGGGGGAATAGCTACAACATAGCTCTGAAAGACGACAGCAGCTACGTACACGTCGGTAGCTGGTGCGCGACTGTGGTGCACGACTGTATTACGAGCTGGGGACGGAGTGACGCTAATCTTACGGCAAAACAAAGTTCCAGAACATCCATCTGAACCACCGGGAGCAACTACGGCCTTATACAAAGACTCCAGCTGCACCAATCATCAAGCAGAATGCTTTGTTTACATATACTGGACGACATCGACTGCTCTAACCACCTGTTACCATCACAATAGAATTACACATTAGTAAGGTAAAACATATCGTTATTCAGAAAATAAAGAGAAAAACCAAGGAACCTAGGTTTGGAGGAAAAAGACAATCTTCCACCAGTGCAACATGGATGACGCCTGAACCAGCCTGCCGCGTGTTGATTGGTACTTCGATACGGAGGGTGAACAAATAGAAAGATCTTGCAATATGAAGAATGTATCTCTCATTCATACAGTTCATTATTGGCGCATAAATATGTACGATCACGGACTTGCTTCAGGTTCACCAAACATCCCGTCATGAATCTTGCTTCAGGTGTATTCAAGTGCTTTGCTGCGAGCTTCACTTCAGGTTCACACTAGACCTAGCTGTGAAGCTTGCTTCAGATGCACTAAACAGTAACACAAATAATTTACAACTAAAATCAAGATTCATGAGCCCTGTATCGGATCCTTAGAGTTCCTCATATTCGTGTCGATGTCAAGAGAATCATATATCAGTTTACACAGTTACCTGTCCTTTAGTAAGGACCAGAGACCTTGACCATGACAAAGATTACAAAAGCACAGACGAAACCCCTCAAGGTGATGTTCAACGTACAAGGATTGATATAACTACGAATACAGTAATGACAAGTAATTATGTTACCAATGTTACTACTGGGAGAAATGGAAATCGATAAAGGTGGTGTCGTGTGGTCACTCTGAACGAACAAATTACGTTGGACACCGTCGTGCTGGTCAGACGTTACAAATCTTTCGCTCTGTAAGAAGAGTTTCAATTTTCGCCGGCTGTCTGACCTTTGTACCATGTCTGGGACAAGTGGTAAGCAGATACTTGAGAAAAGTTTGGCTAAGCAAAAAAATAATGCATTGATAAATTGCTTAGACGACAACCTGCAGCTTTCAGGTATCGAATCAGAAATAGATGAACCGCGACTGACAACAATGGGGGTGACGTACGGTTTTCAACAGGTTATTAGTTGGAGGGAAAAGAAGAGGAGGCGAGATCTAGTGGACTTAAGTGAATGAAGTCATAGTGACGAGATTCAGAACGACAGGAAGAAAAAGAATGCATACTACAAGAAAGCAGAAAGAATAATTCGTTTGGTACCGGACACAATAGGCTGGTGAGAGCCAATGTGACGAGCAACCCGGGTGGAGGAAACGGCTCAGGTAGGAGGAAGTTGAGCTTTCCAAGTGACTTACGCATGACATTCTATGAGCAGTTGCTGTGGCTGCTAAGCTGGAAAGGCAGAATAAAAGTTTGATCCTCTGCTTAAGGAAGGTCGTAATAATTCCTATCTGACTGTAGCTGATGAAGCAGTAAAGTTTCTGACGAAGATAGGGGCTGAGGAGGTGATATTAACGATACCCCTAGCCAAAGAACAGCATACCAATGTGATTGTATTCATGTATCCGTTTATACTGGATTCTGATTTCATTCTTGATGATAAACGATTCGTATGGGCAAAGCAACATGAAATCTGGAGTGAAAAAAAGATGGCAGTCTTGATGAAGGGAGACGTTGCGGAGAAGATATTCATCTCTGGAATAGGATGTAGGAGAATTGCAAAGTTCACTGAACAGCCTGTTTTGTGTTACAGGTGCTGTAGGTGGGGTCATATTGCCTGGAAATGTCAAAGTCAATATCGTTGTCGTTGCAGTGGAAATAAAAACCGATTCTGTGGAATGTGGAAATAAAATAAAGTCTCGTCAACGTGTTGTGACGTCCTGTTGCAATGGTGGCGGTGCGCATAATGCAGGTTCACCAATTTGCAGAAGGAGACCACATGTGCGGTGCCAGATGGCAGACCATGGAGGAAGTGCAGCAGCGGGAAAAGGAGTATATACAAGGAGTTAAAGAAAAGACAACGCTACCTTTAACAGAAAATGTGGGAGAAGAAAATGGAACAGAATGACACTTTGAAGGTGACAAGAAATAATGCAAGGGCTACACAGAAACCTACTCCAGAAGATAATGTAAATGAGAAATTCAGTGATGTGTATGGTGTAGTAATCCTACTCGGGCAAGAAATTCTGTGTTACGTTTTGCCTCCACCCCTTGCGCATTAAAGGGTGTATAATCAGCCCAGAGGCCCATTAAAACAGAAAACTCTGAAATAACAGCGTCTGTTAACAGAGAGATTTGGGCTAGATACAGATTCCCTTAGCATCTGGCTAACATCTGACAGCTGACGCCCGTTATGATATGAATACTTTTCCCTTCTTCTCAAGTTGCTCAAATACCAAAGAGATAAGAATTTATGAAACATATCTACAATAGCAAAATAGACATGGCTCTCTCGTAACATAATAAGATTTATTCTTGATACATAGATCTCTATACTACTTCACTTAGCATCACTGGCAAATTCACCGGCCTTCAGTTATATAACATAAGGTTTTGAAGTGACTGAGACGTGTGCAGATTAAATTATACATTTACCAACAGCTTTGTATAATCTTCCTCTTATGGCCATTTCTGACAGAGAGACTGTACCTTGGCCATCTTCCAGTTTCTATACAATGTCTCAAAGAAAACTCAATAAGATCTAATGGGTTACTATAACATTTATTGGTAAACAGGGGAGATAACTGTAACATCCCCCTCCCAAAAGAAACATGAGTCAGCCACTAGTTGAATCATGACTAACTGGTATACGAGACAGTACTTCAGCTATAATATTATCCTTTCCTCTTGTATACTTAGTAAGCATATTATAATCTTGTAACAAAAGACTACACCTTGTTACACGTTGGTTTACATTCTTCATCTTATGTAAAAATACAAGAGGATTGTGATCCAGAAACACTTGGATCGGCCAATCTACTCCTGTCAAATATACAACAAAATGATTCAGACTCAAATACAAGGCCAATGTTACCTTTTCAATGGTACTATAGTTTTTCTGATGCGACAAACTTCTTTGAAAAATAAAATAGAAAATCAATATCATCTTTCTCCTTCATCAAGACTCCACCAATCCCGAAATCACTTGCATCTAAATACAAATTAAATGGTCTATCATATGTGGACATGCGAACATTAGGAATGTGGACATTAGGAAAGAGATAACCCACAGATGGGCTGACATCCTGAAGTATTACATGGTAAAGTATTAACTCGAGTGAAAGATGTGATGGAACAATCTGTGAATGAAAGCGTAAGGTTAGTTTTAGTTGTAGACAGGGGAAAATGTAAGACCATAAATTAAGTATCCTATCATGGAATGTAAATAACTTACGTAATCGGACCACAGATGTGCATGCTTATGCGTTGTTGTATGAGGTGGATGTTATAGCTAGACAAGAAACGGGTACAGAGGATGGCAGTTTAATGAATTTGTGTGACTATCAATGTTTGCGTGTTCAGCTGCTAAAAGAAATAATACAAGAGCACTATTAAGTTATTTTCGAAATAACGTGCCGGTTGAATTGGTCTTAGCTAACAAGTAGAATCGGGTAGAAAGTTTGTGTTAACCTCCAAGGGAGATCTATATGTATTGCTAATATTTACATGTATCCTGAAAGTTTGAATATTGATGATATACCAGAGTATCTACTCATTAATGCCTGTGTCTTGGTTGGTGACATCAATGCAAGACATGAAGTTATAGGTATTGTAGGATCCAGCAATATTAATGTTAGAAGATTTTTACACTTTTTAGGGGAGTTTGATCATGTTAAAATATTGGGTAATGATGAGCCTACACATAGAAGTGGTGGAAGTTTGGATCATGCGGTGCTCTTCAATATAGGTGGAATGAGGGCGAGTGCCGAGATAGTTGGGGATTTGCTCAGTGATCACTTTGCTTTACGAGTCATTGTACATGTCAATAAAATACAGAAAATAATCGAGTGTAAAAGGTATTGCTTGTTGGATGAAATAAGAAAGGAACTGATCGCTTCTGTACAGGATTGGTACATAGGTTATGAACCAAGAGATGTAGATAGCTTTTTTGATGACATTACATATCAACATTGATTCTCTACCGACGACAAAATATTGTAGGTATAAAGGAGAAATGAATAATGAGAAACAATGCTGAAATACATTCTAAAGACAAGTTAATATAGGGTTAGAGTAGATTACTTAGAAAGGCGCATAAAGATTGGAATGCAAATCCTAACCATAATGAAAATAAGGAAGCGCTGAATGAGACAACTATAATGTGCACTGTGGTAAAGCAAAAACCAAAGGAATAAGTATTGGATGGACTTTTTATGGAGAATTGGTAAACATAAGAGCTTGAGTGACGTCCCGAGGGAAGTAAATAAAGTGCGAGGTATTGGAAGCAAGGGCAAAACCCACGCTGATCCACAAACCAGTGCTAATAAACTTATTCATAAATGGGCTGAAGCGGCCAGTTTTGCCGAGTTACCAGCTGCAGTGCAGGGCTCATTGCAAACCTTCCTCCTTGTACAGTATAAAACGTTATTTAGAAATACTGTACTTATTTACACGGAAACATGCACATTGCGATTTTTATTTTCAAACTCTTCACGAGTATTTTCCATGCTCAATCTCAATGAATAATCGCCTTGACTATATGATGACAGCAAGCTAAACGTTTGTTCAATTTGTAACAATATTTAAGAAAGAAGTATGTTTATGCTCCTATCATTTTCCCATTTCCTCTTTATCATGAATAGTGCCCGTTTTTTTGGTTAAATAACAAAAATACCGATTACCCTCACTCCCTAACGTCCTCATGCCAACCCTTCAAGTTGTCCATTCATTTCTGGCAACCCTTCGGAGTTATCAAACCCACTCCTGCCAAACCTTCGGAGTTATCAAACCCACTCCTGCCAAAAATTCGGAGTTATCAAAGCCACGGCAGCCAACGCTTTGGAGTAATTAAACCTACGACAGCCAACCCTTCGGTACTATTTACAATCATAAAGTCATGGCGGTTAGTTGTTATGAATGCGCATGCGCGAGCGCTTTCGCAGTTTGAAAATTGAAAATTCCAATATTCAGTACTATTTAATTGACATTGTTTTCCCATAAAGTCCTGAGCAAGTTTCGATGTTAAACTTTATACATAAAGAAAAAAAACATAATCTACGTAAATATGGTTGAAAGGCAATCTGTAAGTTTGTCTTTAATTATATGCTTATATCTAAGTCTTAAAAGAAAATGACCAACATCTTACACCAAAATGAAAAGGATAGTAGTATTTATACTGAATGTTTTCCATGAGTTCACAAATCATTCGAATGATCTTTATCGAAAAAGATCGCTGTATCATGTGAAACGTATCTGATTCTTTCTTATGTATGTTAGTGACTTCTGATGATATCTCCCTAAAAAGGGAATCACAATTTTTCCATGATCAGGACCCACATCAAAGAAACAATGTATATCTACAGCCTTTTTACTGTCACGCTGAATCAAATTATTTAGTCTGTACAGATATCAGCGTCTGGAGCCTCAACGAACGTAAACACAATATTCTAAGTAGGCATATATATAGTTGAACGATGTCACTCAGTTGATATGCTTATGTGTGGAAAAAATTATGTTAGTAAACATTTAAGTGAACATTACAAGGGAAACGATGACATGCAATAAATTGGATCCCTTGTCTATAAAATCATCTCAAACAGCACAAACCGCTATCATGAAATACTGTACATAATTACACAAAAAAAAACATACATATTGCCTTAAAACCATAAAAACGTCGACTATGAATAATTTTCTTCTTCAAATATAAAGTTTAACATCGAAACTTGCTCAGAACTTAGGGAAAAGAACATCAATTAAATGATACTGGATAATGGATGGAGACGATTTTCAAACTACTCAAGCGCTTGCGCATTCAGAATTAATCTTCATGACTATATGGCGACTGCAAACTAGATATTTAGATTCACTAAATAACATTAAAGGAAAAATCATGTTTATGTTATTATTACTTTTCCAAATATTTTTCTTATCGTGAATCATGCCCATTTTCTTGGGTCAAACAAGAACAAAAATAACTATCCCACTCCCTAACGTACCGTTTTGTTTAACCACTGATGCCAACTCTTCCAAGTTGTCCACTCATATTTCCCTTCCTATACGAGTCATCCATATGCTGCTGCCAACTCTTCGGAGTTATCAAACCCACTGCTCCTAACCCTTTGGAGTTATCAAAGCCACAGCAGCCAGCCCTTCAGAGTAGTCAGTCCTACAGCAGACAACCTTTCGGAGTTTGTAGCCCACATCTGCCAATCATAGAGAGTTTTCTACCAACTGCTGCAAACCCTTCCCATGTGTCATTCTACTCAATCAATCTTTTCTCATTCTCAACCCACTCCTAGAGAAAACTTCTGAAATATTCATTCCACTGCACTAAACCTTTCAAAACTATGCAACCTCACTGCTGCTTACCTTCGTAGCTGTCCTTTGCTGTTTTCAATCTTTCCTCAGTCTCTATCCACCATCGCCAACCCTTTAGAACTCTCTCTCTCTCTCTCTCTCTCTCTCTCTCTCTCTCTCTCTCTCTCTCTCTCTCTCTCTCTCTCCATTGCTGCCATCGCTTCATGTTGTCCTTATACACTTGCCTCGAAAGTATTGCGAAAAACATCCCCTTAACTGTAGTCCAACGTTTTAATTTTTCATTTTTTTTCTAATACACATTTGAACCTTTTAAAGAAGAAAGTATGAACGAAAACGGCTGAAGGTGCGGAAGCGATTTACGGGCAAAGCTTCATAGAGTGCCTTCCTCCGTCAACTTCTCCATGGCTTGTTCGTATCATATGAAAGGTCTTTCTGCCTATAACTTTCGGTCCTTAAGAAAAATGACCAACATTTTCCCACAAAATGAAAAGAATAGTTGTATTTCTACGCAATGTTTTCTCCGAGTTCACATGTTATTTACAATATTCTTATCGAAAAACATCGCTGTATCACATAAAACGTGTCTGATTCTTTCTTATGTATATTACTGACTTCTGATGATGCCTTCCTAAAAGGTGAATCATTTTTTCGGTGATCGTGACCCTTCTAAAAGAAAAAATACATGCCCACATCGTTTTTACTGTCACGTTGAAACAAAGTATTTCATCTATACAGAAATCAGCGTTAGTAACTTTTGTAATGCAATAGCACTAGAGTTTATCTGTATAAATACTTGTAATCTATCACACACTAGCTCTAATTTAGTGCAGCTCTCTTGCCTCCTGCCACATGCAAGTATAGAGAAGGAGTGAGGTGTGAAAATGTACTGCTCCTTAGCGGGAAAAGATCCCATATTATAACCGGTCGTTTGACAGTCGAACTTCTTTCATTGACTTACTGTTTAAAAGTAAACATACTGAGTTCCGGTTAGCTTACGTCTATCATACCAATATCACAATATTTGCTTATTGGTTTCCATCTACATAAATGTTTGGAGTGCCCGAGAACGTAAATACAATATTCTAAGTAGGCATATACACACTTGAACGATGTCACTCAATTGATATCTTTATATGTGAAAATTATGTACGTAAACATTAAAGCGAACATTGTAATGGTAACTATGAAATGTAATAGATTGGATCCCCTGTCTATCAAATCTTCCTCTCGCACAGTACAAATTATAATTCAGACATACTTTGTCCAATTGCACAAAAAGATACACATTGCCTTCAAACCATATTAATATCGACTATAGATTTTCTTCTTTATGTATAAAGTTTAATATCGAGACTTCTGCAAGAGTTCATGGTAAAAGAATATTTATTGAATAGTACTAAATCTTGGAAGTAGACTTTTTTCAAACTAACTTAACATTTGCGCATGCCCATTCATAATTGATCGCCATGTACATGTGACGAATGCAAACTGAAAATCTAAATTCACTTAATAATATCAACGAAAAATCATGTTTCTGTTATTGTTACTTTTCAAATTTTCTTATTATTCATCCTGCCCATTTTCTTGGGTTGAACAAGAAGAAGAATAGCAAGTAGCCCACTCCCTAAGGTACTGTTTTATTCAATAACTGGTGCCACCCCTTTCAAGCTGTCGACTCATTTTTCCAACCCATCCGAGTTATCCATATGCTGCTGACAACCCCTCGAATTCATCGAACCCAGTGCTCCCAACCCTTTGGAGTCATCAAAGCCAAGGCAGCCAACCCTTCGGAGAAATTAAACCTACGGCAGCCAACCCTTAGGAGTTGTGAACCCACCTTTGCCAACCTATAGATTTTCCTAATAACTGGGCAAACTTTCACCAAGATCATAATCATTTGGGCTGCTGCACCGGTGTAAGACGCTCGAAGCTGGATAACGCCGAATCTCTCACAGCAAACATACACCAACAAGAGCAGCAACCACCTGCGTCATTCTACTCAGTCTTTTCGCGTTCTCAACCCATTGTAAGAGAAAATTTTCGAAATACCCATTACACTGCAGTAAACCTGGCGAACCTATGCAACCCACTGCTGCTTACCTTCAGAGCTGTCCTTCCACTGTTTTCAAAATTTTCAGTCTCTATCCACTGTTGTCAAGCCTTTCGAACTTTCTCTCTACTCATGCAATCGCTTCAGGATGTCCGTCCATATACACTTGCCCCAAAACGAGAAAGTTTATCTTAACTGTAGTGCAGCGATTTAATTTTGTTATTTTCTCTAACACACGTTTGAAGCTTTCAGAGAAGAAAAAATGAACCAGAACGGCTGAAGGAGCATAAGTGAATCGCAGCAATGCTTCATAAAGTGCCTTCCTTCGGCATCTTCTCAATGGACTTTTCGTATCATAACATGAAACGTTTTTCATTTTATAACATTCATTCCTTGAAAAAGTGACCAATATTTTGCCAAACAATGAAAAGAATATTCGTAGTTATACTCAGTGTTTACCATGAGTTCACAAATCATTTACAAGATTATTTATCGAAAAACGTGGCTGTATGTGGAACATATCTGATTCTTTCTTATATCTATTACTGACTTCTGATTATGCGTTCCTTAAAAGTGAATCAAAAATACTTTGGAATCAGGACACGCATAAAAGAAAAAATCCCACAGCGTTTTGATTCCCCACGCTAATACATAGTATTTAGTTCTGCACAGAAATCAGTGTTATTTAGCTCAGGTTAGCTTGTATCTGTCAAACACAAGATTCTAAAAAGGCATATTTACACCTGAATGATGTCACTCGGTTGATATGCTTATGTGTGAAAAAGATATGTATGTAAACCTTAAAACAAACATTGTAAAGGACAAATGACGACATGCAAGAAACTCGATCCAATGCCTTTAATAACTTTCTCGTTTTACAGTACAAACCGCTATCCATTATTATTGTACTAAACACAATAATTAACACATTCCCTTTAAACCATATATACATAGACTATAATCTTTTTTAATGCACAAAGTTAAACATCGAAACTTTCGCTGGAGTTTATAGAAAGAAATATCAATTAAGAAATAATGAATGTTAGGAGACATTCTTTTTTAGACATTGCCTAACCACCATGACTATATGACGACTACAAACTGAACATTTAAATTCACTTCATAACAATACTAAAGGAAAAAATCATGTTTATGTTCTTATTAATTTTTCCCATTTTCTAATCGTGAATCATGCCCATTTTCTTGATCTAAGCAAGGTGAATACTAATTACCCCACTCCCTAATGTACTGTTTGATTCAATTACTGATGCCAACCCTTCCAAGAAGTTAACTCATTTCTGCCAATCTTTCCGAGTAATCCATATGCTGCTGCCAACCCAATCAAACACAATTCTCCCAACCAATCGGAGTCACGAAAGCCACTGCAGCCTGAAGGCGAGATGGTCTTACAGGCGAGGGTGGGACGGGCCGGAAGGCAAGGATGGGATGGGCTTAAAGTTTGGTGGTGCCAGAAGGTGAAGCTGGGCGGTGTCAGAGGGCGAAGGTGGGCTGGAATTGAAGGTAAGGGTTAACTAGGCCCAAAGACGAGTGTGGGATGGGCAAAAACACGGAGGTATGGCCTTGAGGGCGAGGGTGGGATGGGCCTTAAGGCCTAAGGTGGGGGTTGGATGGGCCGAAGGACGATAGTGGGATGGCCTTGACGGTAAGGGTGGTTTTGTCCTGAAGCCGAGGATGATCTTGACCTATTGGTGAGGTCAGGATGGGAGAGAAGGAGATGATGGTTTGGGCCTGAAGGCGAAGTCGGAAGGAACTAGTAGGCAAAGGATGGATGGGTTTGAAGGAGAGGGTAAGCTTGGCTTGAAGGAGAGGGTGATCTTGGCCTGATAAATAAGGTAAAATGGGAAAGGAAAGGGTGAGCTCTATATGAATGCGAGGGGGAGTTTGACCTGAAGACAAGGGTGAGCTTGACCAGAAGGCGAGGGGGAGCTGGTACTGAAGGTGAGGCTGGGATGGGCCATAAGGTGAGGGTGAACTGGGGCTGAAGGGGAGAGAAGGCTGGTTCTAATGGAGAGGGGGTGCTTGGAATGACGGCGAGAGTGGGATAGATTTGAAATATGAGGTGGGCTGGGCCAGAATGTAAAGATGTACTTGGCCTGAAGGCAAGAGTGGGATGGGTCAGAAGGCGATGGTGGGATATGCCTGAAGACGCGTGTGGTCAGGGCAACAAGGCAAGGATGGGCTTGGCTGGAATTGGAAGGTGGGTTGTCCCTGAAGACGAGAATGAGCTGAGCCTAAACCTGTAGTCTAACTTCGGATGGGCCAGAAGGCAATGGTAGGATGAGTTTCAGGACGAAGGTGGGCAGAGCCTGAAGGCGATGATAGAACTGGTTGAAGGCGAGGCTGAAATTCGACAGAAAACGAAAGTGGGCTGGGATAAAAAGAAGAGGTAGGGTTGGACTGAAGTCGTGGGTGGGATGGGCGAGGGTGATATAGGCTAATAGGCGAAGGATGGGCCAGAATGCGTGCGTGGGACTGGAAGAAGGCGAGGGTTGGATGTGTTTGAAGACGGTGGGCTAGGTATGAAGGCGAGGTTGGACAGAGTCAGAAGGCGAATGTGGGTTGGAAGTGAAGGGGATAAGGGTAAGCTGGGCCTGAAGGCGAGAATGAGCTTGGCCTGTCATCGAAGTAGGGATGGGCCAAGAGGAGGTGATGGAATGGGCTTCAAGTCGAGGGCGGGATAGGCAAGGGGGTGAGAGTGAGTTGGGACTGAAAGGGAGTGAGGGTCTGAAAGCGAGGGTGACCTGGGCCTGACTGTTAGGGATAAATAGGACGGATGGCGAGGTGAGCATGACCTGAAGGCAAAGGTGAGCAGAATCTGAAGGCGAGCATGATCTGGGTCTGAAGGCCAGGGTGAGCTAGGCCTGAAGGTGAAGCTGAGATGGGAGAGAATAAGGGGGTGAGCTGGGGGTGAAAGTGAAGGTTTAATGGGCCTGAAGGACAGTGTAGGCTGGTTCTAATGAGGCTGTGCTTGGCCTGAGGGCGTGGATTTGCTGGGTCTGAAAGGGGTCTTGTGCTATGCCAGAAGGCAAGGGTGGGATGGGCCTGAACGCGAGGTCGTGCTAGGTTTGAAGGCAAAAGCGAGATGGGCCGGAAAGCAAGGTGGAATAGGCTTGAAGGTGAGGGCGGGAGGGGTTGAAATAGAGGTTGGGCTGGGCCTTTAGGCGAGGATGGGTTGGTCCAGAAGGAGAAGATGGGCTGTCCTTGAAGGCGATTGTGAGTGGGCCTGAAAGCGAGAGTGGGCTGAGCCAGAAGGTGAAGGGGGATGGGCCTGAAAGAGTGGGCGGGGTGGTCCTGAATGAGAGTGCGAGATGATCTTGTAGGCGAGACTTTGACTGTCCAGAATGCAAGGGTGGGATGGTCTTGAATGCAAGGGTGGGATAAGCTAGAACGTAATGGTGAAGTGGGCCTAAAGTTTAGGGTGGGCTGCCATAGAAGGCGAGGGTGATTTGGGCCTGAAAATGAGGGCGAGATGGAAAAAATGATGAGGGCGAGATGGGCCTTAATATGAGGGCGAGGTGGGCCTGAGGGCAAGGGTGATTTGGGCGAGAAAACGAGAGTGGAATGGGACAGAAGATGAGAGTGAGCTGGAACTGACGGCGAGATTGGGATGGGCAAGAAGGAGAGGTGCGCTAGGCTTGAAGGAGAGAGTGAGCTGGGCCTGAAGGCTAGGGTTGAATGAGCCAAAAGGCGAAGGTATGCTGGACATAAAGGCGATGGTGGAATGGGCCTGAAGGTGATTGTGAAATGGGCTTAAAGGCGTGTGATGGCTGGGCCAGAAGGCTAAGATGGACTTGGCCTGAAGGCATGGGTGGAATGGGCCTGAAGGCGAGTTTGAGTTAGGTTTGAAGGTAAGTGTGGAATGGACCAGATGGCGTTGGCGGGCTATGCCTGAAGACTAGATAACTTGGGCCTTAAGTCGAGGATGGGGTGGGCTAGAAGGTGAAGGTGGGTTGGGTCTGTAGGCAAGGACTAGCTTAGCCTGAAGGGGAAAATGAGCTTGGATTGTCGGTGAGGTGGGGATGGGAATTAAGGAGGTGATGGCGATGTTGGCCTTGAACGCAAAGTTGGGATGGGCTAGAAGGTAAAGATAGGATGGGCTTGAAGGCGAGGGTAAGCTGGGCCTGGAAATTAGAATGAAATGGGACGGAAGGCGAGGGTGAGCTTGACGTCATTGCAAAGTTGAGCTGGGCCTGAAGGTGAGGCCGGGATGGTCGAGAAGGCGAGGGTGAGGTGGGGCTGATGGCGAAGGTGAAATGGACCTGAAGGCGATGGCGGTCTGATTCTAATGGCGAAGGTGTGCTTATCCTGAAGGTGACAGACAAATGGGCCTGGAGGCGTCAGTGGGCTGAGCTTGAAGGCAAGGTTGGAATGGGCCTGAAGGCGAGGTTGAGCTATGTTTAGAGGCATGAGTGTGATAGGCCAGAAAGCGATGGTTGAAAGGGGTTGAGGACGAGGGTGGGCAGAGCTTGATGGCGAGGGTGGGATTATTCTAAATCGTTTGTGGAATGCGACTGAAAGCGAAAGTGAGCTGGGACAGGAGGAGAAAGAACCTGGGACTGAAGTCGTGGGTGGGATAGGCATAAAGGCGAGGATAAGATAGGCTTTTTGGCGAGGGTGGGATGGGTCAGAAGACGTGGGTGCGATGGGTTGAAGGCAAGGATGGGATAGGCTTGAAAAAGAGGGTGGGCTGGGTATGAAGGAGGGGTTGGGCGGGACTGAAGGCGAGGGTGGGCTAGGATTGAAAGTGAGAGTGGTCTAGGCCAGAAGGCGAAAGGGGGGCGGGCCTGAAGGCGTGGGTGGGAGACGCCTAAAGGCGTGGGTGAGAGGGGCCTGAAGGTGAGGGTGAGATAGTCTTGCATGCAAGGGTGGGATAAGCCAAAAAGCGATGGTGTTCTGGGCTTGAAGGTGAAGGTGCGGTGGGCCTAAGGCGAGGATGAGCTTGGTTTGTCATCAAGGTGGGGATGGGCCAGATGATGATGATGGAATGGGCTTGAAGGCAAGGGTGGGATAGGCTAAAGGATGAGGGTGATTTGGGACTGAAAGTGAGAGTGGGATGAGTCTGAAGGAGAGGGTGATCTGGGCCTGACTGTTAGGGAGAAATGGGGCAGAATGCGAGGTGAGCTTGACCTGAAGACGAAGGTGAGCTGGGCCTGAAGCTGAGGATGAGATGGTACAGAATACGTGAGTAAGCTGGGAGTGAAGGTGAAGGTTAAATGGGCACGAAGGAAAGTATGGGCTGGTTCTAATGACGAGGTTTTGTTTGGCCTGAAGACGAAGTTGGGTTGGGACTGAAGGTATGGGTAGGCTTGGCCTGAAATGAGTGGTGTGCTGGGCCAAAAGGCGGTGCTGGGCCAGAAGGCGGTGCTGGGCCAGAAGGTGATGATGGACTGGGTCAGAGGGCAAGAGTGGGATAGGCTTGAAGGCAAAGATGAGCTAGATTTGAAGTCAAGAGTGGAATGGGCCAGAAGGCAAGGGTAGGATGGGCTTTGTGAGGGTGGGATGGGCTTGAAGCGGTGGTCAGGCTAGGCGATGATGGGTTAGTTCAGAAGGAGAAGGTGGGCTACCCTTGAAGGCAATTGTGGGCTGGGACTGAAAGCGAGAGTGGGATAAGGCAGAAAGCTATGGTGATCTGGGCCTGAAGGTTAGGGTAATTTCTGCCTGAAGACGAGGGTGGGATGGGACAGAAGATGTGGGTGAGCTGAAACTGACGGCGAAACTGGGATGGGTAAGAAGGCGAAGGTGAGCTAGGCTCTAAGGAGAGAGTGAGCTGTGCCTGAAGATCAGGACGAGCTGGGCCTGAAGGCTAGGGTGGAATGAGCCAAAAGGCGAATATATGCTAAGTCTGAAGGCGACGGTGGAATGTGCCTGAAGGCAAAGGTGAGATGGACCTGAAGGGGAAGGCAGGAGGGCTTGAAGGCCAGTTTGATATTGGCCTAAATGCCTGTATGGGCTGGGCATGAAATGGGGTGTTGAGGGTGCTGTGCCAGAAGGTGAATATGGACTTGGCCTGAAGGCAAGGGTGGAATGGGGCTGAAGGCGAATGTGGGTTGGGCTTGATGACGAGGGTGGGCAGAGCTTTATGGCGAGGGTGTGATGGTTTGGATTCTTGTGAGGAATGCGACTGAAAGCGAATATGGGCTGGGAGAGGAGGAGAAGGAGGATGGGACTGAAGTCGTTGGTGGGATGGTCCTAAGGCATTATGAGATAGCCTTGTAAGTAGAGAGTGGGATTTGCCAGAAGGCGTGTGTGGGATGGGTGAAAGGCAAGGGAGGGACTGGCTTGAAGAAGAGGGTGGGCTGAGTATGAAGAAGAGGTTGGGCGGAACCAGATGGTGAAGTTAGGCTCGGACTGAAGGCAAGGGTTGGCTAGAGCTGAAAGTGGGAGTGAGCTGGGCCAGAAGGCTAAAGGGGAGCGGGCCTAAAGGCGATGGTGAGATGGGCTTAAGGTGAGGGGGCGATGGGGTTGAAGGCGAGTTTGGGTGGAGCCAGAGTGAGAAGGTAGGCTGGTGTTGAAGGCAAGGATTACCTAGGACTAAAGGCGAAGGTGTTATGGGCCAAAAGATGAGGCTGAGATAGGTTTTGAGGCGAGGGTGGGCAGGTCTTGAAGGCGAGGGAGGGATGAGTCTGAAGGTGATATTGTGCCTGGCCTGAAGGCGAGGGTGGGATGGGTCAGAAGACGACGGTAGAATGGGCTTGAAATAGAGGGTTGCATAGCCTTGACAGTGAGGGTAGGCTGAGCCTGAAGGCGAGGATGAGCTTGGCTTCTCCTCGAAGTGGGGATGGGCCAGAAGGAGGTAATGGAATGGGCCAGAGGGTGAGAGTGAGTTGTGACTGAAGGGGAGTGTGGGATGGGTCTAAAGGCGAGGGTGACCTGGGCCTGAGATTTAGAGTGAAATGGGACGGAAGGCGAGGGTGCGCTTGATCTGAAGGCAAAGGTGAGCTGGGCCTAAGGTGATGCTGGGATGATCCAGAAGGTGAGGGAGAGATGGGGCTGATGGCAACGGTAGAATGGTCCTGAAGGCGATGATGGGCTGGTTCTAATTGCCAGGGTGTACTAGTCATGACGGTGAGAGTGGGATAAGCCTGAGGGAGTGGGTGGGCTTGGCTAGAAGGCGAAGATGGACTTGGCCTGATAACAAGGATGGTATGGGCCTGAAGGCGAGGTTGATCTAGGTTTGAAGGCAAGAGTGTGATAGGCCAGAAGGCGATGTTGGTATGGGCTTGAAGATGAGGGTCGTAAGAGCTTGATGGTGAGGGCGGGATGGTTAGAAGGCGTGTGTGAAGGCGAAAGTGTGCTGGGACAGGAGGAGAAGGACGGTCGGAGTGAATTCGTGGATGAGATAGGCCTAAAGGCATTGAATAAGGTATGTAGGCGATGGTGGGATGAGCTAGAGGACGTGGGTGGGATATGTTAAGCAAGAGGGTGAGGTGGGCTCGAAAAAGAGGGTGATTTGGGTATGAAGGTGAGCCGAGTCTGAAGGCGAGGGTGAGCTGGCCCTGAAGGCGAGGCTGGGATGGTCCAGAAAGCGACGGTGAGGTGGGACCGAAGGCGACGGTGGAATGGGCCTGAAGGCAATGATGGGCTGATCTGATTGAGAAGGTGAGTTTTTCATGACAGCGTGGTTGTGATGGGTCTAAAGGCGTGTTTGGCTTGGCCTGAAATGAAGGGTGGACTGGGCAAGAGGGTGAAGATGGACTTTGCCTGAAGGCAATGGTGGAATGGGCCTAAAGGCAAGGTTAAGCTAGGTTTGAAGGCAAGAGTTGGACGAGCTAGAAGGCGATGGTAGGATGTGCCTGAAGACAAGGATGAGCCGGGCCTGAAGGTGGGTGTGAACTTGACATGAAGGCTAAGGTCGGAGGGGACAGAAGGTGATGGTGGGATGGGCTTGAAGACAAGGGTGGACAGAGCCTGAAGGCGATTGTGGTATTGGTTGAAGTCGAGTGTGGAATGCGACTGAAAGCGAAAGTGGGCTGGGACAGAAGGAGGAGGAGGGTGGACTAAAATCGTTGGAGGGATGGGCCTAAAGACGAGGGTGAGATAGGCTAGTTGGCATGGGTAGGATGGGTGAAGGCGAGGGTTGGATGGGCTTGAAAAGGGCGAATGTGGTTTGGCAGTGAAGGCGATGGTGGGCTGGGACCGAAAGAGGGAGTAGGCCGAGCCAGAGTGCGAATGGGGGGAAGGGTGAATATGTCGGTGGGATGGACCAAAAGGCGAGGGTAATATGGGGTTGTAACCGAGGGTGACTTTTGCCAAAAGGCAAGAGAGGGATGGGCTTAAAAGTCAGTGTGGAATGGGCTTAAAATGGAGGGTGGGATGCGCCTTAAAGCGAGGATGGATGGAGCTAGGTGGCGAAGGTGGGCTAGGCCTAAAGGCAAGAGCAAACTTAGCTCTGAAGGCAAGGACTAGCTAGGCCTGAAGGCGAGGGTATGATGGGCTAAAGTACGATGGTGGGATGGGCTTGAAGGCGAGGGTGGGCCGGTCTTGAGTCGAGGGTGGAATGGATCTAAAGGTGAGATTGTGCTTGGCCTAATGGCGAGGGTGGATTGGCCCGAAGGCGATGGTGGAATGGGCTTGAAAAAGAGGAGTGAATAGCCTTGACGGTGAGGGTAGGCTTTGCCTGAAGGTGAAGATGAGCTTGGCCTGTAACCGAGTTGGGGATGGGACAGATAGATGATGGAATGGGCTTCAAGGCGAGGATGGGATGGGCCAAAAAGCAAGTGTGGGATGGGTCTAAAGGAGAGAGTAATGTGGGCCTGACTGTTTGAGAGAAATTGGACAGAAGGCGAAGTGAGCTTGATCTGAAGGCGAAGGTGAGCTAGGCATGAAGGCGAAGGTAAGCTGGGAGTGAAGTTGACGCTGAGATGGGACAGAATATGGGGTGAGCTAAGGGTGAATGCGAAGGTTAAATGGGCCTGAAGGGGAGTGTGGGCTGGTTCTAATGACGAGGTTGTATTTGGCCAGAAGGCGAAGTTGGGATAGGGTTGAAGGCATGGGTGGGCTGGGCCTGTAGTTGGTAGTGTGCTGGGCCAGAAGGCGATTATGGATTGGGTCAGAAGGCAAGTGTGGGATGAGCTAGGTTTAAAAGCAAAAGTGGGATGAGCCAGGAGATGGTGGGATGTGCCTGAAGACGAGGTGGCTTGGGCCTTAGGGCGAGGAGGATGGGGTGGGCCAGAAGACAAAAGTGGGTTGGGCCTTTAGGAGAAGACTAGTTAGGGCCTGAAGCCGAGAATGAGCTTGGTTTGTCGGTGAGGTGGGAATGGGAGAGATGATGGGTTGGGCCTGATGGCGAAGTTAGGATGAGCTAGAAGGCAAAGATGGGATGGGCTTGAAGGTGAGGGTGAGCTGGGCTTGAAGATGAGGGTGAGGTAGGGCTAATGGCGAGGGTGGAATGGACCTGAAGGCGATGATGGGCTGGTTCTAATGGCGAGGGTGTGCTTGTCATGAAGGCGAGAGTGGGATGGGCATGAAGGCGTGAGTGGGCTGGGCCAGAAGTCGAAGATGTACTTGGTATAAAGGAAAGGATGGGATATGCCTGAAGACAAGATTCATCAAGGTTTGAAGGCCAGAGTGTGATGGACCAAACGGCGATGATGGGATGGGCTTGAAGACGAGAAGATGGGCTGTCCTTGAAGGTGATTGTCTGCTGAGTCTGAAAGCGAGCCAGAAGGTGAAGGGTAGTGGTCCTGAAGGAGTGGGTTGGATGGTCCTGAAGGCGAGTGCGAGATGAGCTTGTACGTGAGGGTGGGATAGGCCAGAAGGCAAGTGTGGGATGGTCTTGAATACGAGGGTGGGACAAGGCAGAATGCGATTTTGAGGTGGAACTGAAGGTAAGGATGAGGTGGGCCTGAAGTTTAGGGTGTGATGCTCTAGAAGGCGAGGGTGGCTTGGGCCTGAACACGAGGGCGGGATGAGACAGAACATGAGGATTAGCGGGAACTGACGGCGAGAGTGGGATGGGCAAGAAGGCGAGGATGAGTTAGGCTTGAAGGAGAGAGAGCGACCTCTGCCTGAAGATTAGGATGAGTTGGTCCTGAAGGCTAAGGTGGAATGAGCCAAAAGGCGAAGGTATGCTAGGCCTGAAGGCGATGGTGGAATGGGCCTGAAAGCAAGGGTGAGATGGGCATTAAGGGGAGGGTGGGTGGGTCTGAAGACAAGGGTGAATTGGGCGTAATAGGTTTGTGTGTTCTATTCCTGAAATGAGGGGGTGTGGGGGGGAAGCTGGGCTAGAAGGCGAAGATGGAATTGGCCTGAAAGCAAGGGTGGAATAGGCCTAAAGGCAAAGTTGAGCTAGGTTTGAAGCAAGTGTGGGATGGGCCTGAAGGCGATGGTGGGGTGTGCCTGAAGACGAGGCGGTCTGGGCCTTAAGGCGAGGAGGATGGGCTGGACCAGAAGGTGGGGGTGGGTTAGCACTGTAAGCGAAGACTAGGGCCTAAAGGCGAGAATGAGCTCGGTTTGTCGGTGAGGTGAGGATGGGAGAGGAGGATGATGGGTTTGGCACTGAAGGCGAAGTTGGGATGGGCTAGAAGGTAAAGGTGGGATGGGCTAGAAGGTAAAGGTGGGATGGGCTTGATGGCAAGGGTGAGCTAGGCCTGACAATTAGTGAAATGGGACCAAAGGCGAGAGTTAAGCTTGACCTGAAGACGAAGGTATGCTTTGCTTGAAGGTGAGGCTGGAATGGTCCGGAAGGTGAGTGGGAGGTGGGGTTGATGACGATGGTGGAATGGACCTGAAGGCGAAGGTGTACTGATTATAATGGCTTGGATGTGCTTGTTATGGCGGCGCCAATGGAATGGGCCTGAAGGCGTGTGTGGGCTGGGCCCGAAGGCGTGTGTGGGCTGGGCCAGAAGGCAAAGATGGACTTGGCTTGAAGACAAGGGTGGGATATGCCTGAAGGCGAGGTTCATTTAGGTTTGAAGGCAAGAGATACCATGATGGGATAGGCTTGATGAAGAGGGTGGCCGGAACGTGATGGCGAGGGTAAGATGGTTTGGATTCGTGTGTGGAATGCGACTGAAAGCAAAAATGGGCTGACAGGAGGAAAAGGAGAGTGGGACTGAAGTCGTTGGTGGGACGGGCCTAAGGCATTATGAGATAGGCTTGTAAGCGGGGGGGGGGGGGGGTGCATAATGAGTGTGTGGGATGGGTTGAAGGTGAGTTTGGGATAAGCTTGAAAAAGACCGTGGGATGTGTATGAAGGAAAGATTTGGCGGGACCAGAAGGTGAAGGTGGGTTTGGACTGAAGGCAAGGGTTAGTTAGAGCTGCAACTGAGAGCGGGCCAGGCCAGAAGGCTGAAGGGGGCGTGCCTAAAGGCGATGGTGAGATGAACTTGCAGGCAAGGGTGGGATGGGCTTGCATGCCAAGTTGGGATGGGGCTGAAGGCGAAGTTGGGTGGTGCCAGAAGGCGAAGTTGGACGAGGACAAAATGAGAAGATATGCTGATATTGAGGGCGAGAGTTATCTAGGCCTAAAGGCGAGGGTGCGATGAGCCAAGAGACGAGGCAGAGATGGGCTTGGAGGCGAGAGTAGGCCGTTCTTGAAGGCGGGAGAGGTGGGTCTTAAAATGTGTGTCGGCTGCGCCTGAAGGAGAGGGTGGAATGGGCCAGAAGACGATGATGGGATGGCCTTGACGGTGAGGGTCGGCTAGGCCTGAAGGCGAGAATGAGCTTGGCTTGTCGGTGAGGCGGAAATGAGAGAGAGGGATGATGATCAGTTGGGCCTGAAGGCGATTTTCTTATGGGTTAGAACGCAAAGGTAAGATGGGCTTGAACGCAAGTGAGAGGTTGATATAAAGGCTAGGGTGAGCTGGCCCTGAAAGTAAGGCTAGGTTGTCTAGAAGGCGAGGGTGAGGTGGGGCTGAAGGCAAGGGTCGAATGGGCCTGAAGGCGATGATGGGCTGACCTAATTCAGAGGGTGTGCTTTTCCTGGCGGCCAAGGAGTGATGGGTCTGATGGCGTGGTTGGCTGGTCCTGAAATGGAGGGTGGACTGGGTAAGAATGGGAAGATGGACTTGGCCTGAAGGAAAGGGTGGGATGGGGCTGAAGTCGAGGTTGAGCTCGGCTTGATGGCAGGAGAAGAATGGGCCTGAAGGAAATATTGGGATGTGGGCTGGGCAGAAGGTGATTATGGGAAGGGTCAAAAGTCGAAAGTGAATTAGGCCTGTAGGAGAGGATGAGCAGGGCCTGATGGGGAGTGTGAGCTTGACATAAAACCTAAAGTGGTGTGGGCCTGAAGACGAGGGTTGGCATAGCCTGAAGGCGAGGTTGAGATAGGTTATAAGACAAGAGTGAGATGGGCCAGAAGGTGATGGTTGGATGTGCCTAAAGACGAGTGTTGTCAGGATAAGATGGTGAGAATGGGCTCGGCTGGAAGGGGAAGGTGGGTTGTGCCTGTAGACGAGGATGAGCTGGGCCTAAAGATGAGTGTGAGGTTGACCTGAAAGCAAAGCCCGGATGGGCTAGAAGGCGATGGTGGGATGGGCTTGAAGGCAAAGGTGGGCAGAGTTTAAAGGCGATGGTGAGATGAGTTAAAGGCGAGCGTGGAATGCGACTGAAGGCGAAAGTTGGGTGAGACAGGAGGAGGAAGAGGGTTTTACTGAAGTGGGTTGGATGGGCCTAAAGGAGAGGGTAAGATAGGTTAGTAGAAGAGGGTGGGATAGGTCAGAAACCATGGGTGGGATGGGATGGGCTTGAAGAGGGTGGGTTCGGTATGAAGGCAAGGTTGGGCCGGGGCAGAAGGCGAATGTTGGTTGGGAGTGAAGGCGATGGTGGGATGGGAAAGAAAGCAAGGGTAGGATGGGCCATAGGGTGAGAGGGGGGGCTGAATATGTGGATGTGATGGGCCTGAAGGCGAGTGTAAGATGTGCTTGCAGGCGAGGGTGGAATGGCCCAGAAGGCAAAGGCGGTATTGGACTTAAGGAGAAGTTTGACAATGCTGGATGGGAAAGGAGGGCTAAGCCTGAAGGTGAGGGAAAGCTTAGACCTAAAAGGTGAGGGCTAGCAAAACCTAAAGGCGTGGGTGTGATTGGCTAAAATACAATGGTGGGATGGGCTTGAAGGCGAGGGTGGGCCTGTCTGAAGGCGAGGGTAGGATGGGCCAGAAGGCGATGGTGGAAAGGGCTTGAAAAAGAGGGTGGTATAGCCTTGACGGTGAGGTTAGGCTGGGGCTGAAGGCGAGTCATCGAGGTGGGGATGGGCCAGAAGGTAATGGAATGGGCTTGAAGGCAATTGTGGCAAGAGGGTGAGGGTTAGTTGGGTCTGAAGGAGAGGATGATCTGGGCCTGAATGTTGGGGGAAATTGGGACAGAAGGCAAGGTGCGCTAGACCTGAAGGCGAAGGTGAGCTGGGCCTAAGTTGAGGCTGAGATGGGACAGAATACGGGGATGAGCTGGGGATGATTGAAAAGGTTAAAGGGGCGTGAAAAAGAGTGTGGGCTGGTTTTATGACTAGGTTGTGCTTGGCTTGAAGACGAGGTTGGAATGGGTCTGAAGGCGTGTGTGGACTGGGCCTTAAATGCTTGGTGGGATTGGCCTGAAGGCGTGTGTGGACTGGGCCTGAAATGGGTGTTGTGCTGGGCCAGAAGGCGATGATATACTGAAGGGTGGGATGGGCCTGAAGGCGAGGTTGAGCAAGGTTTGAAGGCAAGAGTGGGATGGGTCAGAAGCAAGGGTCGGATGGGCTTGAAGTGGAGAGCGGGTTGGCCCTTACGGCAAGGATGGGCTAGTCCAGAAGATTAGCTGTCTTTGAAGGCGATTGTGGGCTGGGACTGAAAGCGAGAGTGGGTCGATCCAGAAGGCAAAGGGGGTGGGCCTGAAGGAGTGGGCCGGATGGTCCTGAAGGCAAGTGCGTGATGAGCTTGTAGGTGGGGGTGTTTGACTAGAAGGCAAGGGTGGGATGGTCTTGAATGCGAGGGTGGGATAAGCCAGAATGCGATGGTGAAGTGGGCCTAAAGGTGAGGGATGAGGTGGGTATGAAGTTCAGGCGAGGGTGATTTGGGCCTGAACACGAGGTTGGGATTGGACAATGGTGAGGGTGAGATGAAACTGAAGGTGAGGATGAGGTGGGACTGAATGCGAGAGTGTTTTGGGACTAAAGACGAGGGTGAGATGGGACAGAAGAAGAGGTTGAGCTGGAAATGACTGCGAGACTAGAATGGGCAAAAAGGAGAGGGTGAGCTAGGCTAGAATGAGAGTGAACTGTGCCTGAAGATCAGGATGAGCTGGGCCTGAAGGCAAGGGTGAGATGTGTCTAAATGGCTGTGTGGGCTGGGTCTGAAACTGGGGTGGGTGGGATTAGGCTCGGTAAGAAGGCGAAGATGGACTTGGCCTGAAGCATGATTGGAATGGGCCTGATGGCGAGGTTGAGCTAGGTTTGAAGGCGAGTGTGGGATGGGCCCGAAGGCGGTGGTGGAATGTTCCTGAAGACGGGGTGGTCCGAGGCTCATTCACCATTAGGCGAATGCGAGTTGGGGCTGCAGGCGTGGACTAGCTGGGCCTGAAGACGAGAATGATCTTAGCTTGTCGGTGAGGTGGGGACGTGAGCGAAGATGATGGGTTGGCCCTGAAGGCGAAGTTGGGATGGGCCACATGGCAAAGGTGGGATGGGCTTAAAGGTGAGGGTTAGCTGAACATGACAAGTGAAGTGAAATGGGACAGAAGGCGAGAGTGAGCTTGTCCTGAAGGCGAAGGTGAGCTGAGTCTGAAGGTGAGGCTGGGATGGTCCAGAAGTGAGGGTGAGGTTGGGTTGATGGCAAAGGTGGAATGGACCTGAAGGCGATGGCGGGCTTGTTCTAATGGTTAGGGTGTACTTGTCATGACGGCTAGAGTGGAATGGTCCTGAAGACGTGGGTGGGCTGGGCTAGAAGGCGAAGACGGACTTCCCCTGAAGGGAAGGGTGGGATATGCATGAAGGCGAGGTTCAACTAGGTTTGAAGGCAAGAGTGTGATGGGCCAGAAGGCGATGGTGGGATAGGCTTGAAGATAAGGGTGGGCAGAAGTTGATGGCGAAGGTGGGCTGGTTTGAGGTCGTGTGTGGAATGCGACTGAAAATGAAAATGGACCGGGTTAGGAAGAGAAGGAGGGATGAAGTGAATTCGTGGGTGGAATGGGCATTGTGAGACTAGTTTGTTAGGCAGGTTGGGATGGACCAGAAGGCTTGGGTGGGAGGGGCTAAAGGCGAGGGTCGGATAGGCTGGAAAAAGAGGGTGGGCTGGGTATGAAAGAGAAGTTAGGCGGGAACAGATGAAGGTGTGATGGGATTGAAGGCGAGTGTGGGATAGGACTTAAAGTGAAAGTGAGCTTTGCCAGAAGGCGAAAGGAAAGGGGGGGGGGGAGGGGCGAAAGTGAGATGGTCTTGCAAGCAAGGCTTAGCTAGGCCTAAAGGTAAGGGTGGATGGGCAGAAAATTATGGTGAGATGGGCTTGAATGCGAGGGTGGGCCGGTCTTGAAGGCGAGGAAGGGATTTGTCTAAAGATGTGAGTCGGCTGCACCTGTAGGCGATGGCGGGACGGCCTTGACGGTGACGGTATGCTGGGCCTGAAGGCGAGGATGAGCTTGGCTGAAGGCGAGGGTGAGCTGAACCTGAAAGTGAAGCTGGGATGGTCCAGAAGGCGAGGGTGAGGTGGGGCTGGAGGCGAGGGTGGATTGGGCCTGAAGGCGATGTTGGGCTGATCTAATTGCGAGGGTGTGCTTCTCATGGCGGCGAGGGTGGGGTTGTCCTGAAGGCATGGTTGGCTGAACCTGAAATGGAGGGTGGGATTGGGCTGAAGGCGTGGTTAGCTGGACCTGAAATGGAGGGTGGACTGGGCCAGAGGGTGAAGATGGACTTTGCCTGAAGGCAAGTGTGGGATTTCCCTGATGCCAAGGTTGACCTAGATCTGAAGGCAAGAGTAAGTGAGCCTTAAGGGAATGGTAGGATGTGCCTGAAGACGAGTGTTGGTTGGGACAGAAGGTGAGCTTGGGCTGGTTCAGAAGTCGAAGGTTGGTTGGGCTTGTAGACGATAATGAGCTTGGCCTGAAGGGGAGCGTGAGCTTCACATGAAGGCTAAGGTGGGATGGGCCAGTAGGCAAAGGAGGGATGGGCCTGAAGACGAAGGTGGGCCGAGCCTGAAGGTGAGATTGAGCCAGGTTTGAACGCAAGAGTGGGATTGGCCAGAAGGCCATGGTGGGATGTGCCTGAAGACGAGTGTGGTCAGGGCAGGAAGGCGAGGATGGGCACGGCTGGAAGGGGAAGGTGGGTTGTGCCTGTAGACGTGAATGAGTTGGGCCTGAAGGAGAGTGTCAGATTGACCTGAAGACTTAGCTCGGATGGGCTAGAAGGTGATTGTGGGATTGGCTTGAGACGAGGATGGGTAGAACCTGAAGGAGTGTGTGGAATGCGACTGAAAGCGAAAATTGTCTGGGACAGGAGAAGTAGGAAGGTTTAACTGAAGTCATAAGTGGGATGGACCTAAAGGCGAGGGTGAGATAAGCTAGTAGGTGCCGATGTGATGGGCCAGAATTCATGGGTGGGATGGGTTGAATGCGAAGGTTGGATGGGCTTGAAGGCAAGGGTGGGCCGTTCTTGAAGTCGAGTTTGAGGTGGGTCTGAAGGTGAGATTGTTCTTAGCCTGAGGTGGAGATGGGAAAGATTGAGATAATGGAATGGTTTTGAAGGCGAGAGTGGGATGGGCTGGTGGGTGAGGGTGAGCTGGATCTGAAGGCGAGTGTGATCGGGGCCTGACTATTAGGGAGAAATGGGACAGAAAGCAAAGTGAGCCTGACCTGAAGGCTGAGGTGAGCTGGGCAACGAAGGTTTATTGGGCCTGAAGGAGACTGTGAGCTCGTTCTAATGACGAGGTTGTGCTTGACCTGAAGGTGAGGTTGGGATAGGCCTGAAGGCGTGGTTGGTTGGGCCTAAAATGGGTGGTGGTGCGCTAGGCTACAAGGCGATGATGGATTAAGTCAAAAGGCAATGGTAGGATGGGCCTGAAGGCGAGGTTGAGCTAGGTTTCAAGGCAAAACTGGGATTGGCTAGAAAGCGATGGTGGGATGTGCCTGAGGACGAGCGTGGGCTGGGCCAGAAGGCGAGCATGGGCTGGGTCAGTAGTTGAAGGTGGGTTATGGCTGTAAACGAGGATGACCTGGGCCTGAAGGCAAGTGAGAGTTTGACCTGAAGGTTCAGATCGGATGGGCCAGAAGGCGATGGTGGGATGGGCTTGAAGACGAGTTGGGCAGAGCCTGAAGGCGATGGTGAGATAGGTTGAAGGCGAGTGAGGAATGCGACTGAAAGGGTGAGTAGGCTGGGACAAGAGGGGAGGGTTTCACTGAATTCTTGGGTGGGATGAGCCTAAAGGCGAGGTTGAGATTGAGATATGCTAGAAAACGAGGGTGGGATGGTTCAGAAATCATGGGTGGGATGGGATGAATGCGAGAGTTGGATGGGCTTGAAAAGGTTGGGATAAGAAGGCATGATTGGGAGGGGGCAGAAGGCGAATGTGGTTTGGGAGTGAAGGCGATGTTGGGATGGGAATGAAAGCGTTAGTATGATGGGCCAGAGGGCGAAGAGGAGAGGGCATGGATATGTGGGTGGGATGGGCGTGAAGGGGAGGGTAAGATGGGTTTGTAGGCGAGGGTGGAATGAGCCAGAAGGTGGGATGGACCCTAATGCATGGTCGGACGGAGCTAGAAGGCGAAGGTGGGCTAGGCCTGAAGGCGACGGCCTGATGGGCGAAAATACGATGGTAGGATGGGCTTGAAGGCGAGAGTTTGCCACTCTTGAAGTCGAGGGTGGGATGGGTCTAAATGTGAAATTGCGCTTGGCCTGAAGGCGAAGGTGGGATGGGCCAGAAGGCGATGGTGTAATGGGCTTGGAAAAGAGGATTAGATTGCCTTGAGGGTGAGGGTAGGCTTTCCTTGAAGGCAAGGAGGAGCTTGGCCTGTCATCAAGGTGGGGATGGGCTAGGAGGAGATGATGGAATGGGCTTTTAGGTAAGGTTCGGATGGGCCAGAGGGTGAGGGTGAGTTGAGTCGAAAGGCAAGGGTGATCTGGGACTGACTATTAGGGAGAAATGAGACAGAAGGCGAGATGAGCTTCACCTGATGACAAAGATGAGCTGGGCTTAAAGTTGAGGCTGAGATGGAAGAGAATACAGGGGCGAGGTGGGGGTGAAGGCGAGGCTTGAAGGAGAGTGTAGGTAGGATCTGATAACGAGGTTGTGCTTGGCCTGAAGGCGAGGATGGGATGGGGCTGTAGGCGTTGGTGTGCTGGACCTGAAATGGGTGGTGTGTTGAGTCAGAAGGCGATGATGGACTGGGTCAGCCCTGAAGACGAAGTTAAGCTAGGTTTAAAGGCGAGATTGGGATGGGCCAGAAGGGAAGGGTGAAATGGGCTTGAAGGTGTGGGTGGGATGGGTTAGAAGTGGAGTGGGATGGGCTTGAGGTGGAGAGTGAGTTTGGGCTTGAAGTGGAGGGTGGGTTAGGCCTTAAGGCGAGGATGGGCTATTCCAGAAGGAAAAGATGCGCTGTGCTTAAAGGCAATTGTTGGGCAGTGGCCGAAAGAGAGAGGGGGCCGAGCCATAAGGCGAAGGGGAGGGGGCCTGGAGGAATGGGTGGGATGGTCCTGAAGGGTGGGATTTGCCAGAAGGCAAGGGAGGGATGGCTCTTAATTCGAGGTTGGGATAACCCAGAATGCGATGGTGAGGTGGGCCTGAAGGTGAGGGTGAGGTGGGCCTCAAGTTTAGGGTGGGATGCGATAGAAGGCGAGGGTGATTTGAGCCTAAACACGAAGGTGGGATGGGATAAAGGTGAGATTGAGATGAGCTTGAATTTTGGCCTGAAGGAGAGGGTGGTCTGGGAATAAAGATAAGCGTGGGATGAGACAGTAATGGGTGTGAGCTGGAACTGAGGGCGAGACTGGGATGGGCAAGATGACGATGGTGAGCTAGGCTTGAAGGAGAGAGTGAGCTGTGGCTGAAGATCAGGATGAGCTGGGCCTGAAGGCTAGAGTGGAATGATCCAAAAGGCGAAGGTGTGTTGGGCTTGAAGGCAGGGGTTAGATGGGCCTTAAGGAGGGGGTGGGTAGGCCTGAGGTTGTGGATTAGATAGGAGTGAATACGTTTGTGTTCTGGGCCTGAAATAGGGAGGGTGGGGGAGGGTGCTAAGCTGAGCCAGAAGGCGAAGATGGACTTAACCTGAAGGCAGTAGTGGAATAGGCCTGAAGGCGAGGTTGAGCTAGGTTTGAGGGAAAGTATGTGATGGGTCAGAAGGCGATGGTGGGATGTGCCTAACGATGATGAGCTGGGCATAAAGGCGATTGTGAACCTAACCTGAAGGCTAAGATCGGATGGAGCAGAAGGCGATAGTGGGATGTGTTCGAAGACAAGGGTAGGAAGAGCCTGAAGGCGATAGTGGGATGGGTTGAAGGCAATTGTGGAACGCGACTGAAAGTGAAAGTGGGCTGAGAAGGAGAAGGAGGACTGTTGGACTGTAGTCGTGGACGGGATGGGCCTAAAGGCGAGGTTGGGATGTGCCAGAAGGCATGCGTAGGATTAGATGAATGCGAGAGCTTTATGGGCTTGAAGAGGGTGCGCCGATTATGAAGAGCATGTTGGGGAAGGCTGGAAGACGAAAGTGGGTCGGGACTGAAGGCAATGGTGGGCTGGAAATAAAAGCGAGAGTACGCTGGGAAACAGGGCGAAGGGGGGCGGGCATGAGTATGTGATTGGAATGGGCCTGAAGGCGAGGGTAAGATGTTCTTGCAGGCGAAGGTGGGATTAGCTTGAAATAGAGTGAGGGATGGGACCTAAGGCGAGGTTGGACGGACATAGAAGGCGAAGGTGGGCTAGGCCTGAAGGCAAGGGCAAGGCTAGACCTGAAGGCGAGGGCTAGCAAGGCCTGAAAGCTAGGGTGTGATGGGCCAAAATACGATGGTCTGATGGGCTTGAAGGCGAGGGTGGGCCGGTTTTGAAGTCAAGGTGGGGATGGGTCTAAAAGTGAAATTGTGCTTGGCCTGAAGGCGAGGGTGGGATGGGACACAAGGCGATGATGGAATGGGCATGAAAAAGAGGGTTGGATAACCTTGACGGTGAGGGTAAGCTTTCGATGAAGGCGAGGATGAGCTTGTCCCGTCATTGAGGTGGGGATGGGCCAGAAGGAGATAATGGAAGTGGTTTGAAGGTGTGGGTGGGATGGGCCAGAGGGTGGGTTTGGTCTGAATGCGTGGGTGATCTGAGTATGACTGTTAGAAAGAATTGGGACAGAAGGCAATATGATTTTGACCTGAAGGCGAAGGTGAGCTGGGACTGAAGGCTTCGGTGAGCTGGGTCTGATATTAAGGTTAAGATGGGACAGATTATGGGGGTGAGCTGGAGATGAAGGTGAAAGTTAAATGGGCCTGAAGGAGAGTGTGGGCTGGTTTTAACGACGAGATTGTGCTTCGCCTGAAGGCGAGGTTGGAATGGTCCTGAAGGTATGGGTGGTCTGGGTCTGAAATGGGTGGTGTGCTGGGCCAAAAAGCAATGATGGACTGGGTCAAAAGGCAAGGGTGAGATGGGCCTGAAGGCAAGTTTGAGCTAGGCCTGAAGGCAAAGGTGGGATGGGCCAGAAGGCAGGAGTGGAATGGGCTTGCAGGTGAGGCTGGGATGGGCCAGAAGGTATGGATGGGATGGGATGAATACGAGGGTTGCATGAGGTTGTAATGGGCTTGATGTCTTATGTGGGTTGGGCCTTAAGGCGAGGATGAGTCATTCCAGAAGAAGATGGGCAGTTCTTATAGGTGATTGTGGCCTGGGACTGAAAGCGAGCGTGGGCCGAGCGAGAAGGCGAAAAGGGGGGGGGGGGTGATCCTGAACGAGTGGGTGTCATTGTCCTGAAGGCAATTGCGAGATGAACTTGTAGGCGAAGCTGTGATTAGTCAGAAGGCAAGGGTGGGATGGTCATGGGTGCGAGGGCGGGATAAGCCAGAATGTGATGGTTAGGTGGGCTTGAAAGTGAGGGTGAAGTGGGCCTGAAACTTAAGGTGGGTTGCGCTAGAAGGCGAGGGTGATTTGCGCCTGAACTCGAGGGTGGGATGGGATAAGGATGAGATGAGCCTGAAGGTGAGGTGGGCCTGAAGATGGTGATTTGGTGATGAGGACAAGGATGGGATGGGACAAAAGATGAGGGCGAGCTGGAAACTGACAGCGAGACTGGGATGGGCAAGAAGGCATGGGAGAGCTAGGCATGAAGGAGAGAGTGAGCTGTTCTTGAAGATCGGGTTAAGATGGGCCTTAAGGCTAGGGAGGAATGAACCATAAGGCGAAGGTATGATGGGCCTGAAGGTGAGGGAGGAATGGACCTAAACGCAAGGGTGGTGTGCTCGGCCAGAAGGCAATGATGGACTGGGTCAAAAAGCAAGGGTGGGATGGGTTTGAAGGTGAGGTTAAGCTAGATTTGGAGACAAAAGCGGGATGACCTGGAAGGCAAGGGTGGAATAAGCTTGCAGGTGAGGGTGGGATGGGCCAGAAGGTATTGGTGGGATGGAATGAATACGAGGGTTGCATGGGCTTGAAGAGGGTGGGCTGGGTAAGAAGGCGAGGTTGGCGGGGGAAGAAGGTAAATGCAGGTTGAGAGTGAAAGCGTTGGTTGGTTTGGACTGAAAGTGAGAGTAAACTGGGCTAGAGGGCGAGGAGGGGTGTGCCTGAATATGTGGGTGGGATGTGCCTGAAGGCTAAGAGGCGAAGTTTGGGTAGTCCTGAAGGGGAAGGCAAGCTTAGACCTGAAGGCGAGAGTTAGCTAGGCCTGAAGGCGAGAGTGTAATTGGCCAAAATACGATGGTGAGGTGGGCTTGAAGTCGAGATAGACTGGTCTTGAAGTCGAGGGTGTGTTGGGTCTAAAGGTGATATTGTGCTTGGCCTGAAGGCGAGGGTGGAATGTGGAAGAATGCGAAGGTAGAATGGGCTTAAAAAAAGCAGTTGGATAACCTTGACGTTGAGGGTAATCTTGGACTGAAGGTGAGGATGAGCTTGGCCTGTCATCGAGGTGGGAATGTGCCAGAAGGCGGTGAGGGACTGGGTCATAAAGCAATTGTGGAATGGGCCTGAAGGTGAGGTTGAGCTAGGTTTGAAGGCACGAGTGGGATGGGCCGGAAGGCTTGGGTTAGAAGGGCTTGGGAGTGAAGGTGGATTGGCTTGAAGTTAAGGGTCGGCTTGGCCTTAAGGCGAGGATGTTCTAGTCCAGAAGAAGATGGGCTGCCTTTGAAGGCGATTGTGGGTGGGACTGGAAGTGAGTGGGACGAGCCAGAAGGCGAAGGGGGGTGGGCCTGAACAACTGGGTGGGATGGTCCAGAAGACAGTTGCGAAAAGAGCTGTAAGCGAGGTTGGGATTGGCCAGAAGACAAGGGTGGGATGGTCTTGAATGCGAGGGTGGGATAAGCCAGATTGCGATGGTCAGATGGGCCTGAAGGTAAGGGTGAAGTCGGCCTGAAGTTTAGAGTGGAATACGCTGTAATGCAAGGGTGATTTGGGCATAAACACAAGGGTGGGATGTGACAAAAGATGAAGGCGAGCTGGAAATGACGGCGAGGGAGATCTGGTACTGAAGGCAAGGGTGGAATGGGACTAAAGGCAAGGATGGAATGGGACTAAAGGCAAGGGATGAAATCGGCCTAAAGGCAAGGGTAAGAGTGGCCTTAAGGGGAGGGTGGGTAAGCCTGAAGGCGAGTGTGAGATGGGCCTAAAGTCTTGTGCGAGCTGATTATGAAATGAGGGGATGGGCTGTGCCTGAAATGGTGGGGGGTGGGCGTAGCCTGGGCCTGAAAGCAAAGGTGGAATGGACCTGAAGGCGAGGTTGAACTAGGTTTGATGACAAGCGCTGGGATGCTGGGATGGGAAAGGAGGAGGAGGAGGAGCTTCGGACTGAAGTCGTAGGTGGGATGGACCTAAAGGCATTGCGAGATAGGCGAGAGTGGGATGGGCCAGAATGCGTGGGTAGCGTGGGTTGAAGGCGAGTGTGGGATGGGCTTGAAAACAGGGTGGGCTGGGTATGAGGGAGTGGTTGGGCGGGACCAGAAGGTGAAGGTGAGATGGGAATGAAGGCGATGGTGGGCTATTACAGGAACTGAGAGTGGGCTGGGCCAGAAGGCGTAAGGGGTCGGCCCTATGTGTGTGGGTGGGAGAGACTTGAAGGCGAGAGTGCAGTGGTCTTGTAGGTGATGGCGGGAAAGGCAAGAAGGTAAGAGTGATATGCGCTTGAAGGCGATGGTGGAATGTGCCTGAGAGCGAAGTTGGGCCGGGCCTGATGACGAAGTTGGGCGGAACCAGAAGGCGAGGGTTGGCTGGTATTGAAGGCGAAGGTGGGATGGGCCAAAAGACGATGGTGGGATGGGCTGGACGGCTTGACATAAAGGCGAAGGTGAGCTGGGCCTGACGGCGAAGGTAACTGGGCCTGAAAGTGAGGGTGAGCTGGCCCTGAAGGTGAGGCTTGAATGTTCCAGATGGCGGGGGTGAAGTGGGGCTAAAGGCGAGGGTGGAATGGGCCTGAAGGCGATTGTGAGCTGATGTAACTGCGAAGTTGTGCTATTCATGACGGCGATTGTGGGATGGTCCTGAAGGCATATTTGGCCGAGCCTGAATGGAGAGTTGGCAGGGTAAGAAGGTGAAGATAGACTTGACCTGAGGACAAGGGTGTGGTGGGTCTGAAGACAAGTCGAGCTAGGTTTGAAGGCAAGAGTATGATGGTCCTGAAGGGAATGGTTGGATGTGCCTGAAGACGAGCGTGGACTGGGCGAGAAGCCGAGCATGAGCTGGTTCAGAAGTCGAAGGTGGATTGGGTCTGAAGACTAGGGTGAGTAGGGCCTGAAGGGAAGTGTGAGCTTTACATAAGGGCGAAGCTGGGATGGGCCTGAAGACGAGGGTGGGCAGAGCCTGAAGGCGAGCTCGAGGTAAGTTTGAAGGCAAGACTAGGATGGGCCAGAGGGTGATGGTGGGATGTGCCTAAAGACGAGTGTGGTCAGGGTAAGAAGGCGAGGATGGGCTCAACTTGAAGGGGAAGGTGGGTTGGGTCTGTAGACGAGGATGAGCTGGGGCCTGAATGCGAGTGTGAGCTTGACCTGAAGGCTAAGGTCCGATAGGCCAGGAGGTGGTTGGATGCGTTTGAAGACGAGGGTGGTAGAGCCTGAAGGCGATGGTGGGACGGGTTGAAGGCGAGTGTGTTATGCGAAAGAAAGCTAAAGTGGGCTGAGACAGAAGGAGGAGAAGGGTTGGACTGAAGTCGTGGGTGGAATGGGTATAAAAGTGAGGGTGAGATAGACCAGAAGGCATAGTTAGGGTGAGATGATTGCGAGGGTTGCATGGGCTTGAAGAGTGTAGGCTGGGTATAAAGAAGAGGTTGGGCGGGGGCAGAAGGCGAATGTGGTTAGGGGGTGAAGGGGATGGTGGTCTGGGATTGAAAGGGAGAGTAGGCTGAGAAAGTGGGCGAATGGAGGCAGATCTCAATATGGGTGGGATGAGCCTGAAGGTGAGGTTAAGATGAGCTTGTAAGCGAAGGTGGGATGGACGTTTATGTGACGTTGGGCGGAGCTAGAATTCGAAGATGGGTTAGGCCTGACGGCGATGGCAAGATTAGATCTAAAGGCGAACGCTAGCGATGCGTGAAGGCGAGGGTGCGATGGGCCAGAGGCTGAGGGTGAATTGGGACTGAAAGCAGGTGTGGGAATCGTCTGAAGGCGAGGGTGAACTGGGACTGACTGCTAGGGAGAAATGGGTCACAGGGTAAGGTGAGCATGACCTGAAGGCGAAGGTGAGCTGGGGGTGAAAGCGTTGGTGAGCTGGGTTTGAAGATCAGGCTGAGATTAAATGGACCTGAAGGAGAGTGTGGGCTGGTTCTAATGACGAGGTTTTGCTTGCCCTGAAGGTGAGGTTGTAATGGGCCTGAAGGATTGGGTGGGCTGGGCCTGAAATGCATGATGTGCTGGAAAAGGCTATGATGGACTGGGTCAGAAGGCGAAGGGAAGTTGCCCTAAACGAGGGGTTGGGATGGTCCTGAAGTCAATTGCGATATGAACTTGTAGGCGAGGTTGGGATGGGTCACAAGGCAAGGGTGGGATGGTCTTGAATACGAGGGTGAGATAAGCCAGAATGCGATGGTGAGGCGGGCCTAAAGGTGACGGTGAGGTGGGCCTTAAGTTTAGTGTGGGGTAAACTAGAATGCGAGGGTGATTTGGGCGTGAACACGAGGGTGGGATGGGACAGAGGATGAGGGTGATCTGGTACAGACGGCGAGATTTTGTTGGACAAGAATACGAGAGTGAGCTAGGCTTGAAGGAGAGAGTGAGTTGTGCTTGATGAAGATCAGGATTAGGTTGGCCTGTAGGCTAAGGTGGAATGAGGCAAAAGGCGAAGGTATGCTGGGCCTGAAGAGAGGTAGGTAAAATCGGCCTACAGGCAACGGTGAGATTTGCCTTAAGGGGAGGATGGGTGAGCCTGAAAGCGAGGGTGAGATGGGCCGAAAGTCTTGGTTGGGCTGTGCCAGAAATGTGTGTGTGTGTGTGTGTGTGTGTGTGTGTGTGTGTGTGTGTGTGTGTGTGTGTGTGTGTGTGTGTGTGTGTGTGTGTGTGTGTGTGTATGTGTGTGTGTGTGTGTGTAAGGGGAGGGGAGGGGGTTCTGATATGGGGGTGGGCTGGGCCAGAAGGCGAAGATGAACTTAGCTTGAAGGCAAGGGTGGAATGGGCCTGAAAACGATGGTGGGATGTGCCCGAAGACGAGATGACCTGGGCCTTAAGACGTGGAGGATGGGTTGGGCCAGAAGACAAAGGTGGGTTGGGCCCGTAGGCGAGGACTACCTGAGCATGAAGGCGAGAATGAGCTTGACCTGTCGGTGAGGTGAGGATGGGAGAGAAGATGATGATGGGTTTGGGCCTTAAGGCGAAGTTGGGATAGGCTAGAAGGCAAAGGTGATATGAGCTTGATAGCGAGTCTGAGCTGGGCCTGAAAATTAACGTGAAATGGGCCTGAGGGCGAGGTTGATCTAGGTTTGAAGGCAAGAGTGTGATATGCCAGTAGGCGATAATGGATGACAGGGAGAGGTGGAGTTTCGGATTGAAGTTGTGGGTGGGAATGGGCCTTAAGGCATTGTGAGATAGGTTTGTAAGCGAGCATGGGATGGGTTGAAGGCGAACTTGGGATGTGTTGAAGGTGAGGGTGGCATGGGCTGCAAGGCGAGGGTGGGCCGGTCTTGAAGGTGATTCAGATGGGTCCAAAGATGTGGGTCAGTTGCGCCAGAAGGCGAGGGTCGGATGGGTCCAAAGATGTGGGTCAGTTGCGCCTGAAGCGAGGGTGGGATGGGCCAGAGGGTGATGGAGTGCCTGAAGACGAGTGGGATCAGGGGTCAGGGGAAGAACGCGAGGTTTGGCGCAGCTAGAAGTAGAAGGTGGGTAGTACCTGTAGACAAGGATGAGCTGGCCTAAAGGAGAGTGTAAGCTTGACTTGAATGCTAAGGTCCGATGGGCCAGAAGGCGATGGTGGGATGGTTTTGAAGACGAGGATGGGCAGAGCCTGAAGGTGATGGTGGGATGGATTGAAGGCGAGTGTGGAATGCGAATGAAAGCGAAAGTGGCCTGGGACAAGAGGAGGAGGAGGAGGGTTGAACTCAAGTGGTAGGTGGGATGGGTATAAAGGCAAGGGTGAGATAGTGTACTATTCGAGGGTGGGATGGGATGAATGCGAGGGTTGGATGGGCTTGAAAAGGGTGGGCTGTGTATGAAGGAGAGGTTGCGCGGGGATAGAAGACGAGTATGGGTTTGGAGTGAAAGGGATGGTGATCTGGGATTGAAAACGAGAGTAGGCAGGGAAAAAGGGGAGGGGGGGGGGGGCAGGCCTCAATATATGGGTGGATGAGCCTGAAGGCGAGGGTAAGATTTGCTTGTCGGCGAGGGAGGGGTGGGCGAGAAGGCAAGGTTGGGATGGGCTTGAAGGTGAGGGTTGCATGAGCCTTAAAGTGAAGTTGAACAGAGCTAGAAGGCGAAGGTGAGTTAGGCCTGAATGCGAGGGCAAGAGTAGATTTGAAGACGAGTGCTCGCTAGGCCTAAAGGCAAAGGTGTGATGGGCCAAAATATGATGGTGGGATAGGTTTGAAGGTGAGGGTGGGCCGGTCTTGAAGTCCAGGGTGGGATGTTTAAAGGCGAGACTGTGCTTGGCCTGAAGGCTAGGGTGGGATGGACCAGAGGGCTAGTGTGAATTGGGACTGAAAGCGAGTGTGGTAGTGGTCTGAAGGCGAGGGTGAACCGAGACTGACTGCTAGTGAGAAATGGGTCAGTAGGTGAGGTGAGCATGACCAGAAGGCGAAGGGGAGCTGGGCCTTAGGGCGGGGGTGAGTTGGGTCTGGGGTGAAGGCGAAGATTGAATGGGCCTGAAGCAGAATATGGGCTTGATCTAATGACGAGGTTGTGGTTGCCCTGCAGGCGAGGTTATAATGGGCCTGAAGGCGTGAATGGTCAAGGTCTGAAATGGGTGGTGTGCTGGACCAGAGGGCGACGATGGACGATGTCAGACGGCAAGGGTGGGATGTGCCTGAAGGCGAGGTTGTAATGGGCCTGAAGGCGTGGGTGGTCTGGGCCTGAAATGGGTGGCGTGCTGGTCCAGGCGATGATGAACTGGGTCAGAAGGCAGGAATAGGATTGGCCCGAAGGGAATAGTGGGATATGCTTAAAGACGAGGGTGGGCTGGGCCAGAAGGCGAGGATGGGCTGGATTAAAAGTCTGTAGGGTCTGTAGACGAGGATGAACTAGGCCTGAAGGGGAGAGTGAGCTTGACATGAAGGCTAAGGTGGGATGGGCCAAAAGGTGAAGATGGGATGGGCCTGAAGACGAGGGTGGGCAGAGCGTGAAGGCGAGGTTTAGGTATGTTTGAAGGCAAAAGCGGGATGGGTCAGCAGGCGATGGTGGGATGTGCCTGAAGACGCGTGTGGTCAGGGCAAGAAGACGAGGATAGGTTCGGCTGGAAGGGGAAGGTGAATTGTGCCCGTCGATGAGGATGAGATGGGCTTAAATGCAAGTGTGAGCTTGACCGAAGGCGAAGGTCGGTTGGGCCAGAAGGCGTTGGTGGGATGGGTTTGAAGACGAGGGTGGGCAAAACCTGAACGCGATGGTGAGATGGGTTGAAGGCGAGTGTGGAGTGCGACTGAAAGCGAAATTAGACTGGGACAGAGGGAGGAGGGTTGTACTGAAGCCGTGGGTGGGATGGAATGAATACGAGGGTTAGGTTGGCTTGAAGAGGGTGGGCTGCGAATGAAGAAGTTGGGTGAAGGCAGAATTCGAATGTGAGTTGGGAGTGAAGGGGATGGTGGTCTTGGACTAAAAACGAGAGTAGGCTGGGAAAGAGGGTGAAGGGGGCGGGCCTCAATAGTTGAGTGGGATGGGCCTAAAGGCGACGGTAAGATGGGATTGTACGCGAGGATGGGATGGGCCAGAAGGTAAGGGTGGGATGGGCTTGAAGGTGAGGGTGGGATGGGCCCCTAAAGTGAGGTTGGACCGAGCTAGAAGGCAGAGGTGGGTTTGGCCTGAAGGTGAGGGCTAGCTAGGCCTAAAGGAGAGGTTGTGATGGGGCAAAATACGATGATGGGATGGTCTTAAAGACGAAGGTAGGTCGGTCTTGAAATCCATAGTGAGATGGGTTTAAAGGTGAGATTGTGCTTTCCTGAAACTGAGGGTGGATGAGCCTGAAGGCGAGGATAAGATTTTCTTGCAGGCGAGAGAGGGATGGGCCAAAAAGGCAAGGGCTAGAAGGTGATCGTGGAATGGGCTTGAAAAAGTGGGTTCGATAGCCTTAACGGTGAGGGTAGGCTGGGTCTGAAGGCGAAGATGAGCTTACCCTTTCATCGAAATGGGGGTGGGCCAGGAGATGATGGAACGAGCTTAATGACGAGGGTTGTATGGGCCAGAGGGTGAGGGTTAATTGGGACAGTGTGATAATGGACTGAAGGTGAGGGTGAACTGGGACTGACTGCTTGGGAGAAATGGGTCAGTAGGCGAGGTGAGCATGACCTGAAGGCGGAGGTGAGCTGGGCCTGAAGGAGAGGGTGAGCTGGGTCTGAAGTTCAGGTTGAAATGATATCAGAATAGGGGGTAAGCTCGGGGGTGAAGGCGAAGATTAAATGGGCCTGAAGTAGAGTGAGGGCTGGTTCTAATGACGAGGTTGTGCTTGCCCTAAAGGCAAAGTTGTAATGATTATGAAGGCGTGGGTGGGCTGGGCCTGAAATAGGTGGTGTGCTGGACCAGAAGGCGATGATGGACTATGTCTGATGGCAAAGGTGGGATGTGCCTGAAGGTGAGATTGAGCTAGTTTTGAAGGCAAGAGTGGGATCGGCCAGAGGGCTCGAAGAAAAGGGTGGGCTGGGTATGAAGGAGAGATTGGGCGGGACCAGAATGTGAAGGTGGGATAGTATATGAAGGCGAGGATGAGCTAGGACTGAAAGTGAGAGTGGGCTGGGCCAGAAGGCGAAAGACGGGTGGGCCTAAAGGTGAGGGTGAATAGTTCTTGTAGGTGAGGGCGGGAAAGGCCAAAAGGTAAGGGTGGGATGCGCTTGAGGGCGGGGGTGGGATGTGTCTGAAGGCGAGGTTGGGTTGGGTCCGAATGCGAAGTTAAGCGTGGCCCGAAAGCGAAGGTGGGCTGGTAGTGAAGGCGAGGAATATCTTGGCCTAAAGGCGAAGGTGGGATGGGCCAAAAGACGATGATGGGATGGGATGCAATGCGAGGGTGGACCGGTCTCGAATCCGAGGCAGGATGGTTTCACAGATGTGGGTCGGCTGCGCCTGAAGGCGAAGATGGGATAAGTCAGAAGGCGATGGTGGGATGGGTTTGAAGACGAGGTGGGGGTGGGAGGGGGACCAGAGACTGAAGGCGATGGTGGGATGGGTGAAGGGTGAGTGTGGGGTGCGAGTGAAAGCGAAAGTTAGCTGGGACAGCAGGAGGAGGAGGAGGGTTTGACTGAAGTCGGGGAGGAATGAGCCTAAAGGAGAGTGAGACAGGCTAGTATTCGAGGGTGGGATGGGTCAGAAGGCATGGGTTGGCTGTGATGAATACGAGTGTTGGATGGGTTTGAAGAGGGTGGGCTGGGTTTGAAGGTGAGTTTAGGGCGGGGGCAAAAGGCGAATATGGGTTGGGAGTAAAGGGGATGGTGGTCTGGGACTGAAATCGAGAGTAAGCTGGTTAAAGAGGGCGAAGGGGACGGTCCTCAAAATGTGGGTGGATGAGCCTGAAGGCGAGGGTAAGATGTTCTTGCAGGCGAGGGAGGGATGGGCCAAAAGGCAAGGGTGGGATGGGCTTATAGGTGAGGGTGGGATGGGTCTTAAGGTGAGGTTGGACGGAGCTAGAAGGCGAAGGTAGGTTAGGCTTGAAGGCGAGGGCAAGAGTAGATCTAGAGGCGAAGGATAGCTAGGCCTAAAGGCGAGGGTGTGATGGGCCAAAATACGATGGTGGGATGGGCTTGAAGGCGAGGGTGGGCCGGTCTTGAAGTCCAGGGTGGAATGGGTTGAAAAGTGAGATTATGCTTGGCCTGAAGGCGAGGGTGGGATGGACCAGAAGGCGGTGGTGGAATGGTCTTGAAAAAGATGGTTGGATAGGCTTGACGGTGAGGGTAGTCTTGATCTGAAGGCGAGAATGAGCTTGCACTGTCATCGAAATTGGGATGAGCCAGAAGGAGATGATGCATTGAGCTTGAAGGCGAGGGCGGGATGGGCGAGGGTGAGTGTGAATTGGGATTGAAAGCGAGTGTAGGAATGGTCTGAAGGCGTGGGTGAACTGGGACTGACTGCTTGAGAGAAATGGGTTAGTAGTCGACGTGAGCATGGCCTAAAGGTGGCGGTAAATTGGCCCTGCTGGCGGGGGTGAGCTGGGTCTGAAATTCAGGCTAAGATTGGACAGAATACGGGGTGAGCCGGGGTTGAAGGCGAAGATCAAATGGGCCTGAAGGATAGTGTGGGCTTGTTGTAATGACGTGGTTGTGCTTTACCTGAAGGCGAGGTTGTAATGGGCCTGATGACGTGAGTGGGCTGGGCCTGAAATTGGTGATGTGCTGGATCAGAGGACGATGATGAACTGGATCAGAAGGCAATGTTGAGACGGGCCTGAATGTGAGGTTGAGCTTAGTTTGGAGGTTTGAGTTGGATGGGTCAGAAGGCAAGGGTGGGATGGGCTTGAAGATGAGAGTGAGATGGACTTGAAGTGGAGGGTAGGCTGGGCCTTGAGGCGTGGATGGGCTAGTCCAGAAGGAGAAGATGGGCTGTCCTTGAAGGCGAGTGTGCGCTTGGACTGAAAGCGGGAGTGGGCCTAGCCAAAAAGCGAAGGGAGGTGGGCCTGGACGAGTGGGCAGGATTGTCCTGAAGGCAATTGTGAGATGATCTTGTAGGTGAGGTTGGGATTGGCAAGAAGGTAAAGTGGGATGGTCTTGACTGCAAGGGTAGAATAATCCAGAATGCGATGGTGAGGCGGGCCTGAAGGTGTGGGTGAAGTGGGCCTTAAGTTTAGCGTGGGATACACTAGAAAGCGAGGGTGGGATGGGACAGAAGATGAGGTAAGCTGGAACTGACGGCGAGACTTTGATGGGCAAGAATGCGAGAGTGAGCTAGGCTTGAAGGAGAGAGTGAGCTGAGCCTGAAGATCAGGATGAGTTTGGCCTGAAGGGTAAGGTGAAATTAGCAAAAAGGCGAAAGCATGCTGGGCATGAAGACGAGGGTGGTATGGGAATAAAGGAAAGGGTGAGATGGGCCTAAAGGCATGGGTGAAATGGGCGTTAAGGGGAAGGTGGGTGGGCCTGAAGGCGAGGGTGAGATGGGCCTAAAGGCTTATTTGGGCTGGGCCTAAAATGGGGAGGTGGGTGGGCTAGGTGAAAGGCGAAGATGGACTTGGCTTGAAGGCTAGGGTGGAATGGGCTTGAAGGCGATGGTGGGATGTGCTTGAAAACGAGGTAGCCTAGGCCGTAAGGCGAGGAGGATGGGTTGGGCCTGTAGGCGAGGACTAGCTGGGCCTGAAGGCTAGAATGAGCTGGACTTGTCGGAAGGCGAAGTTGGGATGGGCTAGAAGGCAAAAGTGGGATGAGCTTAATGGGAAGGGTGAGCTGGGCCTGACAATTAGAGTGGAGTGGGACGGAAATCCAGGGATAACTTGACCTAAAGGCGAAGGTGAGATGGGCCTGAAGGTTAGACTGGGATAGTTCAGAAGCTGAGAGCGATTTGGGGCTAATGGCGAGGTTGGAATGGAACTTGAATTCTATAGATGGCGAAGGTGTGCTTTTCATTACGAAGAGAGTGGGATGTGCTTGAGTGAGTGGGTGGGCTGGGCTAGAAGGCGAAGATGGACTTGGCCTGAAGGCAAGGGTGGGATGGGCCTGAAGGCAAGGTTGATCTAGGTTTAAAGGCAAGTGTGTGATAGGCCAGAAGGTGATGGTGGGATGGGACAGGAGGAGGTGGATGTTCGGAATGAAGATGTGGGTGTGATGGGCCTAAAGGCATTGTCAGATAAGGTTCTAGGCGAGAATGGATAGGCAAGAATGCGTGGGTGGGATGGTTCGAAGGCGAGGGTGGGATGGGCTTGAGAAAGAGGGTGGGCTGAGTATGGAGAAGTTAGGTGGGACCAGAGGGTGAAGGTGGCCTGTGTATAAAGGCGAGGGTTGGCTAGGACTGAAAGTGAGAGTGGGCTGGGCCATTAGGCGAAAGGGGGACGGGGCTAATGGCGTTGGTGGGAGGGGCCTGAAGGCGAGTGTGGGAAATGCCCGAAGGTAAGGATGGGAAAGGCCAGAAAGTAAGGGTAGGATGCGCTTAAAGGCGAGGGTGGGATGTGCCTGAAGGCGAATTTGGGCGGGGCTAGAAGGCGAAGGGGGGCTGTTATTGAAGGAGAGGGTTAGCTAGGCCTAAAGGCGAAGGTGCGATGGGCCAAAAGACGATGGTGGGATAGGTTAGAATGCGAAGATGGGGTGTGGCTGAAGGCGATTGTGGAATGGGCCTGAAGGCGATGGTGGGCTGATTTAATTGCGAGGTTGTGCTTTTCATGACGGCCAAGGTGGGATAGGCCTGAAGGCGTGGTTGGCGGGGGTTGAAATGGAGGGTGGACTGAGCAAGAAGGTGAAGATAGACTTGGCCCGATGGCAAGACTCTGATGGGCCTGAAGGCGACGGTGAGCTAAGTTTGAAGGCATTAGTAGAATGGGCATTAAAGGAATAGTAGGATGTGCCTGAAGACGAGGGTGGGCTTGGCCAAAAGACGAGCATAATCTGGGTCAGAAGTCGATGGTGGATTGGGTCTGTAGAAGAGGATGAGCTGAGCCTGAAGAAGAGTGTGAGCTTGAAATGAATACTAAGGTCGGATGGGCCAGAAATCGAAGATGGGCAGAGCCTGAAGGCGAGCTTGAGGTAGGTTTGAAGACAAGAGTGGGATGGGCCAGTAGGCGATAGCGGAATCTGACTGAGGACGAATGTGGTCAGGGCAAGAAGGCGAAGATTGCTTCAGCTGGAAGAGGAAGGTGGGTTGTGCCTGTAGACGAGAATGAGATGGGCCTAATGGCGACTGTGAGCTTAATCTGAAGGGTAAGGTCTGATGGGCCAGAAGACGATGGTGGGATGGGTTTGAAAATGAGGGTGGACATATCTGGAAGGCAATGAATGGATGGGTTGAAGGTGAGTGTGGGGTGCGAAAGAAAGGGAAAGTGGGCTGGGATAGAAGAAGGAGGAAGGTTGGCCTGAAGTCGTGGGTAGGATGGCTCTAAAGGAGAAGGTGAGATAGGCTACTATTCGAGTGGGGGATGAGCCAGAAGGCATGGGTAGTGTGGGATGGGATGAATGTGATGGTTAGATTGGATTGAAGAGGGTGGGCTGGGTATGAAGGAGAGTCTGAGCGGGGGCAGAATACGAATGTGGGCTGGGAGTGATGGGTGATGGTGGTCTGGAACTGAAAGCGAGAGTAGGCTGGGATAGAGGGCGAAGTGACAGGGGTCTCAATATGTGGGTGGAATGATCCTGAAGGCGAGGGTAAGATGGGCTTTGAGACGCGGATGGGATGGGCCAAAAGGCAAGGGTGGGATGGGCTTGAAAGTGATGGTGGGATGGGCCTTAAAGAGAGGTTGGACGGAGCTAATAGTCGAAGGTGGGTTAGTCCTGAGTGCGAGATCGAGATTAGATCTGAAGGCAAGGTCTAGCTAGGCCTAAAGGCGACGGTTTAATTGGCTAAAATACGATGGTGGGATAGTTTTGAAGGTGAGGGTGGGCCGGTCTTGAAGTCCAGGGTGGGATGGGTTTAAAAGTGAGATTGTGCTTGGCCGAAGGCGATGGTGGGATGGGCCAGAAGGCGATGGTGGAATAGGCTTAAGAAAGTGGGTTTGATAGCCTTAACGCTAAGGGTAGGCTAGGCATGAAGGCTAGGACGAGCTTGCCCTGTCATCAAGGTGGAGATGAGCCAGAATATAATGGAATGGGCTTGATGACGAGGGTGGGATGGACCAGAGGGTGAGAGTGAACCGGGACTGAAAGAGTGAGTGGGAATGGTCTGAAGACGAGGGTGAACTGGGACTGACTGCTTGGGAGAAATAGGTCAGTAGCTGAGGTCAGCATGACCTGAATGCGGGGGTGAGCTGGGTCTGACGTTCAGGCTGAGATGGGACAAAACACGGGTGTTAGCTGGGGGGGGAAGACAAAGATTGAGTAGGCTTGAAGGAGAGTACGAGATGGCTCTAATTAAGAGGTTGTGCTTGCCCTGAAGGCGAGGTTACGATGGGGCTAAAGGCATGGCTGGGCTGGGCATAAAATGGGTGCCGTGCTGGACCTGAAGGCGAGGTTATGATGGGGCTGAAGGCATGGCTTGGCCGGGCATGAAATGGATGGCGTGCTGGACCTGAAGGTGATGTTGGACTGGGTCAGAAGGCAAGGGTGTGATGGACCGGAGGCGAGGCTGAGCTAAATTTGAAGGAAGAGTGGGATGGGCCAGAAGACAAGGGTGGGATGGGATTGAGAAAGAGGATGAGCTGGGTATGAAGGAAAGATTGGGATGGGAATGAAGGCGAGGGTGGTCTAGGACTGAAAGTGAGAGTGTGCTGGGCCGAAGGGGAGATATGGGGGAGGGGGGGCGTAAAGGCGTTGGTAGGAGGGGCCCGAAGGTGAGGGTGAGATGCTCTTGTAGGCGAGTGTGGGTATGGCCAGAATGTAAGAGTGGGATGCGCTTGAAGGCGAGGGTGGGATGTGCCTGAAGGCGAAGTGACGAGGGGTCAGAATGCGGAGTTGGGCAGGGCGAGAAGGCGAAGATGAGCTGGTATTGAAGGCTAGGGTTAGCTAGGCCTAGAAGATTGAAGAGGGTGGGCTGGGTATGAAGGAGAGTTTGAGCGGGGGCAGAATACGAATGTGGGCTGGTAGTGATGGGTGATGGTGGTCTGAAACTGAAAGCGAGAGTAGGCTGGGATAGAGGGCGAAGGGATGGGGGTCTCAATATGTGGGTGGAATGGGCCAAAAGGCTAGGTTGGGATGGGCTTGAAAGTGATGGTGGGATGGGCCTTAAAGAGAGGTTGGACGGAGCTAGCAGTCGAAGGTGGGTTAGTCCTGAGTGCAAAATCGAGATTAGATGTGAAGGCAAGGTCAAGCTAGGCCTGAAGTCGACGGTTTGATGGGCTAAAATACGATGGTGGGATAGTTTTGAAGGTGAGGGTGGGCCGGTCTTAAAGTCCAGGGTGGGATTGTGCTTGGCCGAAGGCGAGGGTGGGATGGGCCAGAAGGCGATGGTGGAATAGGCTTAAGAAAGTGGGTTTGATAGCCTTGACGCTGAGGGTAGGCTAGGCATGAAGGCTAGGACGAGCTTGCCCTGTCATCAAGGTGGGGTGAGCCAGAATATGATGGAGTGGGCTTGATGACGAGGTTGTGATGGACCAGAGGGTGAGTGAACTGGGACTGAAAGAGTGAGTGGGAATGGTCTGAAGACGAGGGTGAACTGGGACTGACTGCTTGGGAGAAATAGGTCAGTAGCCGAGGTGAGTATGACCTGAACGCGGGGGTGAGCTGCGTCTGAAGGTCAGGCAGAGATTGGACAAAACACGGGTGTGAGCTGGAGGGGAAGACAAAGATTGAGTAGGCTTGAATTAGAGTACGAGATGGCTCTAATTAAGAGTTTATGCTTGCCCTAAATTCGAGGTTATGATGGCACTGAAGGCATGGTTGGGCTGGGCATAAAATGGGTGGCGTGCTGGACCTGAAGGCGAGGTTTTGATGGGGCTGAAGGTATGGCTGGGCCGGGCATGAAATGGGTGGTGTGCTGGACCTGAAGGTGATGTTGGACTGGGTCAGAAGGCAAGGGTGTGATGGACTCGGAGGCGAGGCTGAGCTAAATTTGAAAGGAAGAGTGGGATGGGCCAGAAGACAAGGGTGGGATGGGTTTGAGAAAGAGGATGGACTGGGTATGAAGGAGAGATTGGGATGGGAATGAAGGCGAGGGTGGTCTAGGACTGAAAGTGAGAGTGTGCTGGGCCGAAGGGGAGATGGGGGGAGGGGGGACGTAAAGGCGTTGGTAGGAGGGGCCCGAAGGTGAGGGTGAGATGCTCTTGTAGGCGAGTGTGGGTATGGCCAGAATGTAAGAGTGGGATGCGCTTGAAGGCGAGGGTGGGATGTGCCTGAAGGCGAAGTGACGAGGGGTCAGAATGTGGAGTTGGGCAGGGCGAGAAGGCGAAGATGAGCTGGTATTGAAGGCTAGGGTTAGCTAGGCCTAGAGGCGAAGGTGGGATGGGCCAGAAGACGATGGTGGGATGGGCTGTAAGGCAAGGGTAGGCCGGTCTTGAAGGCGAGGCAGGATGGATCTAAAGAAGTGGGTCGGCTGTGCCTGAAGGCCTGGATGGGATGGGCCAGAAGGCGATGGTAAGATGGCCTTGACGGTGAGGGTAGGATGGGTCTGAAGGCGAGGATGGGGCTGACATAAAGGCGAGGGTGAGCTTGGCCTGATGGCGAGGGTTACTTTGGCCTGAAGGCGAGGGTGAGCTGGTCCTGAAGGTAAACCTGGGATGTTCCAGAATGCTAGGGTGAGGTGGGACTAAAGGCGAGGGTGGAATGGGTCTGTAGGCGAGGGTGGAATGGACCTGAAGGAGATGGTGAGCTGATCTACTTGCGACGTTGTGCTTTTCATGACGATCAAGGTGAGATGGGCCTGAAGGGTGGTTGGCTTGGCTTGAAATGGAGGGTGGACTGGGCAAGGTGACGATAGATTTGGCCTGAAGCAAGACTCTGATGGGCCTGAAGGTGAGGTTGAGCTAGGAATGTGACTGAAGACGAGGGATTGCTGCGCCAAAAAGCGAGCATGGTCTTGGTCAGAAGTGGAAGGTTGATTGGGTTTATAGACGAGGATGAGCTGGGCCTGAAGATGAGTGTGAGCTTGACATGAAGGCTAGATGGTATGGGCCAGATATCGAAGATGGGATGGGCTTGAAGACAAAGTTGGGCTGAACCTAAAGGCGAGCTTGAGGTAGGTTTGAAGGCAAGAGTCGGATGGGCCAGAAGGCGATGGTGGGATGTGCCTGAAGACGAGTGTGGTCAGGGCAAGAGGCGGGATAGGTTCGGCGTGAAGGGGAAGGTGGGTAGTGCCTGTAGACGAGGATGAGAAGAGCCTAAGGGCGACTGTGAGCTTGATCTGAAGGGTAATGTCCGATGGACTAGAAGGCGACGGTGCGATGGGTTTGAAAACGAGGGTGGGCAGAGCCTGAGGGCGATGGTGGAATGGCTGAAGGCGAGTGTGGAATGCAACTGAAAGCGAAAGTGGGCTGGGACAGAAAAAGGAGGGTTGGACTGAAGTCGTGGATGGGATGGGCCTAAAGGAGAGGGTGAGATAGGCTAATATCAAGGGTGGGATGGGCCAGAAGGCATGGGTGGGTTGGGATGAATGCGAAGGTTGGATTGGTTTGAAGAGGGTGGGCTGGGTATGAAGGAGAGGTTGGGCGCTGGCAAAAGGCGATTGTGGGTTGGGAGTGAAGGGGATGGTGGTCTGGGACTAAAAGCGAGAGTAGGCTGGGAAAGAGGGCAAAGGGGAGGGGGGGAGGGAGCCCTTAATATGTGGGTGGGATCAGCCTGAAGGCGACGGAAAGATGGGCTTGCAGGCGATGGAGGGATGGGCCAAAGGCAAGGATGGGATGGGCTTGAAAGTGAGAGTGGCATGGACCTTAAGGTGAGGTTGGACGGAACTAGAAGGCGAATGTGGGTTAGGCCTAAAGGCGAGGGTAGGCCAGTCTTGAGGTCCAGGGTGGGATGGGTATAAAGGTGAGATTGTGCTTGGTCTGAAGCCGAGGGTGGGATGGGCCAGAAGGAAATGGTGGAATGGGCTTGAAAAAGTGGGTTGTATAGACTTGACGGTGAGAGTAGGCTGGGCCTGAAGCGAGGATGAGCTTGCCCTGTCACCGAAGTGGGGATGGGCAAGAAGTTGATGGATTCGGCGAGGATTGGATGGACCAGAGGGTGAGGGTGAATTGGGACTGAAAGCGAGTGTGGGAATAGTCTGAAGGCGAGGGTGAACCGGGACTGACTGCTAGGGAGAAATGGGTCAGTATGCGAGGTGAGCATGACCTGAAGGCAAAGGTGAGCTGGGCCTGAAGGCGTGAGTGAGATTTGTTTGAAGTTCAAGTTGAGATGGGACAGAATACGGGGTTGAGCTTGGGTTGAAGGCGATGATTTTATGCGCCTGAAGGAAAGTGTGGGCTGGTTCTAATGACGAGGTTTTGCTTGCTCTGAAGGAGAGGTTGTAATGGACCTGAAGGCGTGGTTGGTCTGGGACTGAATTGGAAGGTGTGCTGGACCAGAAGGCGATGATGAGGTGTGTCAGAAGACAAAGGTGGGATGGCCTGAATGCGAGGTTGAGCTAGGCTTGAAGGCAAGAGTGGGATGAACCAGAAGGCAAGGGTTGGATTGGCTTGAAAAAGAGGGTGGACTGGGTATGAAAGATGGGTTGGGCGGGACTAGAAATGAATTTTGGATAGGAAAGAAGGCGAGGGTGGGCTAGGACTGAAAGTGAGAGTGGGCTGGGACGGGAAGGTGAAAGGGGGGCTGGCCTAAAGGCGTGGGTGGGAGGGGCCTAAAGGCGAGGGTGAGATGGTCTTACATTTAAGAGAGGGAAATGCCGGAAGGTGAGGGTGGAATGCGCTTAAAGGCGAGGGTGGGATGTGCCTGAAGGCGAAGTGGGGCGGGGTCAGAATGCGAAGCTAGGCGAGGCCAGAAGGCGAAGGTGGGCTGGTACTGAAGGCACGGGTTAGATAGGCCTATAGGCGAAGGTGCAATGGGCCAAAAGACGATGGTGGGATGGACTGGAAGGCGAGGGTGGGCCGGTTTTGAGAACGAACGAGATGGGTCGAAAGATGTCGGTCGGCTACGCCTGCAGGCGAGGGGGGGATGGGCCAGAAGGCGAAGGTGAGATGCGCCTGAAGATGAGGCAAGAACGCGAGGATGGGTTCAGCTGGAAGGGGAAGGTGTGTTGTACCTGTAGACGAGGATGAGCTGGGCCTAAAGGCGAGTGTGAGTTTGACCTGAAGGTTAGTGTCCGATGGGCCAGAAGGCGATGATGGGATGGGTTTGAAGTCGAGAGTGGAATGCGACTGAAAGCGAAAGTGGGCTGGAACAGCAGGAGTAGGAGGGTTAGACTGAATTCGTGGGTGGGATGGGCCTAAAGGAGAGAGTGAGATAGGCTAGTATTCGAGGGTGGAATGGGCAAGAAGGCACGGGTGGTTTGGAATGAATACGAGGGTTGGATGGGCTTGAAGAGGGTGGGCTGGGTATGAAGGCGAGGTTGGGTCGGGGCAGAAATCGATTGTAGGTTGGGAGTGAGGGGAATGATGGGCTGGGACTGAAAGCGAGAGTAGGCTGGGAAAGGGGGCGAAGGGGGTGAACCTCAATACGAGGGTGGATGACCCTGAAGGAGAAGGTAAGATTTTCTTGTAGGCGAGGGAGGGATGGACTAGAAGCAAGGGTGGGATGGTCATGAAGGTGAGGGTGGGATAGGTTTCAAGGTGAGGGTGGCATGGGCCTTAGAGTAAAGTTGGACGGAGCTAGAAGGCAAATGTGGGCAATGCCTGAAGGCGAGGGCAAGATTAGACCTGAAGGCGAAGGTCTTCAAGTCCAGCGGGGGATGGGTTTAAAGGCGAGATTGTGCTTGGCCTGAAGGCGAGGGTGGGATGGGCCAAAAGGCGATAATGGAATGGGCTTGAAAAAGAGGGTTGGATAGCTTTGACGGTTAGGCCTGAAAGCGAGGATGAGCTTGCCCTGTCATCGAGGTGGGGATGGGCCAGAGGGAAATGATGGAATGAGCTTGAAGGCGAGGGTGAGGGTGAATGGGTCTGAAGGCGAGTGTGGAAGTGGTCTGATGGCGAGGGTGAACTGGGAATGACTGCTGGAGAGAAATGGGTCAGTAGGCGAGATAAGCATGACCTGAAGACGAGGGTTAGCTGGGCCTGAAGGCGGGGGCGAGCTGGGTCCGAAGTTCAAGCTAAGATGGGTCAGAATACGGGGGTGAGCTGGGGTTGAAGGCGAAGATTTCATAGGCCTGAAGGAGTGTGTGGGCTGGTTCTAATGAAGTTGTGCTTGCCCTTATGGCGAGGTTGTAATAGTTATGAAGGCGTGGGTGGGCTGGGCCTGATATGGGTGATGCGCTATACCAGAAGGCGATGATGGACTGGTTCAGAAGGCAAGGTTGGGATGGGCCTGAATGCAAGGTTGAGCTAGGTTTGAATGTAAGAATGGGATGGACCAGAAGGCAAGGGTGAGATGGGCGTGTAGGCGGAAATTGCATGGGCTTGAAGTGAAGAGTAGGGTGGGCCTCAAATCGTGGATTAGCTAGTCCAGAAGAAGTTGGGCTGTCGTTGAAGGCGAGTGTGGGCCGGGACTGAAAGCTATTGAAAGCAGGCACTGAAGGTGAGGCTGGGAAAATCCAGAAGACGAGGGTGAGGTGGGGATGAAGGCGAAGGTGGAATTGACCTGAAAGCGATGGTGGGCTGATCCAATTGAAGGATGTGCTTTTTATAACTACGAGGGTGGGATTTACCTGAAGGCGTGATTGGCTGGGCCTGAAATGGAGGGTGGGCTGTGCAAGAAGGTGAAGATGGACTTGGCCTGTCGGCAAGGGTGGGATGGGCCTGAAGTTGAGGCTGAGGTTAAGAAAGAATACACGGGTGAAGGCGAATGCTAAATGGGCCTGAAGGAGAGTGTAGGCTGGTTATAATGACGAGGCTGTGCTTGGCTTGAAGGCGAGGTTGGGATGGTCCTGATGGAATGGTTGGGCTGAGTCTGAAATCTGTGGCGTTTTGGGACAGAAGGCGATGACGAACTGGGTCAGAATGCAAGGGTGGGATATGCCTGAAGGTGAGGCTGTGCTAGGATTAAAGACAAGAGTGTGATGTGTCAGAAGGCAAGGGTGAGATGGGCTTGAAGGTGAGAGTGAGGTGGGTTTGAAGTAGAGGGTGAGGTGTACTTGAAGTGTAGGGTGGGCTGGGCCTTAAGGCGAGGATGAGCTAGTCCAGGAGACGAAGATAGGCTGTCCTTGAAGGCTATTATGGTCTGGGACTGAAAGCAGGAGTGGGCCGAGCCTGAAGGCGAAGGGAAGTGGGCCTGAACGAGTGGGTGAGATGGTCCTGAAGGAAATTGCGAGATGAGCTTGTAGGCGAGATTGGGAAAGGCCAGAAGGCAAGGATGTAATGGTCTTGACTGCAAGGGTGAGATAAGCTAAAATACTTTGCTGAGGCTGTCTTGAAGGTGAGGGTGAGGTGGGCCCTAACTTTAGCGTTGGATACATCAGAATGCAAGGATGATTTGGGCATGAACACGAGGTGGGATGGGAGAGAAGATGAGGGTGAGCTGGAACTGACGGCGAGACATTGATGGAAAAAATGCAAGGGTGAGCTAGGCTTCAAGGGGAGAGTGAGGTGTGCCTGAAGATCAGAATGAGCTGGGCCTGAAGGCTAGGGTGGCATGAGCCAAAAGACAAAGGTATACTGGGCCAGAAGACGAGGGTGGAATGGGCCTAAAGGCAAGGGCGAGATGGGCCTAAAGGCAAGGGTGAGCTGGGCCTAGAGGCAAGGGTAGGATGGGCCTTAAGGGGAGGGTGTGATGGGCCTGAAGGCTTGAGTGAGCTGGGCCAGAAATGGGGGAGTGGTTGCGCCGGTCTTGAAATCGCGGGGAGGGGGAGAGGGGAGAATCTCTCTCTCTCTCTCTCTCTCTCTCTCTCTCTCTCTCTCTCTCTCTCTCTCTCTCTCTCTCTCTCTCTCTCTCTCTCTCTCTCTCTCTCTCTCTCTCTCTCTCTCTTGATATAGGGGGGGGGGGGGATGCTAGCCTATAATGGGGGTGGGGGAGTGAGCTGGGTCAGAAGGCGAAGATGTTCTTGGCTTGAAGGAAAGAGGTGAATGAGCCTGAGGGCGATGGTGGAATGTGCCTGAAAATGAGGTGGCCAGGGCCTTAAGGCGAGAAGGATGGGTTGGGTCAGAAGGTTAAGGTGGGTTGGGCCTGTAGTCGAGGACTAGCTTGACTTGTCGGTGAGGTGATGATGGGAGAGAAGATGATGGGTTGGGTCTGAAGGCGAAGTTGGAATAGGCTAGAAGGCAAAAGTGGGATGGGCTTGATGGCATGGGTGAGCTGGGTCTGACATTTAGAGTGAAATGGGACGGAAGGCGAGGGTGAGCTTGACCTGAAGGCGAAGGTGAGCTGGGCCTGAAGGTGAGGCTGGGATGGTCCAGAAAGTGAGAGCGAGATGGGGTTAATGGCGAGGGTGGAATGGACCTGAATTCGATGGTGAGCTGGTTCTAATGGCGAAGGTGTAATTGTCATGTCGAAGAGAGTGGGATGTGGCTGAAGGCAAGGGTGAGATGTTCCTGAAGGCAAGGTTGATCTAGGTTTGAAGGCAAGAGTGTGATCGGCTAGAAGGCGATGGTGGGATGGGGGAGGAGGATGTGATGGTTCGGAACGAGGTCGTGGGTGGGCTGGGCCTAAAGGCACTGCGAGATAGGTTTGTAAGCGAAGATGGGATGGGCCGGAAGGCGTGGGAGGGATGAGTTTAAGGCCTGAGTGGGATGAGCTGGAAAAAGAGGGTAGGCTGAGCATGAAGGAGAGGATGGGCGGGACCATAAAGTGAAGGAGGGATGGCAACGAAGGCTAAGTTGGGCTAGGACTGAAAGTAAGAGTGGGCTGGGCCAGAAGGCGAAAGGATGGTTGGCCTAAAGTCGTGGGTGGGAGGGGCCTGAAGGTGAGTGCGAGATGTTCTTGTAGGTGAGAGTGGAAAAGGCCAGAAGGCAAGTTTGGGATGTGCTTGAAGGTGAGGATGGGATGTGCCAGAAATCGAAGGTAGGCTGGTATTTAGGCGACGTTTAGCCAGGCCTAAAGGCGAAGGTGGGATGGGCCAAAAGACGATGGTGGGATGGGCTGGAAGGCGAGGGTGGGTCTCTCTTGAAGGCAAGGGCGGGATGTGTCTAAAAGTGTGGGTCGGCTGCACCTGAAGGCGAGGGTGGGATGGACCAGAAGGCGATGGTGGGATGGCCTTGACGGTGAGGGTAGGCTGCGCCTGAGGGCGAGGATGAGCATGGTTTGTCGGTCAGGATGGGATGAAAGAGAGAAGATGATGGGTTGGGCCTGAAGGCAAATTTCATGTGGGCTAAAAGGCAAAGGCGAGATGGGCTTCAAGGGGAGACGAGCTTGACATAAAGGAGAAGGTAAACTGGGCCTGAAGGCGAGGCTGAGCTGGCCCTGAAAGTGATGCTATTATGATCCAGAAAGTGAGGGTGAGGTGGGGCTGAAGGCGAGGGTCGAATTGGCCTGAAGGCGATGGTGGGCTGATCTAATTACGAGGTTGTGCTTTTCATGACGGCGAGGATGGGATGGGCTTGAAGGCTTGGTTGGCTTGGCTGGCTTGGCCTGAAATGGAGGATGGCCTAGGCAAGAAGGTGAGGATAGAGTTGGCCTTGAAGTCAAGGTTAGAATGGGCCTGAAGGTGAGGTTGAACTAGGTTTGAAGGCATTAGTAGGATGCGCCTGAAGGGGATGGTGGGATGTGCTTGAAGACGAGGGTGGGCTAGGCCAGAAGGCGAGCATGATCTGGGTCAGAAGTCGAAGGTGAATTGGTTTTGTAGACGAGGATAGTGCTGGGCCTGAAGGGGAGTTTGAGCTTGACATGAGGGTGGGCAGAGCTTGAAGGTGAGCTTGAGGTGTGTTTGAAGGCAAGAGCGGGATGGGGAAGAAGACTGTGGTGTGATGTGCCTGAAGACGAATATGGTCAGGGCAGGAAGGCGAGGATAGGTTCGGCTGGAAGGGGAAGGCTGAAGACGAGGATGAGATGGGCCTAAAGGCGAGTGAGAGCTTGACCTAAAGAGTAAGGTCAGATGGGCCATAGGCTATGGTGGGAGGGGTTTGAGTGGGGGGAGGGGGAGCTTGAAGGCGATGGTGGGATGAGATGAAGGTGAGGGTGGAATGCTAATGAAAGCGAAAGTGGGCGGGAACAGGAAGAGGAGGAGGATTGAACTGAAGCCTTGGGTAGGATGGGCCTAAAGACAAGGATGTGATGGGCCAATATACGGTGGTGGGATGGGCTTGAAGGCGAGAGTTGGCTACGACTGATAGTCCAGGGTGGGATGGGCTTAGAGGTGAGACTGTGCTTGGCCTGAAGGCAAGGATGGGATGGGCCAGTAGGCAATGGTCAAATGGGTTTGAAAATATGTGTTGGATAGCCTTGACGGTGAGGCTAGGCTGGGCCTGAAGGAGAGGATGAAGCTGACCTGTCGTCGAGGTGGTGATGGGCCAGAAGGAAATGATGGAATGGGCTTGATGGCGAGGGTTGGATGGGCCAGTGGGTGAGGGTGAACTGGGACTGAAAGCGAGTGTGAGAATGGTCTGAATGCAAGGGTGAACTGGGACTGGCTGATAGGGAGAAATAGGTCAGTAGGCTAGGTAAGCATGACCTGAAGGCGAAGGCTAGCTGGGTATGAAGTTCAGGATGAGATGAGACAGAATACCTGGGTGAGCCTGGGGGAAAGGCGAAGATTGAATGGGCATGAAGGAGAGTGTGGGCTGGTTCTAACGATGAGATTGTGCTTGCCCTGAAGGTGAGGTTGTAATGGGCGTGAATTCGTGGGTGGCCTGGGCCTGAAATGGGTGGTGTGCTGGACCTGAAGGCGATGATGGACTGGGTCAGAGACAAGGGTGGGATGGGCTTGAAGGTGAGGTTGAGCTAGTTTTGAAGGCAAGAGTGGGATTGGCCAGAAGGCAAGGGTGAGATGGGCTTTAAGGAGAGAGTGTGTGGGCCTGAAAGCGAGAGTAAGATGGATCTAAAGGCTTGAGTGTGCTGGGCCTGAAATGGGGGTGAGGTTGAGCTAGGTTTGAAGGCAAGTGTGGGATGGGCCAGAAGTCGATGGTGCGATGTGTGTGAAGATGAGGTGGCCTGGGCTTAAGGCGAGAATGGGCTGGGCTTGAAGACTAGGGTGGGTTGAACCTAAAGGGGAGGACTAGCTTTGTCTGAAGGCGAGAATGAACTTGGCGTCTCGGTAAAGTGGGGATGGGAGACAAGATGATGGGTTGGCCCTGTAGGCCAAGTTGGAATGGGCTAGAAGGCAAAGGTGGGATGGGCCTGAAGTCGGGGGTTAGATGGGCCTAGAGGAGTGTAAGGGCTTGGCTTGAAATAGGAAAGGAGGGGATGGACGTGAAATCGAGGGGCTGGGCCGAAAGGCGAAGATGGACTTGGGCTGAATGCAAGAATGAAATGGGCCTGAAGGTGAGGTTGATTTAGGTTTGAAGGCAAGTGTTTGATGGGACAGAAGGCGTTGGTGGGATGTGCCTAAAGATGTGGTGGACTGTGCTTTAAGGCTAGGATGGTCTGGGCTAGAAGGCGAAATTGGGTTTGGCTTGCAGGCGAGGACTAGCTGGGCCTGAAGGCGAGAATGAGCTTGGCTTGTCGGTGAAGTGGGGGTGGGAGAGATGTTGGGTTGGGCCTGAAGGGGAAGTTGGGATGGGCTAGAAGGTGAGGGTGAGATGGGACTAAAGGAGAGGGTGGGCTGGTACTAATGGCGAGGGTGTGCTTGGAATGACGGCGAGAGTGGGAAGGGCCTGAAATGGATGGTGGGCTGGGCGAGAATGCGAAGATGGACTCGTCATGAAGGCAAGAGTAGGATGGGCCCGAAGGAGATGGCGGGATGTGTCTGAAGACGAGTGTGGTCAGGGCAAGAAGGCAAGGATGAGCTCGGCTGCAAAGGGAAGGTTGGTTGTGCCTGTAGACGAGGTTGAGCTGGGCCAGAACACGAGTGTGAGCTTTACCTGAAGGCGATGGTGGGATGGGCCAGAAGGCGACGGTGGAGTAGGATTCAGGACTAGGGTAGGGAGAGCCTGAAGGGGATGGTAGGATTGGTTGAAGGCGAGTGTGAAATGCGACAAAAAGCGAAAGCGGGCTGGGACAGAAGGAATAGGAGGGTTGGACTGAAGTCGTGGGTCGGTGTGGCCTAAAGACTAGGGTGAGATAGGCTAAAAGGCGAGGGGGGATGGGCCAGAAGGCGTGGGTGGGAAGGGATGAAGGTGAGGGTTGGATGGCCTTGAAGAGGGTAGGCAGGTATGAAGGCGAGGTTTAGCGGGGGCAGAAAGTGAATGTGGGTTGGGAGTGAAGGGATTGGTTGGCTGCGTCTGAAAGTGACAGTAAGCTGGGCCAGAAGGCGTGGGTCGGATGGGCCTAAAGACTAGGGTGAGATAGGCTAGAAGGCGAGGGGGGATGGGCCAGAAGGTGTGGGTTGGAAGGGATGAAGGCGAGGGTTGGATGGCCTTGAAGAGGGTAGGCAGGGTATGAAAGCGAGGTTTGCTGGGGGCAGAAAGCGAATGTGGGTTGGCAGTGAAGGCACTGGTGGGCTGCGTCTGAAAGTGACAGTAGGCTGGGCCAGAGGGCGTGGGTCTGATTGGCCTGAAGACTACGGTGAGATAAGCTAGAAGGCGAGGGGGGATGGGCCATAAGGTGTGGGTGGGAAGGGATGAAGGCGAGGGTTGGATGGCCTTGAAGAGGGTAGGCAGGGTATGAAGGCGAGGTTTGGCGAGGGCAGAAGGCGAATGTGGGTTGGGAGTGAAGACATTGGTGGGCTACGTCTGAAAGTGACAATAGGCTGGGCCAGAGGGCGAAGGGGGTGGGCCTGAATATGTGGGTGGGAAGGGCCTGAATATGTGGGTGGGAAGGGCCTGAAGACGAGGTTGAGATTGGCTCGTCGGCGAGTCTAGGATGGGCCAGAGGGCAAGGGTGGGATGGGCTTGAAGGTGAGGGTGAGATGGGCTTGACGTGGAGGGTGGGATTTGGCCTTAAGGCGGGGGTGAACGGAGCTGGAAGGCGAAGGAGGGATAAACCTGAAGCGACGACAAGGTTAGACCTGAAGGCGAGGGCTAGCTACTCCTGAAGGCGAAGGTGTAATGAGCCAGAATACGATGGCGGGATGGGCTTGAGGGCGAGGAAGGGCCGGTCTTGAATTCGAGGGTGACATAGGTCTAAAGGTGAGATTGTTCTTGGCCTAAAGGTGATTGTGAGGTGGGCCTGAAGGCGAGGGGGGAAATTTTTGCCGGCGAAGGAGGTAAAGGTGGGGATGGCTTGAGGAAGGGGGGGAGGGGGAAAGGGGGAGAGGGGGGTAAAGGGGGGTTGGATTTTGAAGGAGGGAGGAGGGTGAAGGGGGGAAATGGGGGGGAAAAGGGGGGGTGAGGGGGAAGGGAGGGAGGATGGTTTGTGGGGTTGGGGAAGGGGAAGGGGGAGGGAAGGAAGGGGGTGCCCTAAAGAGGGAGAGGGGGGGGAGGGGGGGATAGGAGAGTGAAGAGGGGAGGGAGAGAGAGATGAGGAGAGGGGGGAGGGGAGAGATGAAGAGAGAGAGGGAGGAGAGGAGGGAGAGAGAGAGGATGAGAGAGAGAGGGGGAAGATAGGAGAGGGAAAGGAGGAGGGAGTGGGAGAGGGAGGGAAGGGGGAGGGGAGAGAGAGAGTGAGGGGGAGAGAGGGGGAGAGATGAGAGGGAGAGAGAGAGGGGAGAGGGGAGGAAAAGAGGAGGAGGGAGAGAGAGTGAGGGAGGAGGAGGAGTAGAGAGAGAGAGAGGGGAGAGGAGAGGAGAGTGGAGGAAGGAGAAAAGAGGAGAGAGAGAAGAGAGAAGAGGGGAGGTGAGAGAGAGAGGGAGAGAGGAGGAGAGATGAGAGAGAGAGGAGAAGGAGGAGAGGTAAAGGAGAGGGGTTTGAAGGGAGGAAAAGGAGAGGGGAGTGAAGGAGAGGAGGGAGAGAGAGAGAGTGGAGAGGAGGGAGGGAGGAGGAAGAGAGAGGAGGAGGGGAAGGAAGAGGAGGGGAGAAGAGGAGAGGAGGAGAGGGAGGGAGAGGTGAGAGGGAGGAGGGGTGGAGAGAGAGAGAAGGAGAGGAGGGAGAGAGAGAGGGGAGAGGGAGGAGGAGGTGAGAGGAGAGAGAGGAGATGGAGGAGAGGAAGAGAGAGGAGAGAGAGAAGGAGAGAGAGAGGTGAGAGAGGAGAGAGAGGAGAGAGAGAGAGGGAGGAGAGGATGAGAGAGGGGAAGTTTGGGGAGAGGAAGAGAGGGAGGAGAGGGAGAGGGGAAAGGGAAGAGAGTGAGAGAGGAGAGGGAAGGAGAAAAGGAGAGGGGAGAGGAGAGAGAGAGAGATGGGGGGGGGGAGATGAAAAGAGGAGAGGGAATGAGGGAGAGAAAAGAGAAGAGAGGGGAGAGGAGGAGAGTGGGAGGAGAGGAGAGAGAAAGGGAGAGAGGATGAGAGGAGAGAGGGGGGAGGAGAGAGATAGGGAGGGAGAGGATGGGAGAGAGGAGGGGGAGGGAGGGAGGATGAGAGAGAGAGGAGATGGAGAGGGAGAAGGGAGGAGGGGATGGAGAAGAGGAGGAGAAGAGAGGGGAAGAGAGAGGAAGGGGGAGGAGAAAAGGGGAAGAGGAGGAGTGGGAGGGAGGATGAGAAGGAAGAGAGGAGAGAGAGAGAGAGATGAGAGGAGAGGAGGAAGAGAGGAGGGAGAGGGGAGGGAAAAGAAGGGGAGGGTTTAGGGAGGAGAGGGAAGAAGGGGGGGAGGGAGAAGAGAGAGAGGGAGTGAGAGGGAGGGAGAGAGAGGAGAGAGTTTTGAAGAGAGGAGAGGGAGGGAGAGTTTTGAGAGGGAGAGAAGAGAGAGGAGGAGGAGAGAGAGGGAGAGGGGGAGGGAGGAGAGGAGGGGAGGAGAGAGAGAGAAGTGGGAGAGAGGGGAGAGAAGAGAGGAGGGGAGGGGAGTGAGAGGGGAGGATGGGGAGAGAAGAGGAGAGGAGAAAAGGAGAGGAAGAGGGGGGGAAAAGAGGAAGAGAGAGGGGGAGAGGGGAGAGAGAGAGAGATGAGAGGGAGAGGAGAGGAGGAGAGAGAGAGAGAAGAGAGAGAAAAGAGAGAGAGAGAGGGAGAGGGGAGAGGAGGAGGGGGGAGAGAGAGAGAGGGGGAGGAGAGAGAGAGGGGGAGAGAGAAGATAGAGAGAGAGAGAGAGAGAGAGAGAGAGAGAGAGAGAGAGAGAGAGAGAGAGAGAGAGAGAGAGAGAGAGAGAGAGAGAGAGAGAGAGAGAGAGAGAGAGAGAGAGAGAGAGAGAGAGAGAGAGAGAGAGAGAGAGAGAGAGAGAGAGAGAGAGAGAGAGAGAGAGAGAGAGAGAGAGAGAGAGAGAGAGAGAGAGAGAGAGAGAGAGAGAGAGAGAGAGAGAGAGAGAGAGAGAGAGAGAGAGAGAGAGAGAGAGAGAGAGAGAGAGAGAGAGAGAGAGAGAGAGAGAGAGAGAGAGAGAGAGAGAGAGAGAGAAGAGAGAGAGAGAGAGAGAGAGAGAGAGAGAGAGAGAGAGAGAGAGAGAGAGAGAGAGAGAGAGAGAGAGAGAGAGAGAGAGAGAGAGAGAGAGAGAGAGAGAGAGAGAGAGAGAGAGAGAGAACGATGGGTTAGGACTAAAGGGAAATTTTGTATGGGCTAGAAAGCAAAGGTGACATGGACTTGAAGGCTTGGGAGAGCTTGACATAAAGGCGAGGCTGAGCTGGACCTGAAGGCGAGGGTGAGCTGGGCCTGACGGCGAGGGGAAGCTCGCATTGAAGATGAGACTGGGATGGACCAAAAGGCGTGGGTGAGGTGGGGCTGAAGGTGAGGGTGGAATGGGCCTGACGGGGATGGTGGGCTGATCCGATTTTGAGTGTGCTTTTCATGACGGCGATGCTGGGATGGGCCTGAAGACGTGATTGCCTGGGCCTGAAATAGAGGGTGGTCTGGGTAAGGTGAAGATGGACTTGGCCTGAAGGCAATGGTGGGATGAGCCTGAAGGTGAGGCTGAGCTAGGTTTGAAGGCAGGAGCAGGATGGGCCTGAAGAGAATGGTGGGATGTGCCTTAAGAAGGTGGGCTGGGCCAGAAGGCAAGCAAGGGCTGGGTCAGAATTTGAAGGTGGGTAGGCCCTGCAGACGAGGATGAGCTGGGCCTGAAGGGAGAGTGAGTTTGACATGAAGGCTAACGTGGGATGGTCCAGATGGCGAAGATAAGATAAGTCTGAAGACGAGGGTGGGCAGAGCCTGAAGGCGAGGCTGAGCTAGGTTTGAAAGCAGGAGCAGGATGGGCCTGAAGAGAATGGTGGGATGTGCCTGAAGAAGGTGGGCTGGGCCAGAAGGCAAGCAAGGGCTGGGTCAAAATTTGAAGGTGGGTAGGACCTGCAGACGAGAATGAGCTGGGCCTGAAGGGAGAGCGAGTTTGACATGAAGGCTAAGGTGGGATGGTCCAGATGGCGAAGATGAGATACGCCTGAAGACGAGGGTGGGCAGAGCCTGAAGGCGAGGTTGAGCAAAGTTTGAAGCCAAGAAGTTGATGGTGGGATGTGCCTGTAGATGAGTTTTGTCAGGGCAAGAAGATGAGGATGCGATCAACTGAAAGGGGATGTTGGGTTGTGACTGTAGATGCTGATGAGCTGGGCCTGAAGGCGAATGTGAGCTTGACATGAAGGCTAAGGTCGGATGGGCCATTAGGCGTTGGTTGGAGGGGCTTGAAGACAAGGGTATGCAGAGCCCTAAGGCGATGGTGGGATGGGTTGAAGGCGAGTGTGGAATGCTAGTGAAAACGAAACTGGGCTGGGACAGAAGGAGGAGGGTGGTTGGACTGAAGTCGTGGGTAGGATGTGCCTAAAGGCGAGGGTGAGATAGGCTAGTAGGCGAAGGTGCGTCGGGCCTGATCACGTGGGTGTGATGGGATGAATGCGAGGGTTGGATGGGCTTGAGGAAGGTGGGCTGGGTATGAAGGCGAGGATGGGTGGAGGCATAATGCGAATGTGGGTTGGTAGTGAAGGCGATGGTGGGCTGGGACTGAAAGCTAGAGTAGGCTGGGCCAAATGGGATGGGCCCAAAGGCGAGGGTGGGATGACCTTGTAGGCGAGGTGAGGATGGGCGAAAAGAAAAGGTGTGATGGGCTTGAAGGTGAGGGTAGAATGGGCTAGAAATGGAGGGTGTGATGGGCGTTAAGGCGAGGTTGGACGGTGCTATAAGGCGAAGGTGGGCTTGACCTGAAAGGGAGGGCAAGTTTAGATCTGAAGGCAAGGATTAGCTAAGCCTGAAGGCTAGGGTAGTTTGGTCAGAAAGTGATGGATGAATGGGCTTGAAAAAGGGGGGGTTGGATAGCCTTGAGGGTGAGGGGCTGAAGGCGAGGATGAGCTTCGCCTTTTATCGAGGTGGACATGGGTGAGGAGATGATGATGGATTGGGTTTGAAGGCGAGGGTGGGATAGGCCAGAGAGTGAGAGTGAATTGGGATTGAGAGTGTGGGATGGGTCTGAAGGCGAGGGTGATCTAGGCCTGACTGTTAAGGAGAAATGGTCAAGAATGCGAGGCGAGCTTGACCTGAACCCGACGGTGAACTGGGCCTGAAGGCGAGGATGAGCTGGGCCTGAAGGCGAGTGTGAGCTTGACTTGAAAACTAAGGTCGGATGGGCTAAAAGGCAATGGTGCGATGGACCTAAAGACGAGAGTGGGCAGAACCTGAAGGCGATCGTTGGATGGGTTAAAGGCAATTGTGGAATGTGAATGAAAGCGAAAGTAGGCTGGGACAGAAGGAGGAACAGGTTGGACTGAAGTTGTGGGTGGGATGAGCCAAAAGGTAAGGGTGAGATGGGCTGGTAGGTAAGGGTGGGATGGACCACAAGGCAAGGTTGGGATGGGATGAATGCGAGGGCTGGAAGTGTCTGAAGAGGGTGGGTTGGGTATGAAGGCGAGGTTGGGCGGGGGCAGAAGGCGAATGTGGGTTGGGAGTGAAGGCGATGATGGGCTGGGACTTAAAGCGAGAGTAGGCTGGGCTAGAGGACGAAGGGGGTCGGGCTTGAATATGTGGGTGGGATGGGCCGGAAGGCGAGGGTAAGATGGACTTGTAGACGAGGATGGGATGGGCCAGAGAGAGGGATGGGTCTAAAGGGAAAATTGTATTTGGCCTGAAGTCGAGGATGGGATGGGCCAGAAGGCGATGGTGGAATGGGCTTCAAAAAGAGGGTTGAATAGCCTTGGCGGTGAGGGTAGGTTCGGCCTGAGGGCAAGGATGAGCTTGGCCTGTCATTAAGGTGGTGATGGTCCAGAGGGAGATGATGGAATGGGCTTGAAGGCGAAGGTGTGATGGGCCAGAAGGTGAGAGTAAGTTGGAACTGAAGGCGAAGGTGTGATGGGCCAGAGGGTGAGAGTGAGTTGGAACTGAAGGCGAAGGTGTGATGGGCCAGAGGGTGAGTGAGTTGGAACTGAAGGCGAAGGTCATCGGGGCCTGAAGGTTTGAGTGAACTGGATCTAAAGTTGAGGCTGTGATGGGATAGATTACGGGTGAAGACAAGGGTTAAATGAGCCTGAATTAGAGTGTGGGCTGGTTCTAATGACGAGGTTGGGTTTGGCCTGAAGGCGAGGTTGGGATGGGCATGAAGGCATGGGTGGGCTGGGCCTGAAATGGGTGGTGTATTGGGCCAGATGGCAAAATTGGAATGGGTCAGAAGGGAAGGGTGGGATGGGCCTGAGGGCTAGGTTTAGCTAGGTTTGAAGGCAAGAATGGGATGGGCCAGAAGGCGATGGTGGGATATGCCTAAAGACGAGTGTGTTCAGGGAAAGAAGACGAGGATGGGCTCGGCTGAAAAGGGAAGGTAGGCTGTGCTTGCAGACGAGAATGAGCTGGGCCTGAATGAGAGTGTGGGCTAGTTCTAGTGACTAGGTTATGCTTGACCTGAAGGCAAGGATGGGATGGGACTGAAGGCGTGGGTTGGCTGGGCCTGAAATGGGTGCTGTGCTAGGCCAGAAGACGATGATGATATGGGTCAAAAGGGAAGGGTAGGATAAGCCAGAAGGCGAGATTAAGTTAGGTTTGAAGGCAAGAATGTGAAGGGCCAGAAGGCAAGGGTGGGATGGGTTTGAAGGTGAGGGTGGGATGAGCTTGAAGTGATGGGTGGGCTGGGCCTTAAAGCGAAGATGGACTAGTCCTGAAGGAGAAGATGGGATGTCCTTTAAGATGATTGTGGGCTGTGATTGAAAGCGAGAGTGGGCCGAGCCAGAAGGCGAAGGTGGGTGGGCCTTAAGGAATGGGTAGGATGGTCCTGAAGGCGAGTGCGAGATGATCTTGTAGGTAAGGGTGGGAATGGCCAGAAAGGAAGGGTGGGATGTTCTTGAATGCGTGGATGGGATAAGAAAGAATGCGATGGTAAGGTAGACCTGATGGTGAGGGTGAGAGCCTGAAATTTAGGGTGGGATGCACTAGAAGGAGAAGGTGATTTGGACCTGCAAACGAGGGTGGGATGGGACAAAGGTGACGGTGAGATGATCCTGTAGGTGAGGGTGAGGTGCGTCTGAAGGCGAGGGTGATTTGGTCCTGAACACGAGGGTGTGATGGGACAGAAGATGAGGATGAACTGGAACTGACGGCGAGACTGGGATGGGCAAGAAGGCGAGGGTGAGCTAGGCTTGAAGGAAAGAGTGAGCTGTGCCTGAAGATCAGGATGAGCTGGGCCTGAAGGCTAGGGAGAAATAAACCAAAAGGTGAAAGTATGCTGGGCCTGAAGACGAGGATGGAGTGGACCTGAAGGTAAGGGTGAGATGGGCCTTAAAGGGAGGGTGGGTGGGCCTGAAGGCGAGGGTGGGCCTGAAGGCGAGGGTGGGCTGGACCTGAAATTAGGGGGGGGGGATGGAGTGGGCTGGGCGAGAACGTGACCATGGTCTTGGCCTGAAGGCAAAGGTGGAATGGGCCTGAAGGCGAGGTTGAGCTAGGTTTGAATACAAGTGTTGGATGGGCCAGAATGCGATGGTGGAATGTGCCTGAAGACGAGGTGTCCAGGGGCCTTAAAGCGAGGAGGATGGGCTGGGCCAGAATTCGAGGGTGGGTTGGACTTGTAGGCGAGAACGAGCTAGATGTGAAAGCGAGAATCAGCTTATGTTGTCGGTGAGGTGGGGATGGGAACGGAGGAGATGATGTGTTGGGCTTGAAAGGGAAATTGGGATGCGCTAGAAGGCAAAGGTGGGCTGGGCTTGAAGGCGAAGGTGAGCTGGGCTAGACAATTAGAGCGAAATGGGACGGAATGCGAGGGTGAGCTTCAACTGAGCGCGAAGGGGATCAGTGCCTGAAGGTGATGCTGGAATGGTCCAGAAGGTGAGGGTGAGGTAGGACTGAAGGCGAGGGTGGAATTAGCCTGAAGGTGATGGTGGGCTCATATAATTGCGAGGGTGTGCTTTTCATTATGACGAGGATGGAATGGGCCTGAAGTCGTGGTTGGCTGTGACTGAAATGGAGGGTAGGCTGTGCAAGAAGGTGAAGATGGACTTGGCCTGAAGGCAAGCGTGGGATGGGCCTAAGGCGAGGTTGAGCTAGCTTTGAAGGCAAGTGTAGGATGGGCCAGAAAGCGACAGTGGGATGTGCCTGACGACGAGGTTGCCTGGGTCTTAAGGCGAGGATGGACTGGGCCAGATGGCGAAGGGGGGTTGGGCCTGTAGACGAGGATAAGTTGGGCCTGAAGGAGAGTGTGAGTTGACATGAAGGCTAAGGTAGGATGGGCTCGAAAACGAAGGTGGGATGAGCCTGAAGACGAGGGTCGGCAGATCCTGAAACTGAGGTTGAGCTAGTTTTGAAGGCAAGAGTGGGATGGGCCAGAAGGCGATGGTGGGCTGTTCCTGAAGACGAGTGTGTTCAGGGAAAGTAGGCGAGGATGGGCTCAGCTGAAAGGGGAAGGTGGGTTGTGCTTGTAGACGAGAATAAGCTGGGCCTGAGGAGAGTGTGGGCCGGTTCTAATGACGAGGTTGTGCTTGGTCTGAAGGCGAGGTTGGGATGGGCCTGAAGGCGTGGGTGGGCTGGGCCTGCAATGGATGGTGTGCTGGGCCAGAAGGCGATGATGGACTGGATCAAAAGGGAAGGGTAGGATTTGCCTGAAGGCGAGGTTGAGCTAGGATTGAAGGAAAGAGTGAAAAGGGCGAGAAGGCAAGTGTGGGATTAGGTTGAAGTAGAAATTGTGCTGGGATTAAATACTAGAACGGGCTAGAAGAAGATGGGCTTTCCTTGAAGGCGATTGTGGGCTGCTACTGAAAGCGAGAGTGGGCCGAGCCAGAAGGCGAAGGCGAAGGGGGGGGCTGAAGGAGGGGGTGGGATGGTCCTGAAGGCGAGTGCGAGATGAGCTTGTAGGTGAGGGTGGGATTTTCTAGAAGGCTAGGGTCGAATGGTCTTGAATGCGAGGGTAGGATAAGATAGAATGGATTCTGAGTTGGCCTGAAGGTGAAGGGGGGCCCGAAATTTTGTGTATGACGCGCTAAAAGGCGAGAATGGTTTGGACCTGAACACAAGTGTGGGATACGACAAAGGCAAGGGTAAGATGAGCCTAAAGGTGGGGGTGAGGAGGTCCTGAAGGCGAGGGTGATTTGGGACTGAATTTGAGGATGTGCTGGAACTGACGGCGAGACTGGATATGGCAAGAAGGCGAGGATGAACTAGGCTTGAAGGAAAGAGTGAGCTGTGACTGAAGATTAGGATGAGCTGGGCCTGAGGGCTAGGAAGAAATGAGCCAAAAGCGAAAGTATACTGGGCCTGAAGACGAGGATGGAATGAGCCTAAAGGCAAGGATGAGATTGGCCTTAACGGAAGGGTGGGTGGGCCTCAAGGCGAGGATGAGATTTGCCTAAAGGCTTATGTGGGTTGGGCCTGAAATAAAATGATGGGCTGGGTCAGAAGGCGAAGAGGGACTTGGTCTGAAATAAAGGGACGGGCTGGGTCAGAAGGCGGAGAGGGACTTGGACTGAAGGCAAGGATGAAAGTGGCCAGAAGGTGAAGTTGAACTAGGTTTGAAGGCAAGTATGGGATGGGCCAGAAGGCGATAGTGGGATGTGCTTGAAAACGAGGTGGCGTGGGCCTTAAGGCGAGGATGGACAGGGCCAGGAGGCGAAGGTGAGCTGGGTCTGCAAGAGAGAACTAGCTGGGCGTGAAGGTGAGAATGAGCTTGGCTTGTCGGTGACTTGGGGATGGGAGAGGAGATGATGGGCGAAGTTGGGATGGGGTAGAATGCAAAGATGGGATGTGCTGGAAGGCGAGGGTGAGATGGGCCTGATAGAGTGAAATGGGACGGAACGCGAGAGTAGGCTATACCTGAAGGCAAAGGGGGATTGTGCCTGGAGATTATGCTGGGATACTCCAGAAGGCGAGAGTGAGGTGGGGCTGAAGGCGAGGGTGGAAGGGGTCTGAAGGCGTAGTTGGCTGTGCCTGAAATGAAGAGTTGACTGGGCAAGAAGGTGAGGATGGACTTGGCCTAAAGGCAAGGGTGGGATGGGCTTGAGAGCGAGGTTGAGCTAGGTTTAAAGGGAGGAGTAGGATGGGCCTAAAAGGAATGGTGGGATGTGCCTAAGACGAGGATGGGCTGGACTAGAAGGCGGTCATGGACTGGGTCAGAAGTCGAAGGTGCGTTGGGCCTGTAGACGAAGATGTGTTGGGCCTGAAGGGGAGCGTGAGCTGGACATGAAGGTGGTTTGTGCCACAAGGCGATATTGAGTTGGGCCTGAAGGTGAAGGTGGGGTGGCCCAGAGGCCGAGGGTGATCTGGGTTTGATAACGAGCGTGGGATGGACCTGAAGGCGAGTCTGAGCTTGGCATGAACGCGACGGTGAGGTGGGCCTGACAGGTTAGATGAAATGGGACAAAAGGCGAGGCCAAAAGGTAAGGGTAAGCTGGACCTGAAGGCGAGGGTGAGCTGGGACTGAAAGCGAGGGTAGGTTGGGACTGAAAGCTACGGTAGGATTTGACTGGAGAGTGTAATATGGGCAAGAGGGACGGATGGGACGGGCTCAAACACGAGGGTTGTTTGGTTCTGAAGTCAAGATTAGGATGTGTCAAAAGCGAGGGTGGAGTGGGATTAAAAGCGAGGGTGAGCTGGGCCTAAAGGCGATGGTGGGATGGGCCAAAAGGTAAGGGTGGGAAGAGGCTAAAGGTGAAAGGGGGATGGGCTAGAAGGTGAGGGCCTAAAGACGAAGGGGAGCTAGGCGTGAAGGCAAGGGTCAGCGGGGCCTGAAGGCAACTTTGAGCAGTCTTGAAGGCGACGGAGGAATGAGCCAGAAGACGAGGGTGTGCTGAGCCTGAAGGTGAGGGTGGAATGAGTCTGAAGCCGAAGGTGGAATGGGCTAGAAGTTGAGAGCCTAAGTTGAGAGCCTAAAGGCGAGTATAACCAAGAGAGATACAGTTATAGGGGAGTGCATTTCTGCAAACGAAAGACTAGCTTTCATTCTTCGTTATTTGGTTAGGGAAATTTTGCAGACCTACAGTTTAAGTGCGCACAAAAAGTTTCTCATATGCAATATTTTTTTCATAACTATACGCACACCCCACAACTCTGGTAACTCTTTGTATAAAGCAATGAATTGTTGAGATAAAGCTTTTTGGTGTTGTTTCTCCAAATTTGCTGCCACTGCGACTATGTTATGTTTCACGTGCCTGTGACAATAATGATGGGATTACAGTACAGCGAACAGACGATCAGTAATGTCTGAAAATCCATCAGTACAAATTTTCGTTATACACAGTGCATCAGTACGAGGCACACACCATCAGTAATACTGACAGTACAGAAAATACTGACAGTAATACTGATCTTGTGTACCGTGCTTTTCGTTAGGTAAGACGGTGGTGCATTTCTGCGTTTATATATTTCTACTCCAGTGTTTGCCTCACTTCTAAAGCCCAACCAACTCACCCACCCACTTTGTGGGGAATTTAAGATTCTTTTACACGATTTGTCATTAAGTCCTCTCTGCACTTAAAGTAAAAGAAAACTGCATCTGGTTATTATCATAATGCGTAGTCACACCTAGAAAGAACTTTGACAGATTGATAATGGTCAAAAGTGTTTATAGATTGCACACACGATGTTCCTACTTACAATCTTAACATGCAGACTTTAATTATGACAGAACATCGCGACAGATGTAATCGATTTTAATACGTCCTGCGCTTTCTGGCAACTGGTGCGGCAGCTCGGTGGCGTTTTCCTCTACGTGCTCATACATGAGACGTGCTCTAGCAGCGCACAGAAAAGAGATAATGGAACAAAAAATAAGAAAAATATTTTGTTATCACGCATGAAATTCTGGGAGTTATATCCAATGGATTGCAATATCTTGTAACGTTTACTGTTATTTTCATTTTCACAAAGAACCACTGCTTCCAAGCGCTCTTGCATTAATGGACCGGACAATTCCTGCAACGGAAACGTGTTTACGCCGAAATCACAAACAAGAAATATTACCGTTAGTGAAAATAGTCTGCCATTTGTATTTTAGTTTTAAGGTGGAAGACCAAGGTAAAGAGTGGGCACCGCAACTCAGATTGGTTATCTAAATATTTACCACAGTATACATTTCCATCATAGATTTACGTATTTAGTTCGAGCCCAATCACTTCAAACATCAGTAAACCACTAATCTGCTACAACCTGCAACGAACAGAGATCTGGCAATGGCTGATGTAAATACCAGCAAAAACATTCCTATCGCTTAGGCTGTTGTAGTACATGTTCTTTGCACGCTTCCACTCGACCATGCGTGTCCCACAGCAGTGCAATTCCAATATACTTCTCGAGAAAAACAGAGAGCAACACACACCTTTGCTTACTTATACTAGAGGACATCGACTACTCTAACCATCTGTTACCGTTACGATACAATTCCACGGTAGTACGGGAAAACATATCTTATTCAGGAAATAAAGAGAAAACCAAAGGACTCAGGTTTGGAGGAAAAAGACAATCTTCCACCAGTGCAACATGGATGACACCTGAACTAGCCCGCCGCGTGTTGATTGGTACTTCGATACGGAGGGTGAACAAATAGAAAGATCTTGCAATATGAAGAATGTATCTCTTATTTGTACATTTCATTATTTGTGCATAAATATGTACGATTACAGCTTCTTATGCAGTATTAATATTGAGAGGAGAAATGAAATTTGTTGATTTAAAGAATTTGCATATTGCTCGTAATAGCAAATCCTGACGGTACTAAACTTTTTTCTCTTTTTCCCCAATGTCCGTCCAGTCGCGAAACCCGTTCCAGGAACGACGGACGGCCCGACGGTATCGAGACAAGTCGTAAGCCTTACTTCCAGTTCACTGCATAAAGTTTATCCAAGATACCGTTATGAACCTTGCTTCAGGTTCAGTAATGAATTTCTGCAAAACTTGCTTCTGGTTCAACCAAGATCCTGTCATGAACCTTGCTTCAGATGTATTAAAGAGCCTTGCTGCGAACTTTGCTTTAGGTTCACACTAATTCTAGCTGTGAGTCTTGCTTCAGATGCACTAAACAATAACACAAATAATTTCCAACTAAGGTCAAAACTCATGAGCCCTGTATTTGATCCTCAGAGTTCCTTATGACATATTCCTCACGATGTCAAGGGAACTATATACTAGTTTACACAGTTACCATGACAAAGACTAAAAGAAGCACAGTAGATACCAAGGTTACTACTGGGAGAGAAGGAAAACGATAAAGGTGGTGTGGTGTGGTCACACTGAACGAACAAAATCCGGTGGACACCAACATGCTGGTGAGACGTTACTCATCTTTCGTTGTACAACAAGAGTTTCAGTTTTCGCCGGCTGTCTGAGCTTTGTACCATGGGTGGGGCAAGTGGTGGGCAGAAATATGAGAAAAATTTGGCAAAGCAAAAAAAGAATGCACAGATTTCAAGTAGCAAATTAGAAACAGATGATCCACGACTAACAACAATAGAGGTGACATACGATTTTGAACAGGTTATTAGTATGAGGAAAAGAAGAGGAGGCGAGATTTAGTGGAGTAAAGTGAAGGAAGTGATAGTGACGAGATCCAGAACGACAGAAAGAAAAAGAATGCATAGCACAAAAAATCAAAAAGAATAATTCCATTGGGAACCGAACACAATAGGCTGGCGACAGAACTAGTGTAACAAGCAATCCGGTTGGAGGAAACGGCCCAGGTAGTAGGAAGTTGAACTTTCGAAGTGACTTACGCATGACATTCTATGAGCAGTTGCTGTGGGATGCTAAGCTGGGAAGGCAGCATAAAAATTTTGAACCTCTGCTTAAGGAAGATCGTAATAATTCCTATTTGACTGTAGCTGATGAAGCAGTAAAGTTTCTGACGAAGACAGGGGTTGAGGAGGTGATATTAACAATACCCCTAGCCAAAGAACAGCACACCAATGTGATTGTATTCATGTATCTGTTTCTACTGTATCGTGATTTCATTCTTGATGATAAACGATTTGTATGGGTAAAGCAACATGAAATCTGGGGTGAAAAGAAGAACTAAGTGGCAGTCTTGATGAAGGGAGACGTTCCGGAGAAGATATTCATCTCTGGAATTGGATATAGGAGAATTGCAAAGTTCAGTAAACAGCCTGTTTTGTGTTACAAGTGCAGTAAGTGGGGTCATATTTTCTGAAGATGTCAAAGTCACTATCATTGTCGTTATTGTGGAAAAAATCCGATTGTATGGAATGTGGAAATAAGATTAAGTCTCGGCAACGTTTTTCCTGTCTTGTTGCAATTATGACGGTGCACATAATGCCGGAACATCAATAAGTAGTAAGAGACCATATGTGCGGCGACAGATGTCAGACCATGGAGGAAGTGCAGCAGCGGGAAAGGGAGGATGTACAAGGAGTTATAGAAAAGACACCAATACCTTCAACTGAGAACATGTGGGAGAAGAAAATGAAACAGAATGACACTTTGATGGTGACAAGAAATAATGCAAGGTCTGCACAGAAAACTACTCCAGATGATATGGTAAATGAGAAATTCAGTGATGTGTATGGTGTAGTAGTTCAACTCTGGCAAGAAGTTCAGGCACTTAGGATAAAAGTAGAGGACAATTAGTCAGTAATTGCTGATCTTTATGGACATAAAATAGTGGATGGGGGAAAAAAGAAAGCTAAAAATAATAGTGGTAAAATGTTGACAAACCATCCTTGCTCTGGGGAAGCGAAAATGTGGACATAAGGAATGGGATAACCCGCAGATGGGCTGACATTCCTGAAGTATTACATGGTAAGGTATTAACTCGAGAGAAAGATGTGATGGAACAATTTGTGAATGAAAGAGTTTAATATCAGTTGCAGACAGGAAAAATGAAGACCATGAATTAAGTATTCTTTCATGTAATGTAAATAGCTTACGTACTCGGACCACAGACGTGCATGCTTATTCACAGTTGTATAAGATGGATGTTATAACTATATATGAAACGGGCACAGATGATGGTAGTATAATGAATTTGCGTGATTATTAATGTTTGTGTTTTTAGCTGATTAAAGAAATAATAGAAGAGGACTGTTAACTTACGTTCGGAATAACGTGCCGCTTGAATTGGTCTTAGCTTACAAGTAGAATTGGGTTGAAAGTTTGCGTGTTAAAGTTAACCTCCAAGGAAGATCTATGTGTATTGTTGATGTTTATGTGTATCCTCAAAGTTTGGATATTGATGATATGCCAAAGTATTTACTTATCAATGCCTGTGTCTTGTTTGGCGATATCAATGCAAGACATGAAGTTTTGGGTACAATAGGATCTAGCAATATTAATGGTAGAAGATTATTACACTTTTTAGGGGCGTCTGATGATGTTAAAATATTGGGTAATGATGAGCCTACCCATATCCGTGGAGGAAGATTGGATTATGCGGTACTCTTCAATACAGGTGGAATGAGGGCGAATACCGAGATAGTTGGGATTTGCTCAGTGATCACTTTGCTTTACGAGTCATTGTACATGTCAATAGAATACAGAAAATCATCGAGTGTAAAAGGTATTGCTTTTTGGATGACATAAGAGAGGAACTGATCGCTTCTGTACAGGATTGGTATGTAGGTTATAAACCAAGATATTTAGATAGCTTTTTTAATTACATCACGTATAGATATTGATTCTGTGCTGACAAAAATATTGTAGATATAAAGGAAAAATGAATTATGAGAAAGGATGTTTAAATATATTTCAAAGCAAGTTAGCACTGGGTTAAATTGAATTACTTAGAAAGGCTCATAAAGATTGGAGTGGAAATCTTAACTATAATGAAATCAAGGAAGCGCTGAAAAAGACTACTACAATGTGCACCGAGGCGAAGCAAAATACAAGTAATAAGTATTGGATGGACTTTTTTATAAGATTTGGTAAACATAAGAGCTTGAGTGACGTCCGGAGGGAAGTAAATATAGTGCGAGGTATTGGAAGCAAGGGCAAAACCCACGCTGGTCCTAAAGACAGGCTAATAAACTTATTCATAGATGGGCTAAAGTAGCCGGTTTTGCTGAGTTACCACCTGTAGTGCAGGGCGCATTACAAACCTTCCTCCTTGTACAGTATAAAACGCTATTTAGAAATACTGTACTTATTTACACACAAACATACACATTGCCTTTAATCCATATATACGTCAACTATGAATATTTGCTTTCCTTGTGTATCATTATGGTTTACCATCGAAACTTACGTGGGATTTTATGGAAAAAATACAATATCAGTTAAATGATACTGTATATTAGAAGATTTGATTTCAAACTCTGCGCAAGCGCTTTCCATGCGCATTCGCAATGACTAACCGCCTTAACTGTATCATGACTGCAAGCTAAACATTTATTCAGTTTGTAAAAATACTTATGAAAAAAATTGATGTTCATGCTCCCACATCCAGCGTACGCGTTGAAGACTACGGTCAATTTTTCCATTACTTTGATAGTTTTTAAGCAAGTGAGTGTTGACCGTTGTTTCTAGTGTTGCTGGACCACTGGTACATAACACGAAGGCTGGTGGGATAGAATTGTGAGCTCAATTGAAAGGTGACCGCAGGAGAACTCAACCCAACTTGGTACTTCCGGCCCCACTTTGGTGCGCTTTTCTGTCTGATCAGCTGCCTCGTATTTTTTTTTTTTTTAATAGAGGTAAAGTGTTGAAAGTACCTTTTGCGTGGGGTGGCACGCCACCCCAGAATCTGGAGCGTAGCCTCACTGGCATGGACTCTAGTAAGCCAACCATTGCTCCCGTATCGGGTAGTGGTGGTAACCTCAGGTGGCGCTGCTCGACGGCTGCCCCGGCGCTAGAGCTCCCGACTTTTATCTCTCATTTTAACCTTTTTCTGATAAGTCTGCACTTCCTGGACCATTCTACAGTAACCATGAATGCCTCTGGAGCAACTCTAACACTATGGAACCAGAAAATGTACTTGATTTGTGGTGCAATTCTGTGTGTTATGAAGGTGACTGCAGCCACGAATGTAAACATCCATTATGACAGTGCTTCCCTAATCAGCCTGCGACCCTCGCTGGACTCACCTCTACCTGTTAAGTTCATCAATGATGTAAGAAGACTACAAGAATTACAGGCAAGTTACAACGAGAAGGAATACTCAGAAAATGTAGCAGAGAAAAGACACCGAATGCGGAGAAGAGGGCGACGCAGCAGTATACGTGTGAGAATCAGAAGACGTGGCATGAGGACTCCGCTGCCAGCCATCACCTTTGGTAACGTACGCTCAATTAGAAATAAAATGGACGAGTTATATACCAACTGTAAGTTTATTCAAGAATATAGAGACAGTGCAGTAATCGCCCTCACGGAAACCTGGTTGCAAGATCGGGATGCCGATAGCACACTGGCTATCGATGGGTTTGTGTTGGTACGGTCTGACAGGAAAGGTGTTGATAAGGACCGAGGGGGTGGGGTTGCCGCTCACGTGAATGACAGATGGTGTTCACAAATTAATGTTAAGAAGAGCTACTGTGACAACAACATCGAGTATTTAGCGTTCACCTGTTGACCCTTTTATCTACCACGTGAATTTAATAAGATAATCCTAGTACTTGTATATATACCCCCGGATGCGGACGAAGTTATAGCAGCTGATATACTAGAAAATTGTGTTACAAACTGTGAAAATGAGAGCCCGAACAGTGCAATAATTATTTTAGGAGATTTTAATCATTGTGATTTTCAAGGAAAAGTCCCTACGTACGAACAAACAGTAAACTGTCCCACAAGAGGTAACGCGACACTGGATAAGATGTATTGTAATATTAAAGATGGATATAAAGTTTTTAAACGAGCAAACATTGGAAATGGAGACCATAACATGCTATACTGTGTACCTACATATAAACAATTACTGAAAAGAGTCAAATCGAAAGAAATTGAAATTAGAGAATGGGACGATAACAAGAGACAACGATTACAAGCGTGTTTTGACTGTACAGACTGGTCTGTCCTGATAGAAAACAGGACTGAGATCAACACTAACTTAGATATTTTCAATGAATACTTTCACTTTTGCTTTGATATGATCGTACCTACCAAAACAATAAAGATATACCCAAACAATAAACCATGGATTAAAAAAGAACTAAAATCTATGCTAAATGAAAAAACACAGACTCATGCGAAATGGAAGTGATGTTGAAAGAAGAACATTGCAAAGTAATATTGATAAAAAAATTACTGAATCGAAAAGAATATACAAAGAAAAAGTTGAAGGCTTGTTTAAAACAGAGTAAAAGACGCTTGGAAAGGACTTAAAACCCTGTGCGGGCACAAGAAGAAACAAAGTGTGCCTGAACCGGAAAATATCAACACATATGTAAATGAAATGAACGCGTTCTTTGCGAGATTTGAAAGACATGATTTCAGTGATGCGTGTAATGAGGTAATGACAGAAATTCAATCTAACAATGATGAAAGAATTATAATTAGGCAAGAAGACGTACAGAAGTCCCTGCAGAATATTCGGGCAGGTAAAGCTACAGGGCCAGACGGGATACCTGCTAGGGTACTTAAATGCTGTGCAAAACAATTGACACCCGTACTGACCACATTATTTCAGGACTCGCTGGATCAGGGAGTGGTGCCTTATAAATGGAAAGAATCTGAAGTGAAACCTATTGCAAAAATTAATCACCCAAAAGATCACAAAGACTTCAGACCTGTAGTACTAACATCTAATATTACGAAATGTTTAGAAAGCATTGTGAAAAACTATATCTGTGAAAAAACAAATAATTCATAAGACCCTATGCAATTTGCTTATCGTAATAATAGGAGTGTACAGGATGCAACACTTGTACTATTAAATGATATTAATAAGCATTTAGATAAGCCCAAATCACAAATTAGAGCACTATACATTGATTTTAGTTCAGCATTTAATACAATGCAACCTCATATTTTGCTCAATAAAATGCTAGAATTGAGTGTAAATAGAAATATCTTAATATGGATTTTTAGTTTTTTAACCCAGAGACCCTAATATACCAATGTAAATAATGTTAAGTCTTATGTGATAGTCACCAACACAGGAGCCCCCCAAGGTTGTGTATTGTCCCCAGCTCTTTTCACCTTGTATACAGATGATTGTAGAAGTGAAATTGATGATTGTACTATTATAAAATATGCTGACGATACAGTTATCTTAGGAAAAATTGTAAATAATAATTATGAAGGCTATTTAACTCAAGTTAAAAAATTCGTTGACTGGAGTAAACAAAATTTTTTGGAGCTTAATGTAAAGAAAACGAAAGAGATGATATTTGATTTCAGAACTAAAAATAAACACGTACCAGACCTATTAACAATTGAGGAAGAAAACGTAGAAAGAGTAAACCAGTATAAGCATTTGGGCTTTATGATTGATGACCAGTTGAAGGGAAGTGTTAATACAGATATGGTGTCAAGGAAATGTAACCAAAGATTACACTTTCTACGTATCTTGCATAACCTACATGTAGATAAAATGGTCATCAGCCTATTTTACAAATCAATTTTAGAATCAGTCATAAATTTTTCAATCACTGCCTGGTATGGAAAACTTACGTGCAAAGATAAAAAGAAGTTGGGAAGGATTGTTAAGAAAGCAAGAAAACTAGGTGCAGAGACCACATCACTGAATAAACTGTATCAAAAAGGTACAATGAAACAAGTAGACAGAATGATGAAAGATGTAACGCATCCGTTACATAATTGTTACACGTATCTTAAATCTGGTAGAAGGCTAGCTCTGCCCAAGCTGCGCACTGACAGATACAAAAAGTCGTTTGTACCAAAAAGCATTCTGCTTTTCAATCATCTATCATCACTATAACTTCTAGCTTTAAGTTTCATGATAACTGTAGGTGATGGTTCATGATAGGGATGGTGACAAGCTGATATCGCATGTACACAATAGCAAAGTAACATTTTATATGAAATAACCTATGCAATATTTCTTGTTAATATTTTAATGTTTTTTTTTTTTACAACTACTAAGGAGCTCTAAAGCCAAAACGAATTTCGTTTTGTATTACATTTTGTATAACAATTTGACGAATAAAGTATCTTATCTTATCTTATCTTATAAAAGTCCAAAAATGCAGAATATGTCATGTTACATGCTACCGGTTCAACAACCTTAGCTTCCCTCAACCCCTTCCTCATCAAGAAAGTGATTGACAGCCAAGCTGATGCTGTTGAAATGGTAAGGAAACTGGCTAGTGGTGACCTTCTTTTCAAAGTTAAGTCATCAAATCAAGTTGCAGACTTTCTTAAGCTGAGAAAGTTTCATTTTTATGATGTGGCTTCCATTCCGGTGACCATGAACTCATGCAGAGGAGTAATCTTCTGATGTCATGGGCATGAGTGAGAACGACATAGTAAAGGAACTTGCAGACGAGGAAGTGATTGCTGCTAGATTTATCACAAAACCTATTGACAGCGAGCGACGTAGAACCCCCTGATCACTCTAACTTTCGGAAAATCAAAATTGCCAAAGGATCTTGCCGTAGGTTATGTTAATGTAGCTGTGAGACCTTACATGCCGAACCCCTTGCAATGTTTTGAATGCCAAAGATATGGTCATGGTGAAAAGTCCTGTACTCATCTCGATGTGGAAAGTATACCAGAGAGGACCATATTGCTGACAATTCTACGGCCAAGGTGGTACTATGCGTTAACTGTGGTGGCAACCACCCAAGCTCGTACCAAGAATGTCCTCGGTACAAGTTTGAGAAGGAAGTCTGCGCAGTTAAGGCAAAGAAAAACATTTCATATGGTGAAGGAAGGAAGAGGGTGAAGGAGACTCACGAGACTCCCAAACCCAATGAGTCCTATGCTATGGCACTGAAATGTAAGCCGGTCATGATCACAATTGCCACGCAGACAATGCGAACTACTGAACCACGCTCCACCACTCCAGACGAACCCATTACGAATCAGACCGACACTGGCACTGTCTCTGGCCAACAAATAAGAAAATGACCAAAAAATACAAACAACCATCCATTCCCCAACTTACCACGCAAAACGGCACCACAGACGACCCAGTTGACAGCCAACGCTATCGCCAGGAGATTCTCAGACGTAAGGAGCTCGGCCAATTACGATCGACGGCTTTTACACCACAAACGTCAGGTGGAGCAGACACTGACTGACTTTGCCACAGATGAAAATATACCATATGATAATGCCTTTACCCTTAGAGAATTACTTCTCGCCCTTAACTCCTGTAAAGGTTCCAGCTCAGGACCTAGCGGGATAACCTACGATATGATTCATTATCTTAATCAGGCCAACCTGACTAAGCTGTGAGCATTGTACAATGAGATTTGGACGTCTAGACGCTTCCAAACTCATGGCACTTTGCGCACATCATCCCCATCCCAAAAGGTTCTGGACGCCTTACGATCATCAGTTCGTTTCGACTTATTGCATTAACGAGCTGCATTTGCAAGGTCATGGAAAAAATGGTTAATAAATGGTTTATTTATTTATTAGAATCGCAGAACTTATTGAATGATCAACAGTGTACATTCCGTAAACACAGAAGCACAATGGACCATCTAATAAATTTAGAACAACTTTCCAGACACTTGTATCAAGAAAGGTTTTTTGATTTTCTTTTTTTCTTTTTTTTTTTTTTTTAGATTGGGTAAAGGCCTTTGACATAACATGGCAAACTTTATACTATTGATTTAAGAGATTCTTTACCTGTTTTTCTCAGAAAAGTTGTTTAAGACAGAACATTCGCTCTCAAGATTGCTGCATCTAACGTAATCTCGGACGTATTTGTCCAAGAAAACGGGGCGCCGCAAGGCAGCATTTTGAGCTCAACATTATTCAATACTGTGATTAATGATATTCTGTCTCCAGCATCCGTCCCTCGAAACCTTGAATACTCACTTTATGCTGATAATTGTGCAATATGGCACTTCTCGCCTAATGCACAATTTTTGGCTGAGCGGGTTCAAGTTGCACTTGAATCCGTTCAACGTTGGGCGCTACAGTGGGTATTTAAGTTTTCACCAGCTAAAAGTGTCGCGGTTGTTTTCACCCGTAAAAATAAAACCCCGAATTTGCAGCTAAAATTAGACAACAAAGCGATTCCCTTTTGTAATAACGAAAGATTTCTTGGGTTAAATTTTGACCAAAGATTAAATTTGGAAAAGCACATACATTATTTGATTATAAATTGTAATAAAAGGTTAGATATTCTTAAGTAAAGTAGACTATGTCTCTCGGGTGTATGCTTCGGCGAGTGACTATACCCTGAGAAGGTTGTATGTGTTACAGAATAAATGCCTGCGAATGTGTCTTGGAGCTCTGTCATGTACCAGAGTTCCGCGATTGGAAGTTGTGGCAAATGTATCTCCTCTCCGGCTGCGTTGAAATGAATAAACGTTTGAGTGTGGTATTCTGATGGCCAGGAGAAGAAATGCTACTGCCTTTCACCTGACACAACAATACGAACAGTGCGTCGACAGAGGCGTCAGGCCCCTGGCCCTCAGAATACACTTCCTCAGTGAGAATCCTGGTCTGAAAGTGCAAGAAGTGGAAACGCTGGTTAGAAATAAACTACCTCCTTGGGAGCAGCCAAAAATAAACACTAAGTCCAACTGGCTCCGTGCGACGAAAAAGGAACGTACCGGAGAGTGAGGTACACCAGCGATTCCGTTACGTCATCAAAGATCATTTATCATATGTCCACTTCTACACAGGCGAATGTATGGGTGCAAGTGTGTGGTCGAACGAATGTCCTCCTCGGCACAGGCCACCGAACCATATAATTATTTTCTGTGCGGAATTATTTGCTATGGATTAGGCAACAGATTATATGATTAATTCAATTCATATCAAATCACTAATGTTTACCTATTCGATGTCAGCTCTTAAAGCTATAAACTCTAATTATACCGAGTTAAATGAAATTCAGGGCAACATCATTAATAAACTAAACTCATGTAATAAGAATATTATCTTGATTCTGGTTCCTGGTCATTGCAACATTTACGGCAATGAACGGGCAGACCGGTTGGCTAAGTCGACCTCAGAACTCGAGGAGGTCGTGCCGATCCTTCGGGAGCTGGGGTCATCCCTATTCTTGGAAAAGAATTCAATATTTCTTCTGTGGCAGAGTCAGTGGACCAGCCTGACAATATCCAGAACATATAAACCACAAGTAGCGGACTGGACGACCTCGTACAGGAAGAACAGAAGAGAGGAAGTCGTCCTGGCCCGTCTGCGTCTCAATTGCACCTACAGCACCCAGCTACAGCCGTATATGAACAGAAACTTTCCTGCAAGATGTAAAACCTGCCGAACTAGTTTGACAATAAACCACTTCCTCATACAATGTACGAAACATCATGAAGATAGGAAGAGGCTGATAAATTATTCTAAAAACAAAACATTTCACCATCTACAATCTACTTATGACGATAAGAACATAATCAGCAAAGCATTTATCGACTCTGTGCCGGAGCTGGTTTCAGAGTATAGCTGCTTTCACTCTGGGCTGGTTGTGTGGTAGGCAAAGCAATTTGCTCATTATGCTGCTGGCCCAGATAGTGGGTGGTTCAGCTTGGGGCTGGTTCCGTTATAGTGTCTAGCTGACGAATTGCCGAAGCTATTTTGCCATTATTTATATATGTGTTTCATGTTATGCTGAAGGACTATCTCTAATCTATCCTATCTTTTCCGCAGTCCTCCTGCCAGCTGCACCAGTGGATGTTGTGCCGACTGGGTGGTGTTTTTCTGCTACGTTGACACAATAACCATTTACCAACTTTCCTTCCAAATTTTTCTTTTTCTTTATTCTATTTCTTTTTAATCCCCTATAGGACTAGGTAGGACTTAAAGGTACTGATATGATTATGTAGGGGTTTTACAAAGTCAAAATTCAAACAGGGTTGCAAGCCTAATGACCTTACTTATAGGTTAAACCCAACAAAACAGTATGCTCCTATCACTTTCCCATTTCCTTTTTACTATGAATATTGCCCATTTTCGTGGTTTAAATAAAAATTACAATTGCCCCACTCCGTAACGTCCTTATGCCAATCCTTCCAAGTTGTCCACTCATTTCTGCCAACCCTTCGGAGTTATCAAACCCACTCCTGCCAAACATTCGGAGTTACCAAAGCCACGGCAGCCAACGCTCTGAGTAATCAAACCTACGACAGCCAACCCTTCGGTACTATTTGCAGTCGTCATATAGTCATGGCGGTTAGTTATGAATGGGCATGCGCGAGCGCTTTCGCAGTTAGAAAATCACGTCTCACTCCAATATTCAGTATTATCTAACTGACATTGTTTTCCCAAAAAGCCCTGCGCAAGTTTTGATGTCAAACTATACATAAAAAAATATATACAATCTACGTCAATATGGTTTGAAGGCAATGTGTTTGTTTGTCTTTGATTGAGTACAGTATTTTTTAGCAAGTCTTAATGAAAAATGGCCAACATTTTCCAACAAAATGAAAAGGATAGTGGTATTTATACTCGATGTTTTCCATGAGTTCAGAAGTCATTCAGAGGATTTTTATCGAAAAAGATCGCTGTATCATATGAAACGTATCCGATTCTTTCTTATGTATGTGAATGACTTCTGAAGATGTTTACCTAAAAAGGGAATCATATTTCTTCCGTGATCAGGACCCATATAAAAACGAATAGTGTATGTGTACAGCGTTTTTAACTGTCACGCTGACACAAAGTATTTAGTCTGTACAGGTATCAGCATCTGGACCCTCAACGAACGTAAACAGTTGATATGCTTATGTGTTTAAATAAATATGTAAGTAAACATTTACGCAAACATCATAAGGGAAAAGATGACATGTAATGAATTGGATTCCGTCTATAAAATCTTCCTGTCGAGCAGCACAGACCGCTATTAAGAAATAATGTACATAATTACAAAAAGAATATATACACATTGCCTTAAAACAATACCAACGTCGACTATGAATAATTTTCTTCTTTATGTACAAAGCTTAACATCGAAAATTGCGCACGTAAAAGAATATCAATTAAATGATACTGAATATTGGAAGGAAACCTGATTTTCAAACTGCTCAACCACTTGCGCAGTCATAATCAATCTCCATGACTACACGACGACTGCAAACTGAACATTTAGATTCACTAATCATTAAAGAAAGAATAATGCTTATGATATTATTACTTCTTCAAATGTTTCTCTTATCGTGAATCATGACCATTTTCTTGGGTGAAACAAGAACAAAAATAATAACTGACCCACTCCCTAACGCACCGTTTTATTCAATCATTGATGCCGACCCCTCCAAGCTGTCCACTCATATTTCCATACCCAGCCGAGTTATCCATATGCTGCTGCCAACCCTTAGAAGTTATCAAAGCCACGGCAGCCAACCCTTAGGAGTAATCAGTCCTACAGCAGACAATCTTTCAGAGTTTGTAGCCCACCTCTGCCAACCCTAGAGAGTTTTCTACGACCTGCTGCAAACCCTTCCCATGAGTCATTCTACTCGATCAATCTTTTCCCATTCTGAACCCACTCCTAGAGAAAACTTCCGAAATACTCATTCCACTGCAGTAAATCTTTCAAAACTATGCAACCTCACTGCTACCTACCTTCCAAGATGTCTTTCCACTGTTTTCAATTTTTCCACAGTCTCCATCCACTACTACCAACAATTTAGAGCTCTCTCTCTCTCTCTCTCTCCATTGCTGGTATCGCTTCAAGTTGTCCTTATACACTTGCATCTAAACTATTGCGAAAAACATCCCCTTAACTGTAGTCCAACGATATAATTTTTCAATTTTTTCTAATACGCATTTGAAGCTTTTAAAGAAGAAAGTATGAACGAGAACGGCTGAAGGTGTGGAAGTGATTCACAGCAAAGCTTCATATAATGCCCTCCTCCGTCGCTTTCTTTATGGCGTGTTCGTATCATATGAAAGTCTGCTTAAAACTTTCAGTCCTTAAGAAAAATGACCATCTTCCCACAAAATGAAACGAATAGTAGTATGTATACTCAATATTTTCTACGAGTTCACATGTTATTCACAATATTCTTATCGAGAAACACTGCACCATGTAAAACGTATACGATTCTTGCTTATGTATATTACCGACTTCTGATGATGTCTTCCTAAAAACTGAATTACAATTTTCCTGTGATCATGACCCTTATAAAAGAAACAATATGCCCACATCGTTTATACTGTCATGCTCAAAGTATTTCATCTGTACTGAAGTCAGCGTTAGTAACACTTGTAATGCACTAGCTATAGAGTTTATCAGTATAAATACTCATAATCTATCACACACCAGCTCTAATTTAGTGCAGCTCTCCTACCTCCTGCCACAAGCAAGTACAGAGAAGGAGTGAAGTGTGAAATCGTACTGCTCTTTAGCGGGAACAGATAACATAATAACAGGCCATTTGACACTGGAACTTCTTTCACAAGCCTAAAGTTTAAAAGTAAGCATATTTAGTTTGGGTTAGTTTGTGTTTGTCATACTAAGATCACAATATTTGCTTATTAGTTTCCATCTACATAAATATGTGAATCTTCCACGAACGTAAATACAATATTCTAGGTAGGCATATGTACACTTGAACGATGTCATTCAGTTGATATTCTTATATGTGGGAAAAAAACCGTATATAAATATTAAAGCGAACATTGTAAAAGAGAAACGATGAAATGCAATAGATTGGATTCCCTGTCTATAAAATCTTCCTCTCGTATAGTACAAACTACTATTTAGACATACTTTGTCTAATTGCACAAAAAGATACACATTGCCTTCAATCCATATAAACGTCGACTATAGATTTTTTCTTTATGTATAAAGTTTAACATCGAAACTTTTGCATGCGTTTATGGTAAAAGAATATCAGTTAAATACTGAATATTGGAAGGAGACATTATTTTCCAACTCTTAAAGCACTTGCGCATGTTCATTCATAATTAATCGCCATGGATGTATAACAAATGCAATCTGAAGTCTAAACTCAATAATTTTGAAGAAAAATCATGTTTATGTTATTACTACTTTTCAAATTTTCTTCGTATCGTGAATCATGCCTATTTCCTTGGGTTGAACAAGAACAAAAATAGCAACTAGCCCACTCCCTAACATACTGTTTTATGGAATCACTGATGTCAACGCTTCCAAGCTGTCGACTCAGTTTTTCAACCCATTCGAGTTATCCATATGCTGCTGACAACCCTTCGAATTCATTGAACCCACTGCTCGTAACCCTACGGTGAAACCAAACCTACGGCAGCCAACCCTTCGGCGTTATGAACCCACCTCTGCCAACCTAACACATTTTTCTAATAACTGGGGCAATCCCTTCCAATGCGTCATTCTACTCAATCTTTTTGCGTTCTCAACCCATTGTAAGAGAAAACTCCCAAAATACCCATTCCTTTGGCAAACCTATGCAACCCCACTGCTGCTTACCTTCTGAGCTGTCCTTCTACTGTTTTCAAACTTTCCAAAGTCTCTATCCGTTGTTGTCAAGCCTTTCGAGTTCTCTCTCCACTCATGCAATCGCTTCAATATATCCATATGCACTTACTTCAAGACTACTGCGAGAAAGTTTCTCTTAACTGTAGTGCAGAAATTTGATTTTGTGATTTTCTCTAATATACATTTGAAGCTTTCAGAGAAGAAAGGATGAACCAGAACGGCTGAAGGTGCATTAGCGAGTCACAACAAAGCTTTACATAGTGCCTTCCTGCGTCACATTCTCAGTGGACTGGTCGTATCATATGAAAAGTTTTTCTGTCTACAACATTCACTCCTTAATAAAAATGACTATTTTCCACAAAAATGAAAAGGATTGAAGCTAATTTTTACCATGTCTTCACAAATTGTTTACAGGATTTTTATCGGAAAACATGAGTGTATATGTGACACGTATCTGATTCTTTCTCAAGTCTGTTGCTGACTTCTTATGATGTCTTCCTTAAAAGTGAATCACAATTTTTCGTGATCAGGACATATATAAGAAAAGAAATAACCACAGCGTTTTTACTGTCACACTAAAATACACTATTGGGTCTGTACAGAAATCGTTAAAAATTTCTCATCACTTTGCTGTCTTGTAATGCACTAACGCTGAATTTCATCAGCAAGATTGCTCGTAATCTATCACACTCTAAGTATAGTGCACGTCTCCTGCCTCTTACCAGAAGCAAGGTCTGAGAAGGAATGAGATGTGAACTCGTACTGCTGCTTAGCAGGAAAACATAACAGGTCATAAGCAACCGTTAGACTATTGAAGTTCTCCTTTCACAAGCTTATTGTCTAAAAGTAAACGTTTTAAGCTCGGGTTAGCTTGTATCATTCATAATAATATCACAATATTTCGTTACAGGTTTCCATCTATAGAAAGAAATGTCTAGAGCCTCCACGAACGTAAACACAAGTCGGCATATTTACACCTAAATGATGTCGCTCAGTTAAAATGCTCAAGTGTGGAAAAAAAAAATTATGTACGTAAACAATAAAGCGAACATTGTAAAAGACGAAAGATAATATGTAATAAATTGAACCCCAAGCTTGTAAAATCTTTCACCTCGTACAAAACAGACCGCTATTTAGAAATACTCTACTTAACATACAAACATACACATTGCCTTTAAACCATATATACATTGACTATAACCTTTTCTTGCGCTGAAGTTTATGAAAAAACAATCAGTTAGATAATACGGAATATTGGAAGGCGATATGAATTTCAAACTCTGCGCTTGCGAATTCATTCTGACTAACCGCCATGACTATATGGCGACTGCAAACTGAACATTTAAATCGACTTCATAACAACATTAAAGAAAAAAATCATGTTTATATTCTTATCACTTTTCCCATTTTCTTCTTATCCTGCATCATACCCATTTTCTTGGGTTAAACAAGAAAAATCCCAATTACCCCACTACCTAATGTTTTCTTCAATCACTCATGCCAAACCCCCCGAGTCGTTCTCAAATTTCTGCCAACCCTTCCGGGTTATCAATATGCTGCTGCCAACCCTATTCATTTATCAAAAACATTTCTCCTAACCCACTGAAGTTACCAAATCCCCGGCAGCTAACCCTTCGAAGGCGTGAGCCCATCTCTGTCATTCTACTCAATCAATCTTTTCGCGGCCTCAACCCACTGTTGGAGAAAGCTTCCGAAAAACCCATATATGCAGTGAACCTTTCAAAACTATGCAACCCCACTGCTGCTTACCTTCTGAGCTCTCCTTCCAATGCTTACAATTTTTCCAGTCACTAACAACTGTTGTCAACACTCGAACTCTCGCCACCGCGGCCATCGCTTGAAGTTGTTCATATGCATTTGGCCCGAAGCTATTGCGAAAAATCTTAATTCTAGATCAACGATTTAATTTTTTCATGATTTTTTCTAATGTACATTTGAAACCTTTAAAGAAGAAAGTATGAAAGAAACCGGCTGATGGTGCATACGTGAATTACAACAATGCTTCCTAAAGTGCCTGCCTTCGGCACCGTCTCCATGAACTGTTCATATCATAACATGAAAAGATTTTCTGTTTATAGCATTTCTTCCTTAAAGAAGTGACAAACATTTTACCAAAATATGAAAAGAATATTTGTAGTTATACTCAATGTTTACCATGAGTTCACAAATTATTTACAAAATATTTCATCGAAAAACATGGCTGTATGTGAAAGGTATTCGATTCTTTCTTGTGTCCGCTACTGACTTCTGATGATGCGTTCCTTAAAGGTCAATCAAAAATGCTTTGGGATCAGGACACGCATAAAAGAAAATTTCCCCCATCGTTTTTATTCTCACGCTAATACACAGTATGTAGTCTGTACAGAAATCTGTTGAAAACTCATCACCACATTTCGGTCTTGTAATGTATTAGCACTAGATTTTATCAGCATGAATGCTCATTATCTACCACACACTATCTCTAATTTTGTGCACGTCTCCTGCATCTTGCCAGAAGCACTGTCAGAGAAGGACTCGTACCACTGCTTTGTGGGAAACCTAACATCAGGTCATAACCGTCCGTTTGACAATTGAACTAATTATTTCACAAGCTTACTATCGAAAAGTAAAGTTATTTAGCTCGGGTTAGCTTGTATTTATCATACCAAGATCAAAATATTTCCTTATATGTTTCAGTCTATAGAAACAAATGTATGGAGCCTCCACAAATGCAAACACAATATTCTAAGTAGGAATATTTACACCTGAATGATGTCATTGGGTTGCATAAGAGAAATGATGACATGCAATGAAGTGAATTCCATGCCTGTAAAAACTTTCTATCTTTATAATACAAACCGCTATCTATTATCATTGCACTTAACACACAGACATACACATTGCCTTTAAACTACATATACGTCGACTATAATATTTTTCTAATGTATAAAGTATAACATCGAAACGGGCTGGAGTTTATGGAAAAACAATATTGTTTAAAGAACACCGAATATTAAAAAGAGACATTTTTACACACTGTGCAAGACCTTACGGATGCACATTCATACTGGCTAATCACCATGACTATATAACGACTGCAAACTGAACATTTGAAATCACTTCATATCACTATAAAAGGAAAATATCATATTTACGTTCTTATTAATGCTTCCCATTTTCTTATCGTGAATCATGCCCATTTTCTTGATCTAAAAAAGAAGATAAATACCAATTATCCTACTCCCTAACGTACTGTTTTATTCAATCACTGATGCCAACCCTTCCGAGAAATCCATATGCTGCTGGCGACCCAAGCAAACACAGTTCTTCCAACCCACTGGAGTCACCAAAACCACTGCAGACTGAAGTGGAGGGTGAGATGATCTTGCAGGCGAGGGTGGGACGGGCCAAAAAGGCAAGAAAGGGATGGGCTTGAAGGTGAGGGTGTGCTAGGCCTGAATGCGGAGTTGCGTGTTGCCAGAAGGTGAAGTTGGGCAGTGTCAGAAGACTAGGTAGGCTGGAATTGAAGGCGACTGTTAACTATGCCTAAAGACAAGTGTGGGATTAGCCAAAAGACGAAGGTGGGATGGGCTTAATGGCGAGGGTGGGATGGGCCTCAAGGTGATGTTGGACGAAGCTAAGATGCGGAGGTGAGGTAAGCCTGAAGGATGGGGCAATGTTGGGCCAGAGGGCGAGGATGTGATGGGCCAAAATTCGTCAATGGAATAGGCTTGAATGCGAGAGTGGGCCTGTCTTGAAATCAAGGGTGGGATGGGTCTAAAGATGAGACTCTGCTTGGCCTGAAGGCGATGGCGGGATGGGCCAGAAGGCGAGGGTGGAATGGGTTTGAAAGAGAGGATTGGATAGCCTTGACAGTTAAGGTAGGCTGGGCGTAAAGGCGTAGATGAGTTTGACCTGTCGTCAGAGCGGGGGTAGGCCAGAAGGAGGTGATGGAATTGGTTTCAAGTCGAGGGTGGGATGGGCCAGAGGGTGAAGGTGAGTTGGGACTGAAATGGAGTTTGGATCTGAAGGTGATGATGATCTTTGCCTGACTGTTAGGGAAAAGTGGGACAGATGGCGAGGTGAACTTGACCTGAAGGAGAAGGTGAGCCAAGTCTGATGGCGAATGAGCTAGGCCTGAAGTTGAGGCTGAGATGGGACATAATATAGGAGTGAGCTTGGCCTGAAGTTGAGGCTGAGATGGGACATAATATAGGAGTGAGCTTGGCCTGAAGTTGAGGCTAAGATGGGACAGAATAAGGGGATGAGCTAGGGGTGGAGGCTAAGGCTAAATGGGCCTGAGGGAGAATGTAGGCTGGTTCTAATGACGAGGTTGTGCTTGGCCTGAGGGCGTTGGTTTGTTGGGTCTGAAATGGGTTTTGTGCTAAGCCAGAAGGCGATAATCTACTGGGCCAGAAGGCAAGGGTAGGATGTGCCTGAAGGCGATGTCGTGCTAGGCTTGAACGCAAGAGTGGGATGGGCCAGAGGGCAAGGTGTGATGGCCTTGAAGGTGAGGGTGGAGTGGGATTAAAGTGGAGGTTAGGCTGGGTCTTTGGGCTGGAATGGGCTGGTCCAGGAGAAGATGGGCTGCCCTTGAGGGCGATTGTGAGTTGGGAATGAACGCAAGAGTGGGCTGAGCCAGAGGGCGAAGGGGGGTGGGGGTGGGGGGGGTGAAGGAGTGGGCGGGATGGTCCTAAGTGCGAGATGAGCTTGTAGGCGAGGGTTTGACTGGCCGGAATGCATGGGTGGGATAGTCTCGAATGCGAGGGTGGAATAAGCCAGAATGTGATGGTGAGGTGGGCCTAAACTATACGGTGGGCTGCGCTAGAAAGCGAAGGTTATTTGGGCCTGGAAATGAGGGTAGGATGGGAAAAGAGTGAGATGGACCTGAATATGAGGGTGAGGTTAGCCTGAGGGCAGGGGTGATTAGGGCCAGAAAACGAGGGTGGGATTTGACAGAAGATGAGGGTGAGCTGGAACTGACGGCGAGACTGGGATGGGCAAGAAGGTGAGCGTGAACTAGGCTTGAAGGAGAGAGTGAGCTGTGCCTGAAGATCAGGATGGGTTGGGCCTTAAGGCTAGGAAGGAATAAGCCAAAAGGTGAAGGTATGGTGGGCTTGAAGGCGATGATGGAATGAGCCTGAAGGCAAGGGTGAGATGGGCCTTAAAGGGAGGGTGGATGGGCCTGAAGGCGAGGGTGAGATTTGCCTAAGGGACTGTGTGGGTTGGGCCTGAAATAAAGGGGTAAGCTGAGACGGAAGGCGAAGATGGACTTGGCTGAAGGCAACGGTGAAACTGGCCTGAAGTTGAGGTTCAGCTATGGTTGAAGGCGAGTGTGGGACAGACCAGAAGGCGATGGTGGGATTTGCCTGAAGACGAGGTAGCCTGGGCCTTAAGTCGAGGATGGGCTGGGCCAGTAGCCGAAGGTGGGTTGGGCTGTAGGCGAGAACTAGCCATGCGTGAAGGCAAAAATGAGCTTTTCTTGTCGGTGACTTGGAGATGGGAAAGGAATAGATGATGGGTTTGCCCTGAAGGCAAAGGTGGGACGGGCTTGAAGGCGAGAGTGAGATGGGTCTGACAATCTGAGTGAAATGGGACGGAACGCGAGGGTGAGCTTGACCCGAAGGCAAAGATAAACTGGGCCTGAGGGTGATTTCTGGGATGGTTCAGAAGGCGAGAGTGAGATGGGGCTGAAGGCAAGGGTGGAATGGGCCTGAAGGCGTAGCTGACTGTGCCTGAAATGGATGATGTGCTGGGGAAGAAGGTGAAGATAAACTTGGCCTGAAGGCAAGGAAGGGATGGGCCAGAAAGCGAATTTGAGCTAGGTTTGAAGGAAGGAGTAGGATTGGCCTAAAGGGAATGGTGAAATGTGCCTGAAGACGAGGATAGGCTGGGCTACAAGGCGAGCATGGGCTGAGTCAGTTGAAGGTGGGTTGGGCCTGTAGACGAAGATGAGCTGGGCCTGAAGTGGAGCGTGAGCTTTACAGAGTCTGAGCTTGGCATGAACGCGACGGTGAGGTGGGCCTGACAGGCTGGATTAAATGGGCCAAAAGGCGAAGATGGGATTGATCAAAAAGGTAAGGGTAAGCTGGGCCTGAAGGCGAGGTTGAGCTAGGCCTGAAGGTGAAGGTGAGCTGGGACTGAAAGCGAGGGTATGCTGGTACTGAAAGCGGTGGTAAGATTTGACTTAAGGAGAGAGTAGTAGGGGCAAGAAGGGAGGAGTTGGACTGGCTTGAACACGAGGGTTGGTTGGTTCTGAAGTCAAGATTAGGATGGGCTAAAAGAGGGAGTGGATTGGGATTAGAAGCGAGGATGAGCTGGGCCTGAAGGCGAAGGTGAGATTTGCCAAAAGGCGAGGGTAGGAAGGGTCTGGAGGTGAAAGGGATATAGGCTAGAAGGTGAGGGCTAAAGGCAAGGGTGAGCTTGGCTTGAAGGTAAGGGTGAGCTGTGCCTGAAAGTGAGGGTGAGCTGTCCTGAAGGTGACAGAAGAATCAGCCAGAAGACGAGGGTGCTCTGTACTTGAAGGTGGGATGGGCCAGAAGGTGATGGCCTGAAGGCAAGTATAACTAAGAGAGATATAGTTATAAGGGTGAGCATTTATGCAAACGAAAGACTGGCTTGCATTCTTCGTTATTTGGTTAAAGAAATTTAGCACACCTACAGTTTAGATACACCCAAAACGTTTCTCATATGCAGTATTTCTTCCCATATCTCTACGTACACCCCACAACTCTTGTAACTTTTATAAAGCAGTAAACTTTTGCAATAAAGCTTTTCGGTCTTGTTTCTCCAAATTTGCTGCCATTGTGACTATGTTATGTTTCACGTGGTTGTGACAATGATGATGGGAATGACAGGACAGCGAACAGACGATCGGTAATTAGTCATTCCTTAGGCTACGCCCACATACTGAAGCCTTGATGTAAGTCTTTAAAAATCCATCAGTGCGAATTTTCGTCACTGACAGTGCATCAGTACGAGGCACACACTATCAGTAATATTGACAGTAATACGTTAGGACAAGACGGTGGTGCATTTCTGCGTTTATATATTCCTACTCCAGCATTTGCCTCACCTCTAAACACCCCCCCCCCCCCTACATACACACATACACACACACACACACACACACACAGACACACACACTTTGTGGGGAATTCAAAACTCTTTTAGAAAATTTGCTTTTACGTCCTCTCCCTACTTATACAAAAAGGGAACTGCAACGGGTAATTATCATAATAGTGCGTAGTTACACCTAGAAATTACTATAACAGACTGATAATGGTCAAAAGTGTTTATAGGCTGCACACGCGAGTTCCGTACCTACAATTTTAACATAAGAAAACATCGCGACAGATGTAATTTTTTTTTTTAACACTTCCTGCACTTTATGGCAATTGGCGAGGCAGCTCTGTGTCGCTTCCCTCTACGCGTTTATACATGCGACATATTCTAGTAGTGCACAGAGAGGAGGAAATGGAACAACAAATAAAAAAGGATTTTGCCACTGTGCATGAAATCTTGTGTGTTATATTCACTGACTTGCATTAGCTTTCATAGTTTACTGTTATTTTCATTTTCACAAAGGAATATGGCTTCCAAGCGCCCTTGCAGCAATCGACCGGACGATTCCTGCAACGAAAACGTGTTTACGCTGAAACCACAAACAAGAAATATTACCGCTAGTGAAAATATTTTACCATTTGTATTTTGGTTTGAAGATGGAAGACCAAGATAAATAGTGGGCACCGCACGTGGTATACCATCTTTATTACATTTTCTGAGTGAATAACCATGAATAAACTGCGTTCGTGGATTACAGCATTATTTTCCTTTGGTCGTTACAGATGTATATAAAGAATAGTAAAGTTTGTAATCAACTTGTGCCTTGCATAAAATAATGACGTCCTGCATGATTTTGAAAACTAGTTTTGGATTCAACATGTCAAGATCAGTCAGAAAAAGTCATTTATGATAGTGTTAAAATAATACTTTCAGCGTAATTACCCTAATGACTAGCTACAGAGGTATAGATGTTCGCGGGGAAAATCACTGAATTATTGTAATGAAGTAAAAAAAAGAAATATTTAATAAAATCCGCCATTATACATAAGCAAACAAAGAAAAATATCAACACAACACAATCATAAGCCTCCTCAGTAAATGTACGTTTCCTAGAATACATCCAAGGATCTTACCTTGACATAGGCAAAACTCCAGGATGGGATATGAACAGAAACGTTTGAGTAATATGAAGACGGACGAGCCTCACACGAAAATATTGTATACAAACATATCTGAAAAAAAGTTACTAATCAAGAAAATATACATTCTCTTGAAAAGTTTTGTATTGTGAAGGGCAAAAATAATTGACAAGGAAACAATAACAGCCATGAATGGTAATGGAGTTAATGTTGGTCTACTTTCTGAAGTTGTGTATTCAAAATAAAAAAGTAACTAGATAATCCCATACACACATAGATATGTCTTGGAAGTGGTGCAAGTCAAAGACACGGCTAACCTTCCCTTATGCGACCTAAGGTAAACAATTCTTCCTCTGAATTTGTAATATTGTTCGTCAAACTCCGAGTGACATAGGAACGAGCACCAATATTTCTTGTAAATTCGCCATAATACAAAAAGATTGACCCAGAATGGTTATCTAAATATGTACCACAGTATACATTTCCATCATAACATTTACGTAAATAGTTCGAGCCCAATCTGTTCAAACATCAATAAACCACTGACCTGCTACGTCCTGCAACGAACACGTTTTCTGGTAATGGCTGATGTAAATACCAATAAAAACATTTCTATCACTTAGGCTGTTGTCAGTACATGTTCTTTGCACGCTTCCACTCGACCATGTGTTTCCTACAGCTGCGCAGTTCCAATGTACTTCTCGACAAAAACAGAGAGCAACACATACCATGACCAGCTAGTTCAGCTGACGCTAACATTATGGCAAAACAAAGTTCCAACACTCCCATCTGAACCACCGGCAGCGGCTATGGCCTTATAAAAAGACTCCAGCTGCACCAATCATCGGGCAGAATGCTTTGCTTACATATACTGGACGACATCGGCTGCTCTAACCACCTGTTACCGTCACAATACAATCACATGGTAGTAAGGTAGAACATATTTTATTCAGGAAATAGAGAGAAAACCAAAGGATCCAGGTTTGGAGGAAAAAGACAATCTTTCACCAGTGCAACATGAATGACGCCTGAACTAGCCCGCCGCGTGTTGATTGGTACTTCGATACGGAGGGTGAACAAATAGAATGCACTTACAACATGAATAATGTATCTCTTATTTGTACAGTTAATGATTGGCGTATGATCCCAGCTTCTCATCCAGTTTTAATATTGAAAGAAAAATTAGAACTTTGTTGATATCAAGAAGTTGATTATTGCTAGTAATAGCAAATCCTAACGGAACTGAACTTTTTGTCTCGTTTTCCCCAATGTCCAGCCGCGAAACCCGGCCTCAGTGTCGGGTTCGCACCGTCAGCATTCCAGCAACGACGGATGGCCTGACGGTGCTGAGCCAAGTCGCAAGCTTTACTTCAAGTTCACTGCTTAAAGTTTATCCAAAATCCCGCTATGAACCTTACTTCAGGTTCACTAATGAATTTCTGGAAAACTGGCTTCAGATTCAACCAAGATCCAGTCATGAACCTTGCTTCAGATGTATCAAAGAGCCTTGCTGCGAACTTCGCTTCAGGTTCACACTAGATCTAGCTGTGAAGCTTGCTTCAAATGCACTAAACAATAACGCAAATAGTTTCCAACTGAAATCAAGACTCATGAGCCCTGTATCTGATCCTCAGAGTTCCTCATATTCCTCTCGATGTCAAGAGAATCATATATCAGGTTACATAATTACCTGTCCTTCAGTAAGGACCAGAGACCTGGACCATGACAAAGACTACAAGAAGCACAGACGAAACCCCTCAAGGTGATGTTCAACGCACAAGGATTGATATAACTACGGATACAGTAATGACAAGTAATCATGTTACCAAGGTTACTACTGGGAGAAATGGAAAACGATAAAGGTGGTGTGGTTTGGTCACTCTGAACGAACAAATCCCGGTGGACACCATCCTCCTGGTCGGACGTTACTCATCTTTCGCTCTACAACAAGAGTTTCAATTTTCACCGGCTGTCTAAACTTTGTGCCATGTCTGGGGTGGCAGAAACATGAGAAAAATTTGGCTAAGCAAGAAAAGAATGCACTAATAAACTGCATAGACGTTAACCTGCAGCTTTCAAGAAGCGAATCAGAAACAGATGATCCACGACTGACAACAATGGAGGTGACATACGGTTTTCAACAGGTTATTAGTAGGAGGGAAAAGAAGAGTAGGCGAGATCTAATGGAGTAAAGTGGAGAAAGTGATAGTGACGAGATCCAGAACGACAGGAAAAAAAAGACTGCATAGTACAAGAAATCCGAAAGAATAATTCAATGGGAACCAAACACAACAGGCTGGTGACAGAACCAATGTGACAAGCAACTCGGGTGGAGGAAACGGCTCAGGTAGGAGGAAGTTGAATTTTCCAAGTGACTTACCCATGACATTCTATGAGCCGGTGCCGTGGGCTGCTAAGCTGGGAAGGCAGCATAAAAATTTTGAACCTCTGCTTAAGGAAGATCGTAATAATTCCTATCTGACTGTAACTGAGGATGAAGCAGTAAAGTTCCTAACGAAGATAGGGGTTGAGGAGGTGATGTTAACGATACCCCTAGCTAAAGAACAGCACACCAATGTGATTGTATTCATGTATCCGTTTATACTGGATCCTGATTTCCTTCTCGATAAACGATTCGTATGGGCAAAGTGACATGAAATCTGGGGTGGAAAGATGGCAGTCTTAATGAAGGGAGACGTTCCGGAGAAGACATTCATCTCTGGAATTGGATACATGAGAATTGCAAAGTTCATTGAACAGCCTGTTTTGTGTTACAAGTGCAGTAGGTGGGGCCATATTGCCTGGAAATCAGAAAGTCAATATTGTCATCGTTACTGTGAAAAAAAAACAATTCCATGGAACGTGGAAATGATATAAAGTTTCGGCAACGTGTTTTGTGCCGTCCCGTTGCATTTGTGGCGTTGCGAATAATGCAGCTTCACCAATTTGCAGTACGAGACCATATGTGCGGCGCCCGATGGAAGACCATGGAGGAGGCGCAGCAGCGGGAAAGGGAGGGTGGACCAGGAGTTACAGAAAATACTACGCGACCTTCAACGAAGAACACGTGGGAGAAGGAGATGAAACAGATTAACACTTTGATGGTGACAAGAAATAATGCAAGGGCTGCACAGAAGTCTACTCCAGAAGATAAGGTAAATTAGAAATTCAGTGATGTGTATGGTGTAGTAGTTCAACTCCGGCAAGAAATTCAGGCACTTAGGATAAAAGTAGAGGACAGTCAGAAAGTAATTGTTGATCTTTGTGGTAATAAAAAGATGCGGAGAAAAAAGGAAGCTAAAAGTAATATAGTGATGAAATGTTGACAAGCCATCCTTGCTCTGGGGAAGCGGAAATCTAGACATGAGGAAAGAGATAACCCGCAGATGGGCTGACATCCCTAAGCATTACATAGTAAGGTATCAACTCGAGTGAAAGATGTGATGGAACAATTTCTGAGTGAAAGAGTTAATTCAGTTTCAATTGTAAATAGGAAAAATGGAAGACCATAAATCAAGTATCCTTTCATGTAATGTAAATAACTTACGTACTCGGACCACAGATGTGCATGCTTATGCGCTGTTGTACAAGATGGATGTTAGCTATACACGAAACGGGCACAGATGGTGGCAGTTTAATGACTTTGTGTGATTATAAATGTTTGCGTTTTCAGCTGATGAAAGATATGAAACAAAAGGACTGTTAACTTATGCTTGGAATAACGTGCTGGGTGAATTGGTCTTAGCCCAAAAAAGTAGAATGGGGTTGAAAGTTTGTGTGTTAAAGTTAACCTCCAAACGAGATGTATATGTTGTATTGTTGATATTTAGGTGTATCCATAAAGTTTGGATACTGATGATATGCCAGCGTATTTACTTATTAATGCCTGTGTCTTGGTTGGTGATATCAATGCAAGACATGAAGTTTTGGGTACCGTAGGACCCAGTAATATTAATGGCTGAAGATTTTATACTCTTTAGGGGAGTTTGATGAGTTTGAAATATTGGGCAATGATGAGCCTACCCATATTCGCTGGGGAAGAGTGGATAATGCGGTACTCCTCAATACAGGTGGAATGAGGGCGAGTGTCGAGATAATTGGGGATATACTCAGTGATCACTCTGCTTTACGAGTCATTGTACATGTCAATAAAATACAGAAAATCATCGAGTGTAAAAGGTATTGCTTGTTGGATGACATAAGAGAGGAACTGATCGCTTCTGTACTGGATTGGTATATAGGTTATGGACCCAGAGATGTAGATAGCTTTTTTGATAACATTACATATCAATATTGATTCTCTAATGACCAAAAAATGTTGGTATAAGGGAGAAATGAATAATGAGAAACCATTTGTTAAGATGTATCTTAAATACAAGTTAGTAAAGGGTTAGAGTAAATTATTTAGAAAGGCGCATAAAGATTGAAATGCAAATCCTAACTTTAATGAAATTAAGAGAGCGCTGAAAGAGACTACAATAATGTTCACTGAGATGAAGCAAAATGCAAAAAATAAGTACTGGATGGACTTTTTATGGAGAATTGGTAAATGTAAGAGCTTGAGTGACCTCCGGGGGGGAAGTGAATATAGTGCGTGGTATTGGAAGCAAGTGTAAAACCCACGCTGATCCACAAACCAGTGCTAATAAACTTATTCATAAATTGCTGAACCGGCCAGTTTTGCTGAGTTACCACCTGTAGTGCAGAGCTCATTTCATACCTTCCTCCTTGTACAGTATAAAACGCTATTTAGGAATACTATACTTATTTTCACACAATCATACACATTGCCTTTAATCCATACATACGTCGACTATAGATTTTCTTGTGTATCATTATGGTTTAACATTGAAGCTTGCGTAGGATTTTATGGAAAAACAATATCATTTAAATGATACTGAATATTGGGAGATTTGATTTTCAAACTCTGTGCAAGTGCTTTCTATGCGCATTCGCAATTACTAACCGCCTTGACTATATGATGACTAGAAGCTAAACATATGTTCAGTTTGTAACAATATTCAAGAAAAAAATACTTGTATACTCCTATCACTTTCCCATTTCCTTTTTATCATGAATAATGCGCATTTCTTTGGGTGAATAGCAGCAAGAATACCAATTACCCCACTCCTTAACGTCCTGATGCCAACCCTTCCAAGTTGTCCATTCGTTTTTGCCAACCTCTCGGAGTTATCAAACCCACTCCTGCCAACCCTTCGGAGTTATCAAAGCCATGGCAGGCAACGGTTTCGAGTAATCAAACCTACCACAGCCAACCCTTCCTTATTATTTGCAGTCGTCATATCGTCATGGCGATTAGTTATGAATGCGCATGTGCAAGCGCTTGGCCAGTATTAAAATTATGTTTCATTGTAATATTCAGTATTATTTAATTAACATTGTTTTCTCATACAATCCTGAACAAGTTTTGATTTAAACTACACATAAAGAAAAAATCATTCATAATCTACGTAAATATGGTTTAAAGGCAATGTGTATGTTAGTTTTTAAGAACAGTATTTCTAAATAGTATTTCTGTTTACATCTAAATCCAAAAGAAGAATGATGAGCATTTGAAACAAAATGAAAAGGATTTCACAAATCATTCGAAAGGTTTTTATCGAAAAAGATCGCTGAATCATGTGAAACGAATCTGATTCTTTCATATATACATATAACTGACTTCTGACGATGTTTACCTAAAAAGAAAATCACAATTGTGTATGTCCACAGCGTTTTTACTGTTTTAGTCTGTACAGATATCAGCGTCTGGAGCCTCAACGAACATAAACACAATATTCTAAGTAGGCATATATACACTTGAACGATGTCACTCAGTTATGTTCATGTGTGGAAAAAAATATATAAATAAACATTTAAGCGAACATCATAAGGGAAACGATGACATGTAATAAATTGGATCTACTGTCTATAAAATCTTCCTTTCGAATAGTACAAACCGCTATTAAGAAATACTGTACATAATTACACAAAAAAGCATACCCATTGCCTGAAAACCATATAAACATCGACTATGAATAATTTTCTTCTTTTGTTATAAAGTTTAACATTTGAAGCTTGCGCAGGAGCTGATGGGAAAAGAATATCAATTAAATGATACTGAATAATGGAAGGAGACATGGTTTTCAAACTGCTCAAGCGCTTGCGCATTCATGATTAATTGCCATGACTATATGACGACTGCAAACTGAACATTTAGATTCGCTAAACAACAATAAAGAGAAATTCTTTTTTTCATTAGTAATTCTTCAAATATTCTTCTTATCGTGAATTATGCCCATTTTCTTGGGTTAAACAAGAAAAAAAATAATAACTAACCCACTCCCTAACGTACCGTTTTATTCAATCATTGATGCCAACTCCTCCAAGTTGTCCACTCATATTTCCCTACCCATCCGAGTTATCTATATGCTGCTGCCAACCCTTCGGAGTTATCAAACCCGCTGCTCCCAACCCTTCGGAGTTATCAAAGCCACGGCAGCCAGCCCTTCAGAGTAATCAGTCCTACAGCAGACAACCTTTTAGAGTTTGTAGCCCACCTCTGCCAACCCTAGAGAGTTTTCTACCAACTGCTGCAAACCCTTCCAATTCTCAACCCACTCCTGGAGAAAACTTCCGAAATCCTCATTCCACTGTAGTAAACCTTTCAAAACTATGCAACCTCACTGCTGCTGTCCTTCCACTGTTTTCAATCTTTTCTCAGTCTCTATCCACCATCGCCAACTCTTTAGAGCTCTCTCTCTCTCTCTCTCTCTCTCTCTCTCTCTCTCTCTCTCTCTCTCTCTCTCTCTCTCTCCATTGCTGCCATCGCTTCAAGTTGTCCTTATACAATTGCCTCGAACTATTGCGAAAAAATCCCTTTAACTGCAGTCTAGTGAATTAATTTTTGATTTTTTTCTAATAAAAATTTGAAGTTTTTAAAGAAGAAAGTATGAACGAGAACGGCTGAAGGTGGGGAAGTGATTCACAGCAAAGCTTCATATATTGAATTCCTCTAATACCTCCTACATGGCTTGTTCGTATCATATGAAAAGTCTTTCTGTATATAACTTTCTATCCTGAAGAAGAATGACCAACATTTTCCCATAAAATGAAAAGAATAGTAGTATTTATACTCAAAATTTTCCACAAATTTACATATTATTCACAATATTCTTGTCGAAAAGCCTCGGTGTGTCATGTAAAACTTATCTGATTCTTTCTTATGTATATCGCTGATTTCTAATGATGTCTTCGAAAAAAGTCAATCATAATCTTATCGTGATCATGACCCCTATGAAAGAAAAAATACATGCCCATTTTTACATCCACTCTGAAACAATGTATTTATCATATACAGAATTCAGCGTTAATAACAATTGTAATGTACTAGCACTAGACTTTATCAGTATAAATACTCGTAATCTATCACACACTAGCTCAAATTTAGTGCAGCTCTCCTGCCTCCTGCTACAGACAAGTACAGAGGAGTGAGGTGTGGAATTACACTGCTCCCTAGCGGGAAAAGATAACATATGATAACCGATCGTTTGACAGTCGAACTTCTTTCACAAGCTTACTGTTTGAAAGTAAACATTTGATTACGGTTAGTTTGTGTCTATCATACCAAGATCACAATATTTTCTCATTGACTTCCATCCACATAAATGTGTGGAGCCTCCACGAACGTAAGCACAATACTCTAAGTAGGTAAATATACACTTAAACGATGTCACTCAATTGATATGCTTTTGTGTGAAAAAAAAATGTACGTAAACATTAAAGCGAACATTGTAAAAGAAAAACGATGACATGTAATAGATTGGATCCCCTGTCTATAATATCTTCCCCTCGTACGGTAAAACTACTATTTAGACATATTGTGTCTAATTGCACAAAAAGATACACATTGCCTTCAAACCATATAAACGTCGACTAAAATTCTCTTCTTTATGTATAAAGTTTAACATCGAAACTTCTGCAAGAGTCTATGGTAAAAGAATATAGATTAAATGATACTGAATATTGGAAGGAGGCATTATTTTCAAACTGCGCAATCGCTTGCGCATGCTTATTCATAATCAATCGCCATGAATATATGACAACTGCAAACTGAAATTTTAAATTCACTTAACATTAAAGAAAAATCATGCTATTGTTGTTACTAATTTTCAAATTTTCTCATCATGAATCATGCACATTTTCTTGGGTTGAACAAGAACAAAAATAGCGAGTAGCCCACTCACTCCCTAAAGCACTGTTTTATTCAATCTCTGATGCCAACCTTTCCAAGCTGTCGACTCATTTTCCCAACCCATCCGAGTTATCCATATGCAGCTGGCGACCCTTCGAATTTATCGAGCCCACTGTTCCAAACCCTTCGGAGTTATCAAAGCCAAGACAGCCAATCCTTCGGAGTTGTAAACCCACCTCTGCTAACCCCACAAATTTTTCTTATATCTTGGGTAAACCCTTCTCATTCGTCCTTCTATTCAGTCTTTTCGCGCAGTCAACCCATTGTAAAAGAAAACTTCCGAAATACCCATTCCTCTGTCGTAAACTTGGCAAACCTATGGAACCCGAGCTGTCCTTCCACTGTTTTCAAACTTTCCAAAGTCTCTATTCACTGTTGTTAAGCCTTTCGAGCTCTCGCTCCACTCATGCTATCGCTTCAGTATGTCCACATATACTTGCCCCTGTAGTGTAGCGATTTAATTTTGTGATTTCCTCTAATACACATTTAAAGCTTTCAGAGTGGAATGAACCAGAACGGCTGAAGGAGCATAAGCGTGTCACAACAAGCTTCATATAATGCCTTTCTGCGTCACTTTGTCAATGGATTGTTCGTATCACATAAAATGTTTTTCTCTGTTTACGTCATTCACTCCTTAAGAAAAATGACTGACATTTTTCGCAAAAATGAAAAGAATAGTAGTAGTCACACAATTTTTACCATGACGTCACAAATTTTTCACAGGATTTTTATCGGAAAACATGGCTGTATATGTGAAACGTATCCGATTCTTTCTCAAGTCAGTTGCCGACTTCTTTTGATGCCTTCCTTAAAAGTGAATCACAATTTCCTGTGATCAGGACGCACATAAAAGAAAAAATAAATGCCCACAGCGTTTTTACTGTCACGCTAAAACACAGTATTGGGTCTGTACAGAAATCGTTAGAAATTTATCACTTCGCTATCTTGTAATGCACTAGCACTAAATTTTCTCAGCAAGAATGCTCGTAATCTATAAGACACTAGCCCTAATTACTGTGCACGTCCCCTGCCTCTTACCAGAAGCAAGGTCGGAGAAGGAATTGTTTGTTGAGTTTTACGGCCATCGACCTGTGAGGAAGGTCATTAGGCCTGCAATCCTATTTAATGTATGACTGATGTCATCATTCCTAAATACCTATTAAAAAAGAAAAGAAGAAAAAAAGAGTATATATGCAATTTTGATGTAATGATAATAAAGATAAATTATGATAAATATGAGTAATGGAAATAAAAGATTTGTGGGTATTGGGCCGACGTGGCGGCAAATACCACACAGTCGTCACAGTATCCACGGTTGCATTTTACCCAAGACTGCGAGAAGACAGGACAAGTTAGAGACAGGCTTCCACCACGACATGCACACAGAATAGATAGTTAGTTGGAGGTCCACCGACTCAACACCATGGCGCAGCCGACACGGAGGATGACCACCTCCCTCCGAGGCCGACAGCCTAATGAATGGTCATGTCCACACACCATGCGACCGGCCCAAGTAGGAGGAGCCGCACACCAAGCCGACCCCGCCACAGTGGAGAATCCGCGAACCACCTTACATCATCTTGATTAATTCTCTTTCTCTGAGGAAGACCATCAGTTTGTCAATAGTACTCGGGTTATCCCCGAGTACATTAATGATGTTAAAGGAAATGTTTTGGTTGATGTAGTAATTTAAAAATTTTCTTCTATATTGTTCACATCTCCTGCATTTTAACAGTAGATGTTCTATTGTTGATGTCTGTTTGCACTGTTGGCATACGGGTGGAAAGCTTTTGGTTGTGTATGGCTGCAGGTGGGTGGTGTACGTACAGTTTATTCTGAGGCGGACTATCACGACCTCTTCCTTTCTATTCTTGCGGTACGAGGTCAGCCAGTCCGCCACTCCTTGCTTGTATTTCTTGTTGATGGCTAGGTTGGTCCACTGACTCTGCCACAGAAGGTGGATTGATCTCTTTCCTAAGGAAAGGCAGAATCCCAGCTCCCGATAGATCGGAACGACCTCCTCGAGTTCTGAGGTCGACATAGCCGAGCTGTCTGCCTGCTCATTGCCGTTTATATTGCAATGACCAGGCACCCAGATGAAGATGATATCTTTTTCACATGAAAAGATTATGGCTTTACTATGATTTGAATTAATTATATAGTCTATGGCTCGATCAATGGCAAACAATTCAGCGCAAAATACAGATATATGGCTCGGCAAACGGTATCTGAGTGCACACTCCATCGACCATACACTTGCACCCACACATTCATCCGTCTTGGAGCCATCAGTGTAGAAGTGAACATACGATAAGTGATCAATGATGACCTGACGAAAACGCTGGTGTACCTCGCCCTCCGATGCGTGTGCTTTTTTGGTTAGTAGCCAGCTCGTCTTGATGTTGATTTTGAAACCCTCCTAGGGGGGTAAGGAATTCTTAACCAGCGAGACCACTTCATTCACTTTAGTACCGGAGTTCTCACTGAGGAAGTGTATTCTGACGGCCAGGGGCCTGACGCCTCTGTTTACGATCTGTGAATATTCCAGAATGAGGCGATAGGCAGTTGTATTGTTCTTCTGGCTATCAGAATACCGCTTTGCCACGACAGGATCTCACGTCTTAGTCAGAGAGGAGGTACATGGGCCTCAACTTCCAATCATGGAACTCTGGTACAGGGTCGGGCTCCAGGACACATTCGCAAACATTTATTCTGCATCACATCCAACTTCCTCAGGGTATACTGGCTCGCCGAAGCATAAACCTGAGAGCCATAATCTAATTTATATCTAATTAGGGACTTATAAATCACTAATAAAGATCTGTCGGCTCCCTAGAAGGAACCCGAAAGGCATTTAAGAACATTTAGTCTTTTACTGTAATTTGTTACTAGATAGTCAACATGACTTTTCCAGTTAAGTCTTTTATCAAAATTTAACCCTAGGTATTCAACTGTATTTTGAAATGGGATCGTGTTGTTGCCTATCGTTAAAAGCAAATTCGGGATATTAATTTTTCGGGGGAAGACAACCGCGAAACTTTTGTTGGGTGAGAGCTTAAATCCCCAATGTAGCGCCCAACGATGGATGGACTGAAGCGCAGCTTGAACCCGCTCAGCCAAAAATTGTGCACTAGGCGAAGAATGCCATAGCGCACAATCATCAGCATAAAGCGAGTGTTTAAGATCTCGCGGGACGGAAGTTGGACACAGAATATTATTAATCATAATATCAAATAATGTTGGGCTAGGAACGCTGCCTTGCGACAACTCATTCTCTTGGACAAATGTGTCCGAAGTGACATCGAGGGCTGTAAGTTTCACAGCTAAAGTTCTATCGTTTAAAAAGTTTTTTTTATAGATATGGGTAAATAACCTCTTAAACCAAAAGCATCAACTTTTCTTAAAATTCCGTTTCGCCATGTCATGTCAAAGGCTTTTTCTAAATCTAAAAATACGGCAACTGAAAAACATACTTTACTAATTGACTGTAGGATAGAATGTTCTAGGTGTATTAGATGAACCAATGTGCCTCTGTTACGACGGAAAGCACACTGTTGATCATTTAATAATCCCTTTGATTCTAATATAATAAGTAGCGTTCTGTTAACCCTTCTCTCCATGGCCTTACAAATGCAGCACGTGAGCGCAATAGGTCGAAACGAATTTATAATCGTAAGGCGTCCGGAGCCTTTTGGGATGGGGATGACGTGCGCAAAGTGCCATAAGTTTGGAAACGTTCGAGACGTCCAAATCTAATTGTACAATGCTAACAACTTAGCCAGGTTAGCCTGACTAAGATGCTGGATCATCCCGTAAGTGATCCCGCTGGGTCCCGGGCTCCAAACTTTAAAGAATTTCAGGGCAAGAAGCAATTCTTTCATTGTGAACATTTGGTTATAATCAAAAGTATCTTCTGTGGCAAAGTCTGGTAACTGCAGCTCGGCCTGTCGCTTGTGGTGTAGGAAGCGCAGGTCGTAATTGGCCGAGCTTGTTTCTGAGAATCTCATGGCGAGTGTGTTTGCTATGTACACCGGGTCGTCGACTATTTGACCTTGGTAGAGCATTTGCGGAGGAAATGACGGCTTGTATTTTCTATTGATTTTACCAATTGTAGACCAGACCTGACTTACTGTTGTGTCCTTGTTCACGGTAGAGACAAAGCCGCGCCAGGAGTCTCGTTTAGCTTGTTTGATAGTTCTTCTTGCCTGAGCCCTCTTACGTTTGTATGCGACAAAGCTATTATCTGAAGGCTCGTTGTCGAAAATCCTGTATCTCCTATTGCGCTCAGGCAGTGCATTTTGGCAATCTCGTGTCCACCAAGGAACTCTATGCTTTGTGGAAATTGTAGAAACCTTAGGTACAGAGTTCTCAGCAGCCCTCAGTATGGTGGAGGTAACCTTGAGGACTTTTGCATCACTGTCACCACCGGATATATCAAGGACGGCTTGCTTTGTAAATGACACCCAATCTGCTTTCTTATAGTTAAATTTAGGCGGAGACGGGTTGGTAATAATGTCGCATGAATAAGAAAGACAGATCGGGAAATGGTCACTTCCTAGGGAGTCGTCATAAATACCCCAAGTGATGTCGTTAAGTATATCCGGCGATGACAAGGATAAATCAGTTGCCGAGATGTTGGCAGTTCGGTCATCGACACATGTTCCACTACCATCGTTCAGAAGAGTGAGGTTGGCGTTTATCATAAAATCAACCATTTGTTCTCCCCTGGCGTCTGCCCGGATGCTTCCCCACTGATAATGATGAGCAATGAAGAATCCTAAAACTACCTTACGGTGGGGCAACTGATTACCAAGCAAGTCTAACTCGCCATTATCAAGTGCATTGGCACCGGAACAGTATATTGAACAAAATGGCCAGGTATGTGTTATCAAACTTCACTCTACATGCGACAGCGTCTAGAGTAGAATTTTAAGTCAATCCTGTGTGAGGTAAATTTTGGTGTATATAGATAGCTACCCCACGATTCTCATCTCTTCTATACGAGTGATAGCTATCTAAAGCGGAACAGTCTTCGACTGTGCCATTTAGAAGGGTCTTCTGTAGACATATCACGGCTGGCCTATACAGTGCAAGCAACAGTTGTAGTTGTGCTTGCTTATGCTTAAGGCCTCTACAATTCCACTGGATGATGTTGAACGTGTTAGTTTAAGAGCTATTTAACCGACCAGTTTTCTTAGCCCGTTTATGCTGGGACTTGGGCGAGTCCCCAGGAGAACACGATCGGTCCCTGGAAGTGGATATTGTGGCTTCCATCAATTCTATGTCCTCCAACGAAGAGGCCTCTTTGGTGGAGGTACTGGTACAATGACGCGCGACGTAGTTTTTTCTAGATTAGTTAAGTTTAAGGATATGTTAGTCTTGTTCTCTTTCTTATCTTTATGGTTAGAAGAGGATGTGGTGTTGGCATAGGATTTTTTGTGGGCTTTGGTTGGAGAAATTGGTATAGGGTTAGGTAGCTGGGTTCTTGGCACTGGCGGTCGGCGTGTCAAAAGGAGTTTGCGTCGAGATCGTTCACATAATCGGCCTACATTTCAGAGCCGACGCGTAGGATTCATTAGGTTTAGGAGTCACATGAGACTCCTTAACCTTCCTCCTAGCCTCACCATATGAGATGTTGTTCTGAGTCTTAGTTGTGCACACTTCTTTCTCAAACTGGAACCGGGGACAGGCCCGGTCCGAACTTGGGTGATTGCCATTACAGTAGACACACAACATCCTGTTATCCGTACAATCTTCCGCAGTATGACTCTCCACAGCATGCTTCCCGCGTCTTGCAGAAAGAGTGCAAGACTTTGAAGGGTGACCAAATTTCTGGCATTTAAAGCAACGTAGGGAATTCGGAATATATGGACGATCTTGACAACGCATGTAGCCAATAGAGATATTATCAGGTAAACGAGCTTTTCCCAAAGTTAGGTTTATCAGGGGAGTTCTTTGTCGTTCGCCATTGATAAATTTAATGATGAATCTGGCAGCGATAACGTCCTCGTTTGCGAGTTCCTTCACAATGTCGTCCTCTGACATATCCATGGCATCAGTGCAGTAGATGATTCCCCTGCATGAATTCATGGAAACGGGTATAGAGACCACAACATCATGAGTATGGAATTTGGTCAACTTTAGTAGTTCCGCCACCTGATTCGTTGATTTTACTTTTACCAATAAGTCACCACAAGCCAGTTTCCTTACCGTTTCAACAGGCCCAGACCATCGTTCAGTGACCTTCCTGATTAGGAAGGGATTTAGGGAGGCGAGGGTCGTTGCTCCGGTCGCATGGGCCAAAACATAATCAGCATTTTTATTTTGATCGAAGGTCCGTCCCCGCTACCCCCTAGGGGGGCAGTGGATGGCTTACCTAGGTCCATCCTAGGGGACTAACCCCAAAGTCAGGGGTGGCAAACCACCCCAGACAGTGGAAAAAAAAAAACTAGCTACCCCCCTCCACCAAAAAAAAAAGAAGGATCAGGCAATTGCTCTATGCAGAAAAAAATTTCGGTGCGGAGCCGGTCGCACAAGGCCAGGCGAAGTCTTGTGGACACCCGTCAATGAAATATCAATTTTGCACAGAACAACCTTATAAAGATATTGATGAAAAATAGCTTTAGATAAATTACCTCAAAACAAAGTTAGGGTAGCGACAACGCAGGGGGGAATAGCTACAACCTAGCTCTGAAAGACGACAGCAACTCCGTACACGTCGGTAGCTGGTGCGCGACTCGAGAGAAGAAATGAGGTGTGAACCCGTACTGCTCTTAGCAGGAAAACCTAACAGGTCATAAACAACCATTTGAAATTGATGTCCTCCTTTCACAAGCTTACTGTCTAAAAGTAAATTTATTTAGCTCCAGTTAGCTTGTATCAGTCATACTAAAATCACAATATTTCGTTATAGGTTTCCATATACAGAAAGAAATGACCGTAAACACAAGATTCGAGGAATGCATATTCACACCTGAACGATGTCACTCAATCAATATACTTGCGTGAAAAAAAAATTATGTCGTAAACATTAAAGCGAACATTGTAAAAGACAAGAGACTATGTATTAAACTTGACCCCATGTTTGGGAAAACTTCCTCCTCGTACAAAACAAACCATATATATGTTGACTATAACTTTTTCTTTATGTATAAAGTTGAACATCGAAAATTGCACAAGAGTTTATGGAAAAACAATCAGTTGAATATTAGTGAATATTAGAAGGCGATATGTTTTTCAAACTCTGCGCGTGCCCATTTATACTAACTAACTGGCATAACTATATGACGACTGCAAACTGAACATTTAAATTGACTTCATAACAATATCAAAAAAGAAATTGTGTCTATGTTTTTATCACTTCCCATTTTCTTCTTATCGTGAATCATACCTATTTTCTTGGGTTAAACAACAGGAAAAATACCAATTACCCCACTACCTAACGTACTGTCTTCTTCAATCACTGATGCCAACCTTTCCAAACCGTTCACAGATTTCTGCCAACCCTTCGGAGTTACCCATATGCTGCTGCCAACCCTTTGGAGTTATGAAACACAATCCTCCCAAGCCATCGGATTTACCAAATCCACGGTAGCCAAACATTCGGAATAATCGAACCTACGGAGGCCAACACTTCGGAGTTGTGAGCCCACCTCTGTCATTCTACTTAATCAGTCTTTTCGCGGTCTTAACCCAGATGACTTCCGAAATATCCAAATCTGCAGTGAGCCTTTCAAAACTATGCAACGCCACTGCTGCTTACCTTCCGAGCTGTTCTTCTAATGTTTACATTTTTCCAGCCACTAACAGTTGTTAACACTTTTGAACTCTCTTTCCGCTGTTGCCATCACTTCAAGTTGTTCATATACACTTGCCCTGAAGCTATTGCGAGAAATCTTCTGTAGGGCAACGACTGAATCTTTTTAATGATTTTTAATACAAATTTGAAGCTTTTAGTAAAGAAAGTATGAAAGAAACCGGCTGATGGTGCATAAGTGAGTCACAACAATGATTCATATAGTGCCTGCCTTCGGCACCTTCTCCATGGACTGTTCGTATCATAACATGACAAGTTTTTCTGTTTATAACATTCAGTCCTTAAAAAAGTGACAAACATTTTGCCAAAAAATGAAAAGAATATTAGCAGTTATACTCAATGTTTACTATAGTTCACAAATTATCTACAAGGAATTTTATCGAAAAACATGGCTATATGTGAAACGTATCTGATTCTTTCTTATGTCCGTTACTGACTTCTGATGATGTGTTCCTTAAAAGTGAATCACAATTACCTCGGGATCAGGACACACATAAAAGAAAGACTCCCAAAGCGTGTTTATTCTCACGTTAAAACACACAGTATTTAGTCTGTACAGAAATCAGTATTAATAAATCATAATCATTTCGCTCTCTTGTAATGCACTAGCACTAGATTTCATTAGCATGAATGCTCGTCATCTACCACACACTAACTCTAATTTTGTACATGTCTCCTGCGTCTTGCCAGAAGCAAGGTCAGAGAAGGACTGAGGTGTCAACTCGTTCCGCTGCTTTGTGGGAAACATAACATCAAGTCATAACCATCCGTTTGACAATTGAATTAATTTTTTCACAATCTTATTGTCTAAAAGTAAAGTTATTTAGCTCGGGTTATCTTGTATCTTTCAAACACAAGATTCTAAAAAGGCATATTTACACCTGAATGATGTCACTCGGTTGATATGCTTATGTGTGAAAAAGATATGTAAGTAAACTTTAAAACAAACATTGTAAAGGACAAATGACGACATGCAAGAAACTGGATTCCATGCCTGCAAAAACTATCTCGCTTTACAGTACAAACCGCTATCTATTATTATTATATTACTAAACTTGATTGATAAGAGTAATATCTCTTTTTAAGCGTTTTCAAAACGCTGTTTTTTTATAAACTAATTAATCAATCTAGGAGGGAGTCTCATAAGTATATAGAAATAGGATTAAGTACAAAATAAGAAAAATATAAAACGGTTAAGATTTGTCCAGTTAAGATATAAGGGTCTTCTACTGGTCGTGCTCCAATTCGTGTAAGTAAAATTAGAATTGATACTAGAGATCAAAATAGAAATTGGCTTAAAGGGTAAAACGCTAATCTTCGGAATTTTGAACAGTGAGTAGCTAGTAAGATTATGATATTGGCAACTGAAAGGACTAAGACAATTACTTCTCCTATTTTGTTAGGGATAGATTGTAAAATAGCGTAAGCAAATAAGAAGTATCATTCAGGCTGAATGTTCGCTGGAGTAGATATAGGATTGGCTGGAATTAAATTGTCTGGATCTTCTAAAAGATAAGAGTCTAATAGTGAAATTGTGACTAAGAGCGTTAACAGGACAATAAATCCAACTAAGTCTTTGAAAGAAAAATAAGGATGAAAGGGACATTTATCTGGTTGTCTTGAGATGCCCAGCGTATTTCCTGATCCTCTTTGGTGTAAAAAAAACAATGTGAATACCCGATAAAGCTATGATTACGAAAGGTATTAACAAGTGAAGTGTAAAAAATCGTGTTAAAGTAGCATTTCTTACAGAGAATCCTCCTCAGATCCATTGTACTAAGTCAGTGCCAATATAAGGAATTGCAGAAAATAGATTTGTAATTACAGTAGCTCCTCAGAAAGATATTCGACCTCAACGTAAAACATATCCTAAAAAGGCAGTTGCTATTGTAGCAAATAAAATGAAGACTCCAATTATTCATACTTCAATGAATAAGAAAGATCCATAATAAATACCTCGTCCAATATGTATATAAAGGCAAATAGAAAAGAATGATGCTCCGTTGGCGTGTATTGTTCGGAGTAGTCATCCATAGTTAACGTCACGACAAATGTGGGCAACACTGGAAAAAGCTAAATCAATATCTGCTGTGTAGTGTATTGTAAGAATTTGAACTGATAAGCATAAACCTAAGAGAGAACCAAAATTTCAGTGTTGAGATATTTCTTGGAATGGGTATATCAACTATAGCTCCGTCAATGATTTTGAATAGGGGATGTGCTTTTCGAATCGGTGTTGTCATTTATTTTGATAAACTTAAAGCTCCTAGAAAGACTGATGTAACTTCAACTACGACAATAAGTGTAAAAAGTAAATATAAGATTCCTACAATAGTTACTTTTATGACTGGAAAGTTATAGATAAGTAATGTTAAATCAGATGAATAGTCTGAGGTGCTTTTAGCAAATTGAAAAGAGTGTTGCATAGAGACTGGCTGGAAAGAGAATAGAGTGTCTGTCAAAAAAAAAAAATTCTCGATAAGAAAAGCGAGAGGAAAACAATAAGTCCAGCGTAAAGAAAAGATGTTTTAAAAGACTCGTTTGAGGCTAGTGAAGCTACGTAGATGAACAGAACTAGTATACCGCCTAAAAAAACTAAAAATAGGAAATATGAGAATCAAAATGACGAAGGAATTAGGCCAGTTGATAAGGAAATTAAAGATATTTGAATGAGGAGGATAATTCCTGTTGCTAATGGGTGAACTAGACGAGTAAATGAAATTGATATAAAAGAATGATAGATATAAAGGAAATAACAATATCATGAAATAGTTTAATTAGAATATTAATTTTGGGGATTAAAGACATGGTTTAGAACTTTTTCCTGATGTTTTGAGAATCTTAATATTCTATTCTGGTTTACAAGACCAAAGTTTTCAAATAAACTATCAAAGCTAATGATAATTAAATTTTTTTTTTATACTGATTGGTACCTAGTGTTATGGTGCTTTGTGGAATGTGAGTATTTTGCTAAAAACGATAGCATCTTTTGAATATCCTTTTGAAGTTAAAATCTGTAATGTTAGGGGTGTTTTTGTTTTAACTTGCGGGTTGTCTTGTCATGGTTATGAAACATTTTTTTATTGTTTTTTTAGGAATAGAAGCATGTGAGGGGGGCGTTAGGATTATCTATCTTGGTTTCTGTAGTCCGAACTCATGGAAATGATTATATCAAAAGATTTAATTCTTTACAATGCTAAAGCTTTTAAATGCTACAGCTGTATTAATGATATTTGTGGGGATATGAGAAGTAGTTCAATTTTTCTTGTTTTCTCTTTTCTTTTCTTTTTAAAATGTAGTCATGATTTTTTTCTTTATGAACTCGGGTATATGATGGGTATGGATTATTTAAGTTTTGCTTTGATTTTATGAGAATTTGAGTTGTTCGTTTAATGGTTTGTTCTAAGCAGAAGGTAAAAAAAAAAAAGAAAATGATATTTTAGAAGAGGGTTCTTTTTAGTTCATTTATTCTTACTAATTTGTTTATTTTTAACTTTTTCTGTTACATTTCTTTATATATATATATATATATATATATATATATATATATATATATATATATATATATATATATATATATATATATATATATATATATTGGGAGGTGAGTTTGAATGGTGAGAGGCTGGAGGAAGTGAAGTGTTTTAGATATCTGGGAGTGGATCTGTCAGCGGATGGAACCATGGAAGCGGAAGTGGATCATAGGGTGGGGGAGGGGGCGAAAATTTTGGGAGCCTTGAAAAATGTGTGGAAGTCGAGAACATTATCCCGGAAAGCAAAAATGGGTATGTTTGAAGGAATAGTGGTTCCAACAATGTTGTATGGTTGCGAGGCGTGGGCTATGGATAGAGTTGTGCGTAGGAGGATGGATGTGCTGGAAATGAGATGTTTGAGGACAATGTGTGGTGTGAGGTGGTTTGATCGAGTAAGTAACGTAAGGGTAAGAGAGATGTGTGGAAATAAAAAGAGCGTGGTTGAGAGAGCAGAAGAGGGTGTTTTGAAATGGTTTGGGCACATGGAGAGAATGAGTGAGGAAAGATTGACCAAGAGGATATATGTGTCGGAGGTGGAGGGAACGAGGAGAAGAGGGAGACCAAATTGGAGGTGGAAAGATGGAGTGAAAAGGATTTTGTGTGATCGGGGCCTGAACATGCAGGAGGGTGAAAGGAGGGCAAGGAATAGAGTGAATTGGAGCGATGTGGTATACAGGGGTTGACGTGCTGTCAGTGGATTGAATCAAGGCATGTGAAGCGTCTGGGGTAAACCATGGAAAGCTGTGTAGGTATGTATATTTGCGTGTGTGGACGTGTGTATGTACATGTGTATGGGGGGGGTTGGGCCATTTCTTTCGTCTGTTTCCTTGCTGTACCTCGCAAACGCGGGAGACAGCGACAAAGTATAAAAAGTATAATATACATTAGGTTTGAAAGGAGTTTAATTCCAACTTTGATTTTAATTTTAGGTTGGGATATCAGCCTGAACGAGTTCAGGCTGGTTTATATATGCTGTTTTATACATTATTTGCTTTACTCCCTTTGTTAATTTGTATCTTTATGTTGTATAATGTTGGAGGAAGCTTATCTATCGGAATGCCTTATAAGATCATAGAATTAAATTTTAAGTCAATATTGTGGTATATTTCTTCGGTATTTGTTTTTTTGGTAAAACTCCCCATGTATATGTTTCATTTCTGATTACCTAAAGCTGATGTTGAAGCTCCGGTAGCTGGTTCTATAATTCTTGATGGTGTTTTATCAAAATTGGGGGGTTACGGAATTATTCGTATTTTACTGTTATTTTCTTTAGTTAATAAGAGGTTTGTTTGATTATGAGTTAGTTTAGGAATTGTTGGTGGACTTTTAGTAAGGTTTATGTGTTTGGGGAGGTAGATATTTAGTCTTTAATTGCTTATTCTTCTGTAGCTCGTATAGAAATAGTTTTAGGGGTCTTATAACATCGAGATGATGGCGAATGACTGGTTCTTTTGTAGTTATGATCGGTCACGGGTTATGTTCATCAGGTTTATTTTGTTTGGCCAATATAGTCTATGAACGGATCGGGACTCGTAGAATGTCAAATGGAAAGGGTTTCTTAAGATTTATACCAAGTATGGGGTTGTGGTGATTTGTTCTTAGAATTGGAAATATGGAAGCACCACCAACTTTAAATTTTGCTGGAGAAATTCAGATTTTATGTAGTTTGATTGGATGGAGAAAAATTACTATAATTGGCTTGGGAATACTTTTATTTCTAAGCACCAGGTATACTATCTATATGTATAGAATTAGGCAACGTGGTTTATTTTATAGCTTATTATTTCCTTGTAACCCTGGCAAAATTCGAAAATGGGCTTGAAATCAAGGGTCTAATTTTCTTGAATGCGTGGGTCTGGTGGGCTTAAGGGCAAGGGTCTGATGGGCTTGAGGGTGAGGGTTTGATGGGCTTGAAAGCGAGGGTCTGACGGTTATGAAGGCGAGGGTCTGATGGGCTTGAAGGCAAAGGTCTGATAGGCTTGAAGGCAAGGGTCTGATGGGCTTGAAGGCAAGGGTCTGACGGGCTTGAAGGGGATGGTCTGATAAGTTTGAAGTCGAGGGTCTGATGGGCTTGAAGGCGAGGGTCTGGAGGTCTTGAACGCGAGGTCCTGATGGTCTTTATGGCGAGGGTCTCATGGGCTTCAAGGCGAGGATCTGAGGAGCTTCAAGGCGAGGGTCTGATGGGCTTGAAGACGACCGTCTGATGGGCTTGAAGACGACGGTCTGATGAGCTTGAATGCAGGTCTCATTGGCCTCAAGGTCAAGGCCTGATAGGCTTGAAGGCGAGGGTTTAATGGGCTAAAATTAATTGTCTGATGGGCTTTCTTGCGAGGCTCTCGTGGGTTTGAAGGCGAGGATCTGATGGGCTTGTAGGCGAGGGCCTGATGTGCTTGAAAGCGAAGGTCTAATGGGCTTGAAGGCGAGAGCCTAAGGGGTTTCAAGGCGAGGGTCTGATGTGTTTAAGGGGTGGGTCTGATCAGCTTCAAGGCGAGGGACTGATGGGCTTGAAAGCCAGGGTCTGATGGACTTGAAGGCAAGGGTCTGATGGGCTTAAATGTTAGGGTCTAATTCGCTTCATCGCGAGGGACTGATGGGTTTGAGGGCTAGGGTTTGATGGGCTGAAATGTGTGGGACTGATGGGCTTGAAGGCAAGGGTCTGATGGGTTTGAAGGTGAGCGTCTGATGGGTTTGAAGGCGAAAGCCTGACGGCCTTGAAGACAAGGTGTCTAATGAGTTTGAAAACGTGGGTTTGATGGCCTTGAAAGTAGGGATCTGATGATCCTGAAGGCTTGGGTCTGATGGGCTTGAAGGCGAGGGCCTGAGGTGCTTGAAAGCAAAGGTCTAATGGGCTTGAAGGCAAGTGCCTAAGAGGTTTCACGGTAAAGGTCTGACGGGCTTTAAGGCGAGGATCTGATGGGCTTCAAGGCGAGGGACTGATGTGCTTGAAAACCAGGGTCTGATGGGCTTGGAGGTGAGGGTTTGACGGGCTTCAATTCGAGGGTCTGATATCCTTAAATTCGACGGTCTGATGGGCTTGATCCTGAGGGTTTGATGGGTTTGATGCCGAGGGACTTATGGAAGGAAAGGCGAGGATCTATTGGGCTTGAAGGCGAGGGTCTGATGGGTTTGAAGGTGAGGGTCTAATGGGATTCAAGGCGAAGATATTTTGGGCTTGAAGGAGGGGTTGTGCGGTGCTTGAGGGCGAGGGTTTGATGGGCATGAAGGCGAGGGTATGATGGCCTTGAAGGTGAGGTTCTGATGGGTTTGAAGGCGAGGGTTTGTTGAGCTTGAAGGTGAAGGTCTGCTGGGCTTTAAGGAGAGGATCTAATGGGCTTGAATGCGAGGTGTCTGATGAGTTTGAAGGCGTGGGTTTTATGGGCTTCAATGTGAGGGTCTAATGTGCTTGAAGGCGAGGGACTATTGTACTTGAAGGGGAGGGTCTGATGGGCAAGAAGGTGAGGGTCTGATGGGCTTGAGGTCGAGAGTCTGATGGACTTGAAAGTGAGGACCTAATCGGCTTGAAGGCAAGGGTCTGATGGGCTTGATGGCGAGGTCTGATGAGCTTAAATTCAAGGGTCAAATGAGCTTGATCGCAGGGGTCTGATGGGTGTCAAGGCCTGGGTCTGATGGCTGAAAGGCGTAGGACTCATGGGCTTGAAGGCCAGGGTCTGATGGGCTTGAAAGCGAGGGTCTGATGGGTTTGAAGTCGATGGTCTGATGGGCTTAAATTCGAGGGTCTAATGGGCTTGCTCGCGAGGGTCTGATTGGTTTGAAGGCGAGGGTCTGATGGGCTTCAATGCAAGGGTCAGATGCTCTAGAAGGCAAGGGTCTAATGGGCTTAAATTCAATGATCTGATGGGCTTCATCGCAAGGGTCTGATGGGTTTGAAGGCTTGGTCTAATGGGCTGAAAATCATGAGACTGATGGGTTTGAAGGCGATTGTCTGTTGGGTTTAAAGTAATGGGTCTAATAGGTTTGATCGCGAGGGGCTGATGGGTTTGAAGGAGAGGGTCTGATGGGCTTGAAGGCGAGGGTCTGGTGGGCTTCAAGGAGAGAGCCCGATGGCCTTGAAGACGAAGTTCTGATGGGCATGAAGACGAGGTTCTGATGGGCTTGAATTAAAGGGTCTGATGAGCTTGAATGCGACTGTCTCAAGTGCTTCAAAGCGAAGGTCTGATGGGCTTGAAGGCAAGGATCTGACGGGCTTGAAGGCTAATGCTTGATAGGCTTGAAGGCGAGGATCTGATGAGCTTCAATTCAAGGGTCTGATGGGCTTTCTCAAGAGGTTCTGATGGGTTTGAAGGCGAGGTTCTAATGGGCTGAAAGGTGTGGGACTGATGGGCTTGAAGGCTAGGGTTTGATGGGCTTAACTGTGAGGGTCTGTTTCGCTTGGTCGCGAGGAAGTGATGGGCTTGAAGGTGAGGGTCAGATGGGCATAAAGGCGAGGGTATGATGGGCATGTAGGCGAGGGTATGATGGGTTTGAAGGCGAGGGTTTCAAGGGCTTCAGGCAAGGGTGTGCTGTGTTTGAAGGCGAGGGTATAATGGGCTTGAACGCGAAGATATGAAGAGCTTGAAGGTGAGGGCCTGATGGGCATGAAAGCGATGGACTGATAGGCTTCGAGGCGATGATCTGATGGGCTTCAAGGCGATGATCTGTTTGGGTTTGAAGGCGATGGTTTGCTGAGCTTAAAGGCGAGGGTTTGATTATCTCGGAGGCGAGGGTAAGATGTGCTCGAAGGTGAGGTTCTGATGGGCTAGAAGGCGAGGCTCTGATGTTCTTGAAGGCGAGGATCTGATGAGCTTGAAGGCGATGGTCTGCTGGGCTTGAAGGCGAAGGTCTGATTGTCTTGAAGGCGAAAATATGATGTGCTTGAAGGCGAAAATATGATGGGCTTGAAGGCGATGATCTGTTGGGCTTGAAGGCGAGGGACTGATGGGCTTGAACATGAAGGATGAAGAGCTTGAAGGTGAGGGTTTGATGGGCGTGAGGACGATTGAGTGATAGGCTTCAAATCGATGATCTGATGGGCTTGAAGACGATGATCTGTTGGGCTTGAAGGCGAGGGTCTGCTGTGCTTGAAGGCGAGGGTCTGATTGTCTTGAAGGCGAGGGTATGATGAGCTTGAATGCGAGGGTCTGATGAGCTTAAATTCAAGGGTCAGATGGGCTTTCTCAAGAGGCTGTGATGGGTTTGATGGCGAGGTTCAAATGGGCTGAAAGGTGTGGGACTGATGGGCTTGAGGGCAAGGGTCTGATGGGCCTAATGTGAGGGTCTGATTCGCTTGGTCGCGAGGGACTGAGGGGTTGAAGGCCAGGGTTTGTTATACTGAAATACTTTTGACTCATGGGCTTGAAGGCGAGGGTCCGATGGGCTTGAAGGCGAGCGTATGATGGGTTTGAGGGTGAGGTGTCTGATGAGTTTGAAAGCGTGGGTCTGATGGCCTTGAAAGCAAGGGTCTGATGGGCTTGAAGGCGAAGTTCTGATGGGCTTGAAAGCGAGGGTCTCATGGGCTTGAATAATAAGATCTGATGGACTTCAAGGCGAGGCTCTGATGGGCTTAAATTTGAATGTCTGATTCGCTTGAGTGCGAGGGGCTAATGGGTTTAAAAGCCAGGGTCTGATGGGCTGAAATGCGTGAGACTGATGGGCTCGAAGGCGAGGGTCTGATGGGCTTGAAAGCAAGCGTCTGATGAGCTTAAAGGCGAAGGTCTGACGGCCTTGAAGGTAAGGTATCTGATGAGTTTGAAAGCGTGGGTCTGATGGGCTTGAAAGCAAGGGTCTGATGGGCTTGAAAGCAAGGGTCTGATGGGCTTGAAGGTGAGGGTTTCACGGGCTTGAATGTGAAGATCTGATGGGCTCGAAGGCGATGGCCTGATGTACTTGAAGGCAAGGGTCTAATGGGCTTCAATGCGAGGGCTTGATGGGTTATAAGGTGAGGTAATAATGGGTTTGAAAGCCAGGGTCTCATGGGCTTGAAGGTGAGTGTCTGATAGGCTTTGATTCAAGGGTCTGACGGGCTTGATCCTGAGGGTCTGATGGATTTGATGGCAGTGGTCTTAAGGGCTGAAAGGCAAGGATCTGCTGGGTTTAAAGGCGAGGGTCTGATGGGTTTCAAGGCGATGGTCTGATGGGCTTCAAGGCGAGGATCTTTCGGGCATGGAAGAGGGGGTGTGCGGGGCTTGAAGGCGAGGGTCTGATGGGCATGTAGGCGAGTGTATGATGGGCATGTAGGCGAGGGTATGATGGGTATGTAGGCGAGGGTATGATGGGCTTGAAGGCGAGGGTTTCAAGGGCTTCATGGCAAAGATGTGCTGGGTTTGAAGGCGAAGGTGTACTGGGTTTGAGGGCGAGGGTATAATGGGCTTGAACGCGAAGGTTTGAAGAGCTTGAAGGTGTTGGCCTGATGGGCATGAAGGCGATGGACTGATAGGCTTCGAGGCAATGATCTGATGGGCTTCAAGGCGATGATCTGTTGGGTTTGAAGGCGAGGGTCTGCTGGGCTTGAAGGTGAGAGTCTGATTGTCTTGGAGGCGAGGGTATGATGGGCTCGAAGGTGAGGCTCTGATGGGCTAGCAGGCGAGGATCTGATGTTCTTGAAGGCGAGGATCTGATGAGCTTTAAGGCTAGGGTCTGCTGGGCTTGAAGGCGAAGGTCTGATTGTCTTGAAGGCGAAAATATGATGGGCTTGAAGGCGATGGTATGATGAGCTTGAAGGCGAGGGATTGATGGGCTTGAATATGAAGATTGAAGAGCTTGAAGGTGAGGGTTGATGGGCGTGAGGACGATGGAGTGATAGGCTTCAAATCGATGATCTAATGGGCTTGAAGGCGAGTGTCTGCTGGGCTTGAAGGCGAGGGCCTGATTGTCTTGAAGGCGAGGGTATGATGGGCTTGAAGGCGAGGGTCTGATTGTCTTGAAGGCGAGGATCTGATAGGCTTGAACGCGAGGTTCTGGTGAGCTTGAATGCGAGGGTCTGCTGGGCTTGAAGGCGAGGATCTGATTGTCTTGAAGTCGAGGGTATGATGGGCTTGAAGGAGAGGATCTGATGGGTTTGAAGGTGGGGGTCTGATGGGCTTAAATGCGAGGGTCTGTTGAGCATGAAGGCGAGGATCTAATAGGCTTCAAGGCGATGGTCTGATAGGTTTGAATGTGAGCGTCTGAAGGGCTTGAAGGACTTCAAGGAGAGGGCCTTACTGGCCATAAAGGCGATGGTCTCATGGGTTTGAAGCCAATGGTCTGTTTAGCTTGACGGTGAGGTTCTGATGGGCTTGAAGGCAAGGGTCTGATGAGCTTCAAGGTGAGGGTCCGCTGGGCTTGAAGGCGAGGGTCTGATGCGCTTGAAGGCGAGGGTATGATGGGCTTGAAGGTAAAGGTCTGATGGGTGAGGGTGAAGGTCTCATGGGCTTGAAGGTGAAGATGTGATTTGCTTGAAGGCGAGTGTCTGATGTGCTTGAAAACGTGGGTGTGATGGGTGTGAAGGCGAGGGGCTGATGGGCTTTAAGGTGATGATCTCATGGGCGTGAAGGCGATGGTGTGATGGGCTTGAAGGCGTGGGTCTCGTGGGCATGAAGGCACTCATCTCATTGGCTTGAAGGTGAGGGTCTGATGGGCTTGAAGGAGAGGGGTCTTACTCGGCATGAAGGCGAGGGTCTGATGAGTTTGAAGGTAATGGCCTGATGGGAATGAAGGAGAGAGTATGATGGGCTTGAAGGCGAAGGTTTGATGAGTTTGAAGGCGAGGGTCTGCTGTGCTTGAAGGCGAGGATCTGATGGGTTTCAAAGCGAGGGTATGATGGTCTTGAAGGCGAGGGTCTGATGGGCTGAAAGGCGTGGGACTGATGGTCTTGAAGGCGAGGATGTGATGGGGTTCAAGACAAGGTTCTGACAGGCTTGAAGGAGAGGGCCTTACTGGGCATGAAGGCGAGGGTCTGATGGGTTTGAGAGCAATGGTCTGATCGACTTCTTGGCGAGGATCTGTTGGGCTTACATGCGAGGGTCTGATGGTTATGAAGGCGATGGTCTAATGGGCTTCAAGGTGAGGGTCTGTTTTACTTGAAGGGAAGGTTCTGATAGATAGGAAGATGAGGGTCTGATAGGCTTGAAGTCGAGGACCTAATGGGCTTGAAGGTGAGGGCCTGATGGGCTTGAAGGCGAGGGCCTGATCGGTTAGAAGTGAAGGGTCTGATGGGCTTGAAGACGAGGGTCTCATGGGCTTAAATTCGCTGGTCTTAGGAGCATGGTTGCAAAGGGTCTGATTGGTTTGAAGGCGAGGGCCTGATGGGCTCAAAGGCGTGGGACTGATGGGCTTCAAGGCAAGGGTCTGATGGGCTTGAAGGCGAGGGTCTGATGGGTGTGAAGGCGAGGGGCTGATGGGCTTTAAGGTGAGAATCTGATGGGCTTGAAGGTGGGGGTCTGATGGGCTTAAAAACGAGGGTCTCAAGGGCTTCAAGGCAAGCGTGTGAAGGGCTTCAAGGCGAGTGTCTGATGGCCTTGAAGGAGAGCGTCTGATGAGCTTGAAGGCGAGGGCCTGCTGAGCTTGAAAGCGAGGGTATGATACGCTTGAAGGCGAGAATATGCCTGAGGGCGAGGTCTCTTGGACTTGAATGTGAGGATGTGACTTGCTTGAAGGCGAGTGTCTGATGTGCTTGAAAACGATGGTCTGATGGGTGCGAAGGCGAGGGGCTGATGGGCTTTAACGTGAGGATCTGATGGGCTGAAGACGAGGGTCTGATGGGCTTGAAGGCGTGGGTCTCATGGGCTTGAAGGCAATTATCTCATTGGCTTGAAGGCGAGGGTATGATGGGCTGGAAGGCGAGGGTCTCAAAGGTTTCAAGGCAAGTGTCCCAAAGGTTTTAAGGCAAGCGTCTGAAGGGCTTGAAGGAGAGGGTTTGGTGGGCTTGAAGAAGAGGGTCTTACTCGGCATGAAGGCGAGGGTCTGATGCGTTTCAAGCTAATGATCTGATGGGATTGAAAGCAAGGGTATGATGGGCTTAAAGTCGTGAATTTGAATAGCTTGAAGGTGAGGATCTGTTGTACTTGAAGGCGAGGGTCTGATGGGTTTCAAAGCGAGGTTATGATGGGCTTGAAGGCGAGGGTCTGATGGGCTGAAAGGCGTGGGACTGATGGCATTGAAGGCGTTGGTTCGATGGGCTTGAAGGAGAGGGCCTTACTGGGCATGAAGGCGATGGTCTGATGGGTTTGAAGGCGATGGTTTGATGTGCTTCTTGGCGAGGATCTATTGGGCTTACAGACGAGGGTCTGATTGTTATGAAGGCGATGGTCTAATGGGCTTTAAGGCGAGGGTCTGTTTTGCTTGAAGGGGAGGGTCTGATGGGCAGGAAGGTGAGGGTCTGATAGGCTTGAAGGCGAGGGTCTGATTGTCTTGAGGGCGAGGGTCTGATGGTCTTGAATGAGAGGATTTGATGGGCTTAAATTCAGTGATCTGATGGGCGTGGCTGCAAAGGGTGTGATGGGTTTGAACGCGAGGGTGTGATGGGCTCAAAGGTGTGAGACTGATGGGCTTGAAGGCGAGGGTCTGCTAGGCTTGAAGGCAACAGTCTGATCGGGCTTGAAGGCGAGAGTCTGATGGGCTTAGATTCGAATATCTGATGGGCTTGATAAAGAGGGTCTGATAGGCTGAAGGTGAGGGTCTGATGGGCTTGAAGGCGAGGGTCTGATGTGTTTGAAGGCGAAGATGTGTGATTGGCTTGAAGAAGAGGGTCTCATGAGACTGAATGGGAGGATCTGATTTGCTTGAAGGCGAAGGTCTCATGTGCTTGGAGGCGAGTGTCTGATGGGTGTGAAGGTGAGGGGCTGATTGGCTTTAAGGTGAGGATCTAATGGGCTTGAAGGGGAGGGGTCTGATGTACCTAAAGGGCGGCGGTCTGATGGGCATGAATGCGTGCATCTGATAAGCTTAAAGCGAGGGTTTGATGGGCTTGAAGGCGTGGGTCTTTAGGGCTTCAAGGCGAATATCTGAAGGGTTTGAAGACGAGGGTCTGATTTGCTTGAGGAGAGGGTCTTACTGGGCATAAAGGCGGGAGACTGATCGGTTTGAAGCTAGTGGTCTGATGGGCTTGAAGGCAAGGATCTGAAGGGCTTGAAGGCGAGGGTCTGATGAACTTGAACGTGAGGGTCTGCTTGGCTTGAAGACGAGGGTCTGATGGGCTTGAAGCCGAGGGTATGATGGCCTTGAAGGCTAGGGGGTGATGGGCCTGAGGGAAAGGATCTTACTGGGCATGAAGGCGAGGGTCTGGTGGGCTTGAAGGCGAGGGTATGATGGGTTTCAAAGCGAGGATATGATGGGCTTGAGGGAAAGGATCTTACTGGGCATGAAGGCGAGGGTCTGGTGGGTTTAAAGGCGATGGTCTGATGGGCTTCAAGGCGGGGAACTTTTAGGCTTGAAGGCAAGGGTCTAATGGGTTTGAAGGCGATGGTCTGATTGGCTTCAAGGCGATGATCTGTTGAGCTTAACCGCGAGGGTCTTTTGGGCTTTAAGGCGAGAATGGGAGGATCTGATTTGCTTGAAGGCGACGGTCTGATGGGCTTGAGGGCGAGGGATTGTTGTGTTTGAAGGGTATGGTTGATTGGCATGAAATTGAGGGTCTGATGCGCTTGAAGTCGAGGGTCTGATGGGCTTGAAGGCGAGGGCCTGATCGGTTAGAAGTGAAGGGTCTGATGGCCTTGAAGACTAGGGTCTCATGGGCTTAAATTCGCTGGTCTTATTGGCGTGGTTGCAAAGGGTCTGATTGGTTTGAAGGCGAAGGTCTGATGGACTCAAAGGCGTGGGACTGATGGGCTTGAAGGCAAGGGTCTGATGGGCTTGAAGGCGAGGGTCTGATAGGCTTTAATTCGAGGGTCAGATGGGTCTGATCGCAATTGTCTGATGTGTTTGAATGCGAGGGTCTGATGGACTTCAAGGTGAAGGTCTGATGGTCTTAAAGGCGAGGGTCTAATGAGCTTGAAAACGTGGGTCCGATCTGCTTCAAGGAGAGGGTCTGATGGGCTTGAAGGCAAGGGTCTGATGGGTGTGAAAGCGAGGGGCTGATGGGCTTTAAGGTGAGGATCTGATGGGCTTGAAGGTGGGGGTCTGATGGGCTTAAAGACGAGGGTCTCAAGGGCTTCAGGCAAGCGTGTGAAGGGCTTCAAGGCGAGTGTCTGATGGGCTTGAAGGAGAGCGTCTGATGAGCTTGAAGGCGAGGGCCTGCTGAGCTTGAAGGCGAGGGTCTGATGCGTTGAAGGCGAGGATATGCATGAGGGCGAGGTCTCTTGTGCTTTAATGTGAGGATATGACTTGCTTGAAGACGAGTGTCTGATGTGCTTGAAAACGATGGTCTGATGGGTGCGAAGGCGAGGGGCTGATGGGCTTTAACGTGAGGATCTGATGGGCTGAAGACGAGGGTCTGATGGGCTTGAAGGCGTGGGTCTCATGGGCTTGAAGGCAATTATCTCATTGGCTTGAAGGCGAGGGTATGATGGGCTGGAAGGCGAGGGTCTCAGAGGTTTCAAGGCGAGGGTCTCAGAGGTTTCAAGGCAAGGGTCCCAAAGGTTTTAAGGCAAGCGTCTGAAGGGCTTGAAGGCGAGAGTTTGGTGGGCTTGAAGAAGAGGGTCTTACTCGGCATGAAGGCGAGTGTCTGATGCGTTTCAAGCTAATGATCTGATGGGATTGAAGGCAAGGATATGATGGGCTTAAAGTCGTGAGTTTGATTAACTTGAAGGTGAGGGTCTGTTGTACTTGAAGGCGAGGGTCTGATGGGTTTCAAAGCGAGGTTATGATGTCCTTGAAGGCGAGGGTCATCATGGGCATCATGGCGAGGGCCTGCTGAGCTTGAAGGTAAATGTCTGATTGGATTGAAGGCGAGGGTCTGATGAATTTCAATTTAAATATCTGATGGGCTTGATCGCTATTGTTTGATGAGCTTGAAGGCGAGGGTCTGATGGTCTTGAAAGCGAGGGTCTGTGGGGCTTGAAGGCGAGAGTGTGATGGGCTTCAAGGAAAGGGTTTGATGTGCTTGAAGGCGAAGATGTGTGATGGGCGTGTAGCCGAGGGTATCATGGGCTTGAATGTGAGGATCTGATTTGCTTGAAGGCGAAGGTCTGATTTGATTGAAGGTGAGGGTCTGACGTGTGTGAAGGCGAGAGGCTGATGGGCATTAAGATAAGGATCTGATGGGCTTGAAGGCGTGGATCTCAAGGGCTTCAAGGTGAGCGTCTGAAGGGCTTGAAGGCGAGGGTACGATGGGCTTGAAGGATAGGGTGTTACTGGGCATGAAAACGAGGGCCTCCTGGGTTTGAAGCCAATGGTTTCATTGGCTTGAAGGCGAGGGTCTGACGGGCTTGAATGTGAGGGTCTGATGAGCTTGAAGGTGAGGGTCTGCTGGACTTGAAGGCAAGGGTCTGATGGACTTGACGGCGAGGGTATGATGGACTTGAAGGCGAGGGTCTGATAGGAGTGAAGGAAAGGGTCTTACTGCGCTTGAAGGCAAGGGTCTGATGAGTTTGAAGGCAATGATCTGATGGGCTTGAAGGCGAGGCTCTGTTGGGCTTGAAGGCGAGAGACTGATGGGTTTGAAGGAGATGGTTTGATGGGTTTCAAGGTGATGATCTGTTGGGCTTGAAGTTGAGAGTCTGATGGGCTTGAAGACATTGTTCTCTTGTGCTTGAAGAGTAGGGTCTGATGGGAAGGAAGTGAGGGTCTGATGGGCTTGAGGTCGAGAGTCTCACGGATTGAAGGCGAGGGCCAGATGGGTTTGAAGGTGAGGGCTTCATCGGAAAAGCAAGGGTCTGATGGGCTTGAAGGCAAGAGTCTGATTGGCTTAAGTTCGAGGGTCTGATGGGTTTGGTCGCAAGGATCTCATGGGTTTGAAGCCTAGATGTTTGGTGAGTTTGAAGGCGTGGGTCTGATGGGCTTCAAGATAAGGGTCTGATGTGCTTGAAGGCGAGGGTATGGGCTTGAAGGCGTGGGTGTGTTGTCCTTGAATGGGAGGGTCTAATGCGCAAAAATAAGAGGTTCTGATGGGCTTGAAGTAGAGGGTCTGATGGGTTTGAAAGGGAGGGTATGATGAGTTTTGAATGCGAGGGCATGATCAGCCCGAAGGAAAGGGTCTGATGGACTTGAAGGAGAAGGTTGCATGGGCTTAAAATAGAGGGTCTGTTGGGCTTGATCGCAAGGGTCTGATGGGTTTCAAGGCCAGGGTCAAGGCGTGGAACTGATTGGCTTGAAGGTGAGGGTCTCATGGGCTTGAAGGCAAGCGTCAGATGGGCTTGAGGTCGAGGGTTTCATGGGCTTGAATTCAAGGGTTTAATTGGCTTGATCGCGAGGGTCTGATGAGTTTGAAGTCGAGGATCTGAGGGCTTGAAGGTGAGGGTATGATGGGCTTAGAGGCAAGGGTCTGATGGTCTTGAAGGCTTTGACCTAAGGGGCTTCATGTCGAGAGTCTGATGGGCTTCAAAGCGATAGTGTGATGGGCCTCAAGGCGAGGGCCTGATGGGCTTCAAGGCAACGGTTGATGGGCTTGAAGTTAAGAGTCTGATGGGCTTGAATTTGAATATCTGATGGGCTTGATAGCGAGGGTTTGATGGGCTTGAAGGCGACAGTCTGATGGGCTTGAAGGCGTTGTTCTCTTCTGCTTGAAGAGTAGGGTCTGATGGGAAGGAAGTGAGGGTCTGACGGGCTTGAGGTCGAGAGTCTCATTGATTGAAGGCGAGGGCCAGATGGGCTTGAACGTGAGGGCCTCATCGGAAATGCAAGGGTCTGATGGGCTTGGGCGCAAGGGTCTCATGGATTTGAAGCCGAGGTGTCTGATGAGTTTGAAGGCATTGGTCTGATGGGCCTCAAGGTGAGGGTCTGAATTGCTTGAAGGCGAGGGTCTTTTGGGCTTGAAGGCGTGGGTGTGTTGTCCTTGAATATGAGGGTCTAATGCGCAAAAATGAGAGGGTTCTGATGGGCTTGAAGTAAAGTGTCTGATGGGTTGGAAATTGAGGGTATGATGGGTTTTGAATGCGTGGGCATGATCGGCTTGAAGGAAACGGTCTGATGGGCTTGAAGAAGAAGGTTGGATGAGCTTAGATTAGAGGGTTTGTTGGGCTTGATCGCAAGGGTCTTATGGGTTTCCAGGCTAGAGTCAAGGAGTGGGACTGATGGGCTTGAAGGCGAGGGTGTCATGGGCTTGAAGGCAAGGGTCAGATGGGCTTGAGGTCGAGGGTCTAATGGGCTTGAATTCAAGGGTCTAATGAGCATCATTGCGAGGGTCTGATGAGTTTGAAGTCGAGAATCTGAGGGCTTGAAGGTGAGGGTCCGATGTGCTTAAAGGCAAGGGTCTGATGGGCTTGAAAGCGAGTGTCTGATCTGCTTGAGGGTGAGGGTATGATGGGCTTGAAGGCTTTGACCTAAGGGGCTTCATGTCGAGAGTCTGGTGGGCTTGAAGGCGATAGTGTGATGGGCCTCAAGGGAAGGGCCTGATGGGCTTCAAGGCTACGGTTGATGGGCTTGAAGTTGAGGGTCTGATGGGCTTGACACCGAGGGTCTGATGGGCTTGAAGGCGACAGTCTGATGGGGTTGAAGGCGTTGCTCTCTTCTGCTTGAAGAGTAGGGTCTGATGGGAAGGAAGTGAGCGTCTGGTGGGCTTGAGGTCGAGAGTCTCATGGATTGAAGGCAAGGGCCAGATGGGTTTGAAGGTGAGGGCCTCATCGGAAATGCAAGGGTCTGATGGACTTGAAGGCAAGGGTCTGATGGGCTTAAATTCGAGGGTCTGATGGTTTTGGTCGCAAGGGTGTCATGGGTTTGAAGCCGAGGTGTCTGATGAGTTTGAAGGTGTGGGTCTGCTGGGCTTCAAGGTGAGGGTCTGATGTGCTTGAAGGCGAGTCTTATGAGCTTGAAGGCGTGGGCGTGTTGTCCTTGAATGGGAGGGTGTAATGCGCAAAAATGAGATGGTCTGATTAGCTTGAAGTAGAGGGTCTGATGGGCTTGAAAGGGAGGGCATGATGGGTTTTGAATGCGAGGGCATGATCGGCTTGAAGGAAAGGGTCTGATGGGCGTGAAGGAGAAGGCTGGATGGGCTTATATTAGAGGGTCTGTTGGGCTTGATCGTAAGGGTCTGATGGGTTTTAAGGCCAGGGTCAATGTATGGGACTGATGGGCTTGAAGGCGAGGGTCTCTTGGGCTTGAAGGCAAGTGTCAGATGGGCTTGACGTCGAGGGTCTGATGGGCTTCAATTCAAGGGTCTAATGGGCTTGATCGCGAGGTTCTGATGAGTTTGAAGTCTAGGGTCTGAGGGCTTGAGGGCGAGGGTCTGGCGAGCTTGAAAGCGTGTGTCTGATGTGCTTGAGGGCGAGGGTCTGAAGGGCTTGACGGCGAGGGTTTCAAGGGCTTGAACCCGAGCGTCATGTGGAGTTGAAGACTAGGGCCTGAGGGGCTTCATAGCGAGAGTCTGATGGGCTTCAAGACGATAGTGTGATGGGCTTCAAGGTAATGGTTGATGGGCTTGATAGCGAGGGTTTGATGGGCTTGAAGGCGAGGGTCTGATGGGCTTTAAGGCGAAGATATGTGATGGGCGTAAAGGCGTGAGTGTCATACGCTTGAAAGTAAGGATCCCTTTGCTTGAAGGTGAAGGTCTGATGTGCTTGAAGGCGTGGGTCTGTTGGATGTGAAGGCGAGGGGCTCATGGGCTTTAAGGTGAGGATCTGATGGGCTTGAAGGCGAGGGTCTGATGGGTTTGAAGTTAATGGTCTAATGGGCTAGAAGGCGAGGGTATGATGAGCTTGAAGGCGAGGGTCTGCTGGGCTTGAAGGCGAGGGTCTGCTGGGCTTGAAGGCGAAGGACTGTTGTGTTTGAAGGGTATGGTCTGATTGGCATGAAAGTGAGGGTCTGATGAGCTTGAAGGCGATTGTCTGATGGATTTCAAGGCGATGGTTTGATGTGCTTCATGGCGAGGATCTATTGGGCTTACAGGCGAGGGTCTGATTGTTATGAAGGCGATGGTCTAATGGGCTTTAAGGCGAGGGTCTGTTTTGCTTGAAGGGGAGGGTCTGATGGGCAGGAAGGTGAGGGTCTGATAGGCTTGAAGGCGGGGGTCTGATTGTCTTGAAGGCGAGGGTCTGATGGTCTTGAATGCGAGGATTTGATGGGCTTAAGTTCAGTGGTCTGATGGACTTGCTGCAAATGGTGTGATGGGCTTGAACGTCTATGAGTTTGAAGGCGAGGGACTGATGAGCATGAAGCGAAGCTCTAATGTGCTTGATAGCTAGGGTCTCATGGGCTTAAAGGCTATGGTCAGATGTCCTCGAAGGCGAGATTTGGTGGGCTTAAATTCAAGGTCCTCAGGGGCTTCATGACGAGGGTCTGATGGGCTTCAAGGCGATAGTGTGATGGGCTTCCTGGCGAGGGCCTGCTGGGCTTGAAGGCAAATGTTTGATTCCCTTGAAGGCGAGGGTCTGATGGGCTTGAATTCGAATATCTGATGGGCATGATCGCGAGGGTTTGATGAGCTTGAAGGCGAGGATCTGATGGTCTTGAAGGCGAGGGTTTGATGGGCTCGAAGGCGAGAGTCTGATGGGCTTAGATTCGAATATCTGATGGGCTTGATAAAGAGGGTCTGATAGGCTGAAGGTGAGGGTCTGATGGGCTTGAAGGCGAGGGTCTGATGTGTTTGAAGGCGAAGATGTGTGATTGGCTTGAAGAAGAGGGTCTCATGGGACTGAATGGGAGGATCTGATTTGCTTGAAGGCGACGGTCTCATGTGCTTGGAGGCGAGTGTCTGATGGGTGTGAAGGTGAGGGGCTGATTGGCTTTAAGGTGAGGATCTAATGGGCTTGAAGGGGAGGGGTCTGATGTGCCTAAAGGGCGGGGGTCTGATGGGCATGAATGCGTGCATTTGATGAGCTTAAAGCGAGGGTTTGATGGGCTTGAAGGCGTGGGTCTTTAGGGCTTCAAGGCGAATATCTGAAGGGTTTGAAGACGAGGGTCTGATTTGCTTGAGGAGAGGGTCTTCCTGGGCATAAAGGCGAGAGTCTGATCGGTTTGAAGCCAGTGGTCTGATGGGCTTGAAGGCAAGGATCTGAAGGGCTTGAAGGCGAGGGTCTGATGAACTTGAACGTGAGGGTCTGCTTGGCTTGAAGACGAGGGTCTGATGGGCTTGAAGGCGAGGGTATGATGGGTTTCAAAGCGAGGATATGATGGGCTTGAGGGAAAGGATCTTACTGGGCATGAAGGCGAGGGTCTGGTGGGTTTAAAGGCGATGGTCTGATGGGCTTCAAGGCGGGGAACTTTTAGGCTTGAAGGCACGGGTCTAATGGGTTTGAAGGCGATGGTCTGATTGGCTTCAAGGCGATGATCTGTTGAGCTTAACCGCGAGGGTCTTTTAGGCTTTAAGGCGAGGATGTGATAGTCTTGAAGGCGAGAGCTTGATGAGCTTGAAGGCGACGGTCTGATGGGCTTGAGGGCGAGGGATTGTTGTGTTTGAAGGGTATGGTCTGATTGGCATGAAATTGAGGGTCTGATGAGCTTGAAGGCGATTGTCTGATGGATTTCAAGGCGATGGTTTGATGTGCTTCATGGCGAGGATCTATTGGGCTTACAGGCGAGGGTCTGATTGTTATGAAGGCGATGGTCTAATGGGCTTTAAGGCGAGGGTCTGTTTTGCTTGAAGGGAAGGGTCAGATGGGCAGGAAGGTCAGGGTCTGATAGGCTTGAAGGCGAGGGTCTGATTGTCTTGAAGGCGAGGGTCTGATGGTCTTGAATGCGAGGATTTGATGGGCTTAAATTCAGTGGTCTGATGGGCGTGGCTGCAAAGGGTGTGATGGGTTTGAACGCGAGGGTGTGATGGGCTCAAAGGTGTGAGACTGATGGGCTTGAAGGCGAGGGTCTGCTAGGCTTGAAGGCAACGGTCTGATGGGCTTGAAGGCGAGAGTCTGATGGGCTTAGATTCGAATATCTGATGGGCTTGATAAAGAGGGTCTGATAGGCTGAAGGTGAGGGTCTGATGGGCTAGAAGGCGAGGATCTGATGTGTTTGAAGGCGAAGATGTGTGATTGGCTTGAAGAAGAGGGTCTCATGGGATTGAATGGGAGGATCTGATTTGCTTGAAGGCGAAGGTCTCATGTGCTTGGAGGCGAGTGTCTGATGGGTGTGAAGGTGATGGGCTGATTGGCTTTAAGGTGAGGATCTAATGGGCTTGAAGGGGAGGGGTCTGATGTGCCTAAAGGGCGGGGGTCTCATGGGCTTGAATGCGTGCATCTGATGAGCTTAAAGCGAGGGTTTGATGGGCTTGAAGGCGTGGGTCTTTAGGGCTTCAAGACGAATATCTGAAGGGTTTGAAGAGAGGGTCTGATTTGCTTGAGAGGGTCTTACTGGGCATAAAGGCGAGAGTCTGATGGGTTTGAAGCCAGTGGTCTGATGGGCTTGAAGGCAAGGGTTTGAAAGGCTTGAAGGCGAGGGTCTGATGAACTTGAACGTGAGGGTCTGCTTGGCTTGAAGACGAGGGTCTGATGGGCTTGAAGCCGAGGGTATGATGGCCTTGAAGGCTAGGGGGGTGATGGGCTTGAGGGAAAGGATCTTACTGGGCATGAAGGCGAGGGTCTGGTGGGTTTAAAGGCGATGGTCTGATGGGCTTCAAGGCGGGGAACTATTAGGCTTGAAGGCAAGGGTCTAGTTGGTTTGAAGGCGATGGTCTGATTGGCTTCAAGGCGATGATCTGTTGAGCTTAACCGCGATGGTCTTCTGGGCTCTAAGGCGAGGATGTGATAGTCTTGAAGGCGAGAGCTTGATGAGCTTGAAGGCGACTGTCTGATGGGCTTGAGGGCGAGGGATTGTTGTGTTTGAAGGGTATGGTCTGATTGGCATGAAATTGAGGGTCTGATGAGCTTGAAGTCGAGGGTCTGATGGACTTGAAGGCGAGGGCCTGATTGACTTGAAGGCAAAGGTCTAATGGGCTTGATGGCTAGGGTCACATGGGCTTGAAGGCTAGTGTCAGATGCCCTCTAAGGCGACGTCTGATGGGCTTGGAGGCGAAGGCATGAGGGGCTTCATGACGAGAGCCTGATGGTCTTCAATGCGATAGTGTGATGGGCATCATGGCGAGGGCCTGCTGAGCTTGAAGGTAAATGTCTGATTGGATTGAAGGCGAGTGTCTGATGAATTTCAATTTAAATATCTGATGGGCTTGATCGCTATTGTTTGATGAGCTTGAAGGCGAGTGTCTGATGGTCTTGAAAGCGAGGGTCTGTGGGGCTTGAAGGCGAGAGTGTGATGGGCTTCAAGGAAAGGGTCTGATGTGCTTGAAGGCGAAGATGTGTGATGGGCGTGTAGCCGAGGGTATCATGGGCTTGAATGTGAGGATCTGATTTGCTTGAAGGCGAAGGTCTGATTTGATTGAAGGTGAGGGTCTGACGGGTGTGAAGGCGAGAGGCTGATGGGCATTAAGGTAAGGACCTGATGGGCTTGAAGGCGTGGATCTCAAGGGCTTCAAGGTGAGCGTCTGAAGGGCTTGAAGGCGAGGGTACGATGGGCTTGAAGGATAGGGTGTTACTGGGCATGAAAACGAGGGCCTCCTGGGTTTGAAGCCAATGGTTTCATTGGCTTGAAGGCGAGGGTCTGACGGGCTTGAAGGTGAGGGTCTGATGAGCTTGAAGGTGAGGGTCTGCTGGACTTGAAGGCAAGGGTCTGATGGACTTGACGGCGAGGGTATGATGGACTTGAAGGCGAGGGTCTGATAGGAGTGAAGGAAAGGGTCTTACTGCGCTTGAAGGCAAGGGTCTGATGAGTTTGAAGGCAATGATCTGATGGGCTTGAAGGCGAGGCTCTGTTGGGCTTGAAGGCGAGAGACTGATGGGTTTGAAGGAGATGGTTTGATGGGTTTCAAGGCGATGATCTGTTGGGCTTGAAGTTGAGAGTCTGATGGGCTTGAAGACATTGTTCTCTTGTGCTTGAAGAGTAGGGTCTGATGGGCTTGAGGTCGAGAGTCTCACGGATTGAAGGCGAGGGCCAGATGGGTTTGAAGGTGAGGGCTTCATCGGAAATGCAAGGGTCTGATGGGCTTGAAGGCAAGAGTCTGATTGGCTTAAGTTCGAGGGTCTGATGGGTTTGGTCGCAAGGATCTCATGGGTTTGAAGCCTAGATGTTTGGTGAGTTTGAAGGCGTGGGTCTGATGGGCTTCAAGGTAAGGGTCTGATGTGCTTGAAGGCGAGGGTATGGGCTTGAAGGCGTGGGTGTGTTGTCCTGGAATGGGAGGGTCTAATGCGCAAAAATAAGAGGTTCTGATGGGCTTGAAGTAGAGGGTCTGATGGGTTTGAAAGGGAGGGTATGATGAGTTTTGAATGCAAGGGCATGATCAGCCCGAAGGAAAGGGTCTGATGGGTTTGAAGGAGAAGGTTGCATGGGCTTAAATTAGAGGGTCTGTTGGGCTTGATCGCAAGGGTCTGATGGGTTTCAAGGCCAGGGTCAAGGCGTGGAACTGATTGGCTTGTAGGTGAGGGTCTCATGGGCTTGAAGGCAAGCGTCAGATGGGCTTGAGGTCGAGGGTTTGATTGGCTTGAATTCAAGGGTTTAATGGGCTTGATCGCGAGGGTCTGATGAGTTTGAAGTCGAGGATCTGAGGGCTTGAAGGTGAGGGTATGATGGGCTTAGAGGCAAGGGTCTGATGGTCTTGAAGGCTTTGACCTAAGGGGCTTCATGTCGAGAGTCTGATGGGCTTCAAAGCGATAGTGTGATGGGCCTCAAGGCGAGGGCCTGATGGGCTTCAAGGCAACGGTTGATGGGCTTGAAGTTAAGAGTCTGATGGGCTTGAATTTGAATATCTGATGGGCTTGATAGCGAGGGTTTGATGGGCTTAAAGGCGACAGTCTGATGGGCTTGAAGGCGTTGTTCTCTTCTGCTTGAAGAGTAGGGTCTGATGGGAAGGAAGTGAGGGTCTGACGGGCTTGAGGTCGAGAGTCTCATTGATTGAAGGCGAGGGCCAGATGGGCTTGAACGTGAGGGCCTCATCGGAAATTCAAGGGTCTGATGGGCTTGGTCGCAAGGGTCTCATGGATTTGAAGCCGAGGTGTCTGATGAGTTTGAAGGCATGGGTCTGATGGGCCTCAAGGTGAGGGTCTGAATTGCTTGAAGGCGAGGGTCTTTTGGGCTTGAAGTCGTGGGTGTGTTGTCCTTGAATATGACGGTCTAATGCGCAAAAATGAGAGGGGTTCTGATGGGCTTGAAGTAAAGTGTCTGATGGGTTGGAAATTGAGGGTATGATGGGTTTTGAATGCGTGGGCATGATCGCCTTGAAGGAAACGGTCTGATGGGCTTGAAGAAGAAGGTTGGATGAGCTTAGATTAGAGGGTTTGTTGGGCTTGATCGCAAGTGTCATATGGGTTTCCAGGCTAGGGTCAAGGAGTGGGACTGATGGGCTTGAAGGCGAGCGTCTCATGGGCTTGAAGGCAAGGGTCAGATGGGCTTGAGGTCGAGGGTCTAATGGGCTTGAATTCAAGGGTCTAATGAGCTTCATTGCGAGGGTCTGATGAGTTTGAAGTCGAGAATCTGAGGGCTTGAAGGTGAGGGTCTGATGTGCTTAAAGGCAAGGGTCTGATGGGCTTGAAAGCGAGTGTCTGATCTGCATGAGGGTGAGGGTATGATGGGCTTGAAGGCTTTGACCTAAGGGGCTTCATGTCGAGAGTCTGGTGGGCTTCAAGGCGATAGTGTGATGGGCCTCAAGGGAAAGGCCTGATGGGCTTCAAGGCAACGGTTGATGGGCTTGAAGTTGAGGGTCTGATGGGCTTGATACCGAGGGTCTGATGGGCTTGAAGGCGACAGTCTGATGGGCTTGAAGGCGTTGCTCTCTTCTGCTTGAAGAGTAGGGTCTGATGGGAAGGAAGTTAGCGTCTGATGGGCTTGAGGTCGAGAGTCTCATGGATTGAAGGCGAGGGCCAGATGGGTTTGAAGGTGAGGGCCTCATCGGAAATGCAAGGGTCTGATGGACTTCAAGGCAAAGGTCTGATGGGCTTAAATTCGAGGGTCTGATGGGCTTGGTCGCAAGGGTGTCATGGGTTTGAAGCCGAGGTGTCTGATGAGTTTGAAGGCGTGGGTCTGCTGGGCTTCAAGGTGAGGGTCTGATGTGCTTGAAGGCGAGTCTTATGAGCTTGAAGGCGTGGGCGTGTTGTCCTTGAATGGGAGGGTGTAATGCGCAAAAATGAGATGGTCTGATTAGCTTGAAGTAGAGGGTCTGATGGGCTTGAAAGGGAGGGCATGATGGGTTTTGAATACGAGGGCATGATCGGCTTGAAGGAAAGGGTCTGATGGGCTTGAAGGAGAAGGCTGGATGGGCTTATATTAGAGGGTCTGTTGGGCTTGATCGTAAGGGTCTGATGGGTTTTAAGGCCAGGGTCAAGGTGTGGGACTGATGGGCTTGAAGGCGAGGGTCTCTTGGGCTTGAAGGCAAGTGTCAGATGGGCTTGACGTCGAGGGTCTGATGGGCTTCAATTCAAGGGTCTAATGGGCTTGATCGCGAGGTTCTGATGAGTTTCAAGTCGAGGGTCTGAGGGCTTGAGGGCGAGGGTCTGGCGAGCTTGAAAGCGTGTGTCTGATGTGCTTGAGGGCGAGGGTCTGAAGGGCTTGACGGCGAGGGTTTCAAGGGCTTGAACCCGAGCGTCATGTGGAGTTGAAGACTAGGGCCTGAGGGGCTTCATGGCGAGAGTCTGATGGGCTTCAAGACGATAGTGTGATGGGCTTCAAGGTAATGGTTGATGGGCTTGATAGCGAGGGTCTGATGGCCTTGAAGGCGAGGGTCTGATGGGCTTTAAGGCGAAGATATGTGATGGGCGTAAAGGCGTGAGTGTCATACGCTTGAAAGTAAGGATCCCTTTGCTTGAAAGTGAAGGTCTGATGTGCTTGAAGGCGTGGGTCTGTTGGATGTGAAGGCGAGGGGCTCATGGGCTTTAAGGTTAGGATCTGATGGGCTTGAAGGCGAGGGTCTGATGGGTTTGAAGCTAATGGTCTAATGGGCTAGAAGGCGAGGGTATGATGAGCTTGAAGGCGAGGGTCTGCTGGGCTTGAAGGCGAGGGTCTGCTGGGCTTGAAGGCGAAGGACTGTTGTGTTTGAAGGGTATGGTCTGATTGGCATGAAAGTTAGGGTCTAATGAGCTTGAAGGCGAGGGACTGATGAGCTTGAAGCGAAGCTCTAATAGGCTTGATAACTAGGGTCTCATGGGCTTAAAGGCTATGGTCAGATGTCCTCGAAGGCGAGATTTGGTGGGCTTGAATTCAAGGTCCTGAGGGGCTTCATGACGAGGGTCTGATGGGCTTCAAGGCGATAGTGTGATGGGCTTCCTGGCGAGGGCCTGCTGGGCTTGAAGGCAAATGTCTGATTCGCTTGAAGGCGAGGGTCTGATGGGCTTGAATTCGAATATCTGATGGGCATGATCGCGAGGGTTTGATGAGCTTGAAGGTGAGGGTCTGATGGTCTTGAAGGCGAGGGTCTGATGGGCTCGAAGGCGAGGGTATGATGTGCTTGAAGCTGAGGATGTGTGATGGGCGTGAAGCCGAGGGTCTCATAGGCTTGAAGATGAGGATATGATTTGCTTGAAGGCGAAGGTATGATTTTCTTGAAGGCGAAGGTTTGATGGGTGTGAAGGCGAGGGGCTGATGGGGATTAAGGTGAGGATCTGATGGGCTTGAAAGCGAGGGCCTTATGGGCTTCAAGGCGAGGGTCTGATGTGCTTGAAGGCGGCGTGATGGGCGTGAAGCCAAGGGTCTCATGGCCTTGAAGGTGAGGATATGTTTTGCTTGAAGGCGAAGGTCTGATTTGCTTGAAGGCGAGGGCCTGATGGATGTGAGGGTGAGAGGCTGATGGGCATTAAGGTGAGGATCTGATGGCTTGGAGGCGTGGGTCTCAAGGGCTTCAAGGCGAGAGTCTGCAGGGCTTCAAGGCTAGGGTATGACGGGCTTGAAGGATAGGGTCTTACTGAGCATGAAGACGGGGGTCTCATGGGTTTGAAACCAATGGTCTGATGGGCTCGAAGGCGAGGGTCTGGCGGGCTTGAAGGCGAGGGTCTGATGAGCTTGAAGGTGAGGGTCTGCTGGGCTTGAAGGCAAGAGTCTTACTGCGCATGAAGGCGATGGTCTAATGGGTTTGAAGGCAATTATCTGATTGGCCTGAAGGTGAGGATCTGTTGGGCTTGAAGGCGAGGGACTGTTGGGTTTGAAGGCGATGGTCTAATGGGCTTCAAGGCGATGATCTGTTGGGCTTGAATGCGATGGTTCACTACACTTGAATGCAAGGATGTGATTAGGTTTGAAGGCGACAGTCTGATGAGCTGGAAGGTGTTGTTCTCTTGTGCTTGAAGAGTAGGACCAGATGGGCTTGACGGCGAGGACCTCATCGGCAAGGCAAGAGTCCGATGGACTTGAAGGTAAGGGTCTGATGGGCTTGAATTCGAGGGTCTGATGGGCTTGGTCGCAAGGGTCTCATGGGTTTGAGGCCGAGGTATCTGATGAGTTTGAAGGCTTGGGTCTGATGGGCTTCAAGGCGAGGGCCTGATGTGATTGAAGGCGAAGGCCTTATGGGCTTGGAGGCGATAGTGTGTTGTTCTTGAATGGGAGGATCTGATGCACAAAAATGACAGGGTCTGATGGCCTTGAAACGGAGGGGATTACGGGCTTGAATGCGAGAGCCTCATCGGCTTGAAGGAAAGGGTCAGATGGGTTTGAAGGAGAAGGTTGGATGGGCTCAAATTAGAGGGTCTGATGGGCTTGATCGCAAGGGTCAAAACGTGGGACTGATGGGCTTGAAGGCAAGGGTCAAATGGGCTTCACGTCGAGGTTCTGATGGGTTTGAATTCAAGGGTGTAATGGGCTTGATCGCGAGGGCCTGATGGGTTTGAAGTCGAGTGTCTGATGGGCTTGAAGGCAAAGGTCTGATGGGCTTTAAGGCGAAGATATGTGATGGGCGTAAAGGTGTGAGTGTCATACGCTTGAAAGTAAGGATCCCTTTGCTTGAAGGTGAAGGTCTGATGTGCTTGAAGGCGTGGGTCTGTTGGATGTGAAGGCGAGGGGCTCATGGGCTTTAAGGTGAGGATCTGATGGGCTTGAAGGCGAGGGTCTGATGGGTTTGAAGCTAATGGTCTAATGGGCTAGAAGGCGAGGGTATGATGAGCTTGAAGGCGAGGGTCTGCTGTGCTTGAAGGCGAGGGTCTGCTGGGCTTGAAGGCGAAGGACTGTTGTGTTTGAAGGGTATGGTCTGATTGGCATGAAAGTGAGTGTCTAATGAGCTTGAAGGCGAGGGACTGATGAGCTTGAAGCGAAGCTCTAATAGGCTTGATAGCTAGGGTCTCATGGGCTTAAAGGCTATGGTCAGATGTCCTCGAAGGCGAGATTTGGTGGGCTTGAATTCAAGGTCCTGAGGGGCTTCATGACGAGGGTCTGATGGGCTTCAAGGCGATAGTGTGATGGGCTTCCTGGCGAGGGCCTGCTGGGCTTGAAGGCAAATGTCTGATTCGCTTGAAGGCGAGGGTCTGATGGGCTTGAATTCGAATATCTGATGGGCATGATCGCGAGGGTTTGATGAGCTTGAAGGCGAGGGTCTGATGGTCTTGATGGCGAGGGTCTGATGGGCTCGAAGGCGAGGGTCTGATGTGCTTGAAGCTGAGGATGTGTGATGGGCGTGAAGCCGAGGGTCTCATGGGCTTGAAGATGAGGATATGATTTGCTTGAAGGCGAAGGTATGATTTTCTTGAAGGCGAAGGTTTGATGGGTGTGAAGGCGAGGGGCTGATGGGGATTAAGGTGAGGATCTGAAGGGCTTGAAAGCGAGGGCCTTATGGGCTTCAAGGCGAGGGTCTGATGTGCTTGAAGGCGGCGTGATGGGCGTGAAGCCAAGGGTCTCATGGCCTTGAAGGTGAGGATATGTTTTGCTTGAAGGCGAAGGTCTGATTTGCTTGAAGGCGAGGGCCTGATGGATGTGAGGGTGAGAGGCTGATGGGCATTAAGGTGAGGATCTGATGGCTTGAAGGCGTGGGTCTCAAGGGCTTCAAGGCGAGAGTCTGCAGGGCTTCAAGGCGAGGGTATGACGGGCTTGAAGGATAGGGTCTTACTGGGCATGAAGACGGGGGTCTCATGGGTTTGAAACCAATGGTCTGATGGGCTCGAAGGCGAGGGTCTGGCGGGCTTGAAGGCGAGGGTCTGATGAGCTTGAAGGTGAGGGTCTGCTGGGCTTGAAGGCAAGGGTCTTACTGCGCATGAAGGCGATGGTCTAATGGGTTTGAAGGCAATTATCTGATGGGCCTGAAGGTGAGGATCTGTTGGGCTTGAAGGCGAGGGACTGTTGGGTTTGAAGGCGATGGTCTAATGGGCTTCAAGGCGATGATCTGTTGGGCTTGAATGCGATGGTTCACTACACTTGAATGCAAGGATGTGATTAGGTTTGAAGGCGACAGTCTGATGAGCTGGAAGGTGTTGTTCTCTTGTGCTTGAAGAGTAGGACCAGATGGGCTTGACGGCGAGGACCTCATCGGCAAGGCAAGAGTCCGATGGACTTGAAGGTAAGGGTCTGATGGGCTTGAATTCGAGGGTCTGATGGGCTTGGTCGCAAGGGTCTCATGGGTTTGAGGCCGAGGTATCTGATGAGTTTGAAGGCTTGGGTCTGATGGGCTTCAAGGCGAGGGCCTGATGTGATTGAAGGCGAAGGCCTTATGGGCTTGGAGGCGATAGTGTGTTGTTCTTGAATGGGAGGATCTGATGCACAAAAATGACAGGGTCTGATGGCCTTGAAACGGAGGGGATTACGGGCTTGAATGCGAGAGCCTCATCGGCTTGAAGGAAAGGGTCAGATGGGTTTGAAGGAGAAGGTTGGATGGGCTCAAATTAGAGGGTCTGATGGGCTTGATCGCAAGGGTCAAAACGTGGGACTGATGGGCTTGAAGGCAAGGGTCAAATGGGCTTCACGTCGAGGTTCTGATGGGTTTGAATTCAAGGGTGTAATGGGCTTGATCGCGAGGGCCTGATGGGTTTGAAGTCGAGGGTCTGATGGGCTTGAAGGCAAAGGTCTGATGGGCTTAGAGGCAAGGGTCTGATGGGCTTGAAAGCGTGTGTCTGATCTGCTCGAGGGCGAGGGTCAAATGGGTTTAAAGGCTATGACCTAAGGGGCTTCATATCGAGAGTCTGATGGGCTTCAAGGCGATAATGTGATGGGCTTTAAGGCTAGGGCCTGACGGGCTTGAAGACAACGGTCTGATGGGCTTCAAGTTGAGAGTCTGATGGGCTTGATATCGAGGATAAGATTGGCTTGAAGGCGAGTGTCTGATGGGCTTGAAGACGAGGGTCTAATGTGCTTGAAGACGAAGATGTGTGATGGGCGTGAAGGCGAGAGTCTGTTGGATGTGAAAGCGAGGGACTAATGGGCTTTAAGGCGGGGTTCTGATGGGCTTAAGGGCGAGCATCTGATGGGGTTTGAAGCTAATGGTCTAATGGCCTAGAAGGCGAGGGTCTGATGGGCTTGAAGGCGAGGGGCTGATGGGCTTGAAGGCGAGGGTCTTATGGGCTTGAAGGCGAGGGTGTGTTGTCCTTGAATGGGAGGGTTTAATGCGCAAAAATGAGAGGGTCTAATGGGCTTCAAGGTGAGGATCTGATGGGCTTGAAAGGGAGGGCATGATGGGCTTGAATGCGAGGGCCTGATCGGCTTGAAGGAAAGGGTCTGATGGGCTTGAAAGAGAAGGTTGGATGGGCTTAAACTAGAGGGTCTGATGTGCTTGATCGCAAGGGTCTGATGGGTTTCAAGGCCAGGGTCAAGAAGTGGGACTGATGGGCTTGAAGGCGAGGGTCTCATGGGCTTGAAGGCAGGAGTCAGGTGGTCTTTAAGTCGAGAATCTGATGGGCTTGAATTCAAGGGTCTAATGGGCTTGATCGCGAGGGCCTGATGGGTTTGAAGTCGAGGGTCTGATGGGCTTGAAGGCGAGGGTCTGATGGGATTAAAGGCAAGGGGGTGATGGGCTTGAAAGCGTGTGTCTGATCTACTTAAGGGCAATGGTATGATGTGCTTGAAGGCTATGGCCTAAGGGGCTTTATGTCGAGAGTGTGATGGACTTCAAGGCGATAGTGTGATGGGCTTCAAGGCGAAGGCCTGATGGGCTTGAAGTCGAGAATCTCATGGGCTTAAATTCAAATATCTGATGGGCTTCAAGGCGAGGGTCTGATGCGTTTGAAGGCGAAGATGTGTGATGGGCGTGAAGGCGAGAGTGTCACGGGCTTGAAAGTAAGGATCAGATTTGCTTGAAGGCGAAGGTCTGATGTGCTTGAAGGCGAGGGTCTGTTGGATGTAAAGGCGAGGGACTGATGGGCTATAAGGTGAGGATCTGATGGGCTGAAGGCGAGGGTCTGATGGGTTTAAAGCTAATGGTCTAATGGGCTAGAAGGCGAGAGTCTGATAGGCTTGAATGTGAGGGTCTGATGAGCTTGAAGGCGAGGGTCTGCTGGGCTTGAAGGCGAGGGTTTTATGGGCTTGAAGGCGAGAGCATGATGGGCTTCAAGGTGAGGTGTCTGATGAGTTTGAAGGCATGTGCCTGATGGGCTTGAAGACGATGACCTGTTGGGCTTAAATGCGAAGGTCTGCTGGGCTTGAAGGCTAGGGTCTGATGGGCTTGAGGGTGAGTTTCTGATGGGCTTGAAGGCGAGGATTTCAAGGGCTTTAAGCCGAGTGTCTTATGGGCTTAAAGACTAGGGCTTAAGGGGCTTCATGGCGAGAGTCTGATGGGCTTCAAGGCGAGGGCCTGATGGGTTTGAAGGCAATGGTCTGATAGGCTTGAAGCCAGAGTCTGATGGGCGTAAATTCGAATATCTGATGGGCTTGAAGGCGACGTTCTGATGGGCTTGATGGCGAGGTTCTTATGTGCTTGAAGGCGAAGATGTGTGATTGGCGTGAAGCCTAGGGTCTCATGGGATTGAAAGGGAGGATCTGATTTCTTGAAGGCGAAGGTCTCATGTGCTTATAGGCGAGGGTCTGATCGGTGTGAAGGTGAGGGTCTGATGGGCTTTAAGCTGAGGATCTGATGGGCTTGAAGGCGAGGGGTCTGATGAGCTTAAAGACGATGGTCTCAGGGGCATGAATGCGTGGATCCGATGGGCTTAAAGGCGAGGTTTGATGGGCTTGAAGGCGTGAGTCTCAAGGGCTTCAAGGCGAACGTCTGATGGGTTTGAAGACGAGGGTCTGATGGGATTGAAGGAGAGGATCTGAAGGGCTTGAAGGCGAGGTTTAATGAACTTGAAGGTGAGGGTCTGCTTGGCTTGAAGGTGAGGATCTGATGGGCTTGAAGGCGAGGGTATGATGGCCTTGAAGGCTAGGGTCTGATGAGCTTGAAAGAGACGGTATTGCTGGGCATGAAGGCTAGGATTTGATGGGTTTGAAGGCGATGGTCTGATGGGCTTCAAGGCGGGGATCTATTAGGCTTGAAGGCGAGAGTCTAATGGGTTTGAAGGCAATGGTCTGATTGGCTTCAAGGCGATGATCAGTTGGGCTTAACGGCGAGGTTCTGCTAAACTTTAAGGCTAGGATGTGATAGTCTTGAAGGAAAGGTCCTGATGGTCTTGAAGGCGACCGTCTGATGGGCTTGAAGGCAAGGAACTGTTGTGCTTGAATGGTATGGTCTGATTGGCATGAAAGTGAGGGTCTGAGAAGCTTGAAGGTGAGGATCTGAAGGGCTTAGAGGTAAGGGTCTGATGAGCTTGAAGACCTGTGTGTGATGGCCTTGAAGGCGAGGGTCTGATGGACTTGAAGGCAAGAGTCTGACGGGCTTGGATTTGAGTGTCTAATGGGCTTGAACCCGGTGTTCTGATTTGTTTGAAAGCCAGGGTCTGATGTGCTTCAAGGGAAGGGTCTGATAGGCTGGAAGGGAAGGGTTTGATGGGCTTCAAGGCAATGGTCTGATGGGCTTGAAGATGAGGATCTGGTGGGCTTGAGGGCTGGTGTCTGATGGGCTTCAGGGCGAGGATTTGTTGTGCTCGAAGGCAAGTGTCTGGTGGGCTTGAAGGCGAGGGTCTCATGGGCGTAAAGGCGAGCATCTGATGGGCTTCAAGGCGAGGGTCGCATGGGCTTGTTGGCGAGAATCTCAAGGGCTTGAAAGCGAGTGTCTGATGGGCTTGCAGGCGAGTATCTGATGGGCTTGAAGGCGAGGGCCTCATAGACTTCAAGGCTAGGTTCTTACTTGGCATGAAGGCAAAGGTCTGATAGGTTTGAATGCGATGGTCGGATGGGTTTCAAAGCGAGGATCTGATGGGTCTGAAGGCGAATGTCTGATGGGCTTGAAGGGTTAGCATGAAAGAAGGGTCTGCGGGCTTGATGGCTATAGTCTAATGGGCCTAAAGGCGAGCGTCTGATGGGCTTGAAGGCGAGGGTCTGATGGGCTTGAACGCGATGTGTCTGATGGGCTTGAACACGAGATGTCCGATGAGTTTAAAAGCGTAGTCCTAATGGGCTTGAAGGCGAGGGTCTGCTGTGCTTGAAGAAGAGGGTCTGATGGGCATGAAGGCGAGGGTGTCATGGGCTTGAAGGTGAGGATCTGATGGGCTTGAAAGTGAGGGTCTGATGGGCTTGAAGGAGAGGGCCTGATGAGTTTGAATTTGAGTGTCTGATGGGGTTGAATGTGAAGTTCTGATGGCCTGAAAGGCGTGGGAATGATAGGCGTGAAGGCGATAGACAAAACGGGCTTGAAGGCGAGGGTCTGCTGGGCTTAAAGACGAGGGTCTGATGTGCTTGAAGGCGAGAGTCTGATGGACTTGAATTCGAGTATCTAATGGGCTTGAGCGTGATGTTCTGTTGGTTTGAAGGGCAGAGCCTGATGGGCTTGAGCGCGATGTTCTGTTGGTTTGAAGGGCAGAGTCTGATGGGCTTGAGCGCGATGTTCTGTTGGTTTGAAGGGCAGAGTCTGATGGGCTTGAATGCGAGGGTGTGGTGGGCTTGAATATGTGGGCTTGATGGGCTGGAAGGCGAGGGTCTGATGGTCTTGAAGGTGAGGGTCTGATGGGCTTGAAGGGGGGATCTGATGGGCTTGAGGGCAAGGGTCTGATGGACTTAGGGGCGGGGGTCTGATGGGTGTAAAGGCGAGGGCCTTTTGGGCTTTAAAGCGAGGGTTTTATGGGAGTGAAGGCGAGGATCTGATGGGTGTAAAGGCGATGGCCTTTTGGGCTTGAAAGCGAAGGTTTTATGGGCGTGAAGGCGAGGATCTGATAGGTTTGAAGGCAAGTGTCTGATAGGCTTGGAAGAAAGGGTCGTCCTGTGCATGAAGGCGTGCGTGTGATTGGCTTCATGGCGAGGGTCTGCTGGGCTTGAAGGTGAGTACCTGATGGGCTTGAAGGCAAAGGTCTTATAGGCTTGAAGGAGATAGGCAAAACGGCCTTGAAGGCGAGGAGCTGTTGGGTTTGAAAGCTAGGGTCTCATAGGCTTGAAGGCGAGGGTCTCAGGCTTGAAGGCGAGGGTTTCATAGGCTTGACGGCGAGTGTCTGATGGGCTTGAAGGAATGGGTCTGCTGAGCTTGAAGGCGAGGACCTGCTGGGCTTGAGAGCGAGGGTCTGATGGGCTTGAGGGCGGGAGTCTGTTGGGTTTGAATGCGATTGTCTGTTGGGTGTGAAGGTGAGGAGCTGTTGGGCATGAAGGCGAGGGTCTGATGGGTTTGAAGGCGATTGTCGGATGGGCTTGAAGGCGAGGGCCTGATGGGCTTGAAGGCGGTCTTATAGGCTTAAAGGCGATAGAAAAAAACGGCCTTGAAGGTGAAGATCTGATGGGCTTGAAGGCGAGGATCAGATGGGCTTGAAGGCGAAGGTCTCATTGGCTTGAAGGCGAGGGTCTGATGGGCTTGAAGGCAAGGGTCTGATAGGCTTAACGACGAGGGTCTGATAGGCTTGAAGGAGAGAGTCTTACTGGGCAAGAAGGCAAAGGTCTGATGGGTTTGAAGGCGATGGTCGGATTGGCTTCTATTCGAGGATCTGATGGGTTTGAAGACCTGTGCCTAACCTGCTTAAAGGCGAGGGACTGATGAGCTTGAAAGAAAGGTTTGCTGGGCGTGAAGGATAGGGTCTGATGGGCTTGAAGGTGAGCGTGTGATGGGCTTCAAGGCGAGAGCCTGATGGGCTTGAAGGAAAGGTGTCTGATGAGTTTGAAATCTTGGTTCTAATGGGCTTGAAGGCAAAGGTCTGTTGTGCTTGAAGAAAAGGGTTTGATGGGCATAAAAGCGAGGGTGTCATGGGCTTGAAGGTGAGGATCTGATGGCCTTGAAGGCGAGGGTCTGATGGGCTTGAAGGCGAGGGAATGATGGTCTTGAAGGCGAAGGTCTGAGGGACCTGAATGCAAAGTCCTGATGGGCTTCAAATCGAGGGTCTCATTGGCTTCAAAGGGAGTGCTTGATGGGCAGGAAGGCTCGGGTCTGATGGGCTGGAAGGCTCGGGTCTGATGGGTTTGAAGGCGAGGGTCTGATAGGCTTGGCGGCGAGGGTCTGATGGGCTTGAAGTCGATGGCACGATGGGCTCGAAGGTGAGGATCTGAAGGGCTTGAAGGCGAGGGATTGATGAGCTTGAAGAAAGGGTCTGCTATGTTTGAAAACAAGGGTCTGATGGGCTTGAAGTCCAGGGTCTGATGGGCTTGAAGGCGAGGTGTCTGATGATTTTGAAAGCCTGGGTCTAATGGGCTTGAAGGCGAGGGTCTGTTGTGCTTGAAGAAGAGAGTCTGATGAGCATGAAGGCGAGGGTGTCATGAGCTTGAAGGTGAGGATCTGTTTGGCTTGAAGACAAGGGTCTGATGTGCTTGAAGGCTAGGGCCTGATGGGTTTGAAGACGAGGGTCTGATGTGCTTGAAGGCGAGAGTCTGATGAGCTTGAATTCGAGTGTCTAATGGGCTTGAGCGCGATGTTCTGATGGGTTTGAAGGCAACTGTCTCAAGGGCTTGAAGGCGAGGGTCTGATAGGCTTGAAGACGAGGGTCTGATGGGTTTGAAGGAAAGGGTCTGATGGGCTTGGAGGCGAGGGCCTGATGTGCTTGAAGGCGAAGGTCTTATAGGCAAAAGTGTGATGGGCTTTAAGACTTGGGTCTGATGGGCTTGAAGGAGGAGATCTGGTGGGTTTGAGAGCAATGGTGTGATGGATTTGCGGGCTGGGATCTGATAGGCTTGAAGGAGGAGATCTGGTGGGCTTGAGAGCGATGGTGTGATGGATTTGCGGGCTGGGGTCTGATAGGCTTGAAGGCGAGGGTCTGATGGGTGTGAAGGCGAGGGGCTGATGGGCTTTAAGGAAGGGTTTTATGGGCGTGAAGGCGATGGTCTGATAGGCTTGAAGGAAAGGGTCTTACTGCGGATGAAGGCGTGGGTGTGATGAACTTCATGTCGAGGGTCTGGTGGGTTTTAAGGCGAGTGCCTGATGGGCTTGACGGCAAAGGTCTTATAGACTTGAAGGCGATAGACAAAACGGCCTTGAAGGCTAGGAGTTGATGGGTTTGAAGGCGAGGGTCTCATAGGCTTGAAGGTGAGGGTCTGATGAGCTTGAAGGAGAAGGTCTGATGGGCTTGAAGGCGAGGATCTGGTGGGCTCGAGAGAGAGGGTCTGATAGGTTTGAGGTCGGGGGTCTGATGGGTGTGACGGTTAGGAGCTGAAGGGCTTTAAGGGCTTCAAGGAGAGGGTCTTACTGGACATGAAGGCGAGGGTCTGATGGGTTTGAAGACGAATGTCGGATGGGCTTCAAGGCGAGGGTCTGATGGGCTTAAAGGTCAGGGTCTGATGGACTTGAAGGCGAGGGCCTGATGGGCTTACAGGCGAATGTCTTATAGGCTTGGAGGTGACAGACAAAACGGACTTGTGAAGGCGAGGATCTGATGGTCTTGAAGGTGAGCGTCTGGTAGGCTTGAAGGCGAGCGTCTTATGGGCTTGAAGACGAGGGACTCAAGGGCTTGAAGGCGAGGACCTGATGAACTTGAAGGCGAGAATCGGATGGGCTTGAAGGAGAGGACCTGATGGACTTGACGGCGAGAAGCTGATGGGTTTGAAGGAGAGGATCTTATTGAGCATGAAGGCGAGGGTCTGATGGGTTTGAAGGCGATGGTCGAATGGAATTGAAGGCGAGGATCTTATTGAGCATGAAGGCGAGGGTCTGATGGGTTTGAAGGGGATGGTCGAATGGAATTGAAGGCGAGGATCTGATGGGCTTGAAGGCGTTTACCTGACCTGTTTGAAGGCGAGGGATTGCCGAACTTGAAGGAAGGGTCTGTTCTGCTTGAAGGCTAGGGTCTGATGGCCTTGAAGGAAAGCGTCTGATGGTTTTGAAGTCGAGGGTCTGATGGGCTTGAAGCCGAGGTGTCTGATGAGTTTGAAAGCGTGGGTCTAATGGGCTTTAAGGCGAGGGTCTGTTGTGCTTGAAGAAGAGGGGTCTGATGGGCATGAAGGCAAGGGTGTTATAGGCTTGAAAGTGAGGATCTGATTGGCTTGAAGACGAGGGTCTGATGTGCTTGAAAGCTAGGGCCTGTTGGGCTTGAAGGAGAAGGTTTGATGGGGTTGAAGGCGAGGGCCTGATGGGCTTCAAGGTGTGGGTCTGACGGGCGTTAAGGCGATGGTTTGATGGGCTTGAAGGCGAGAGGTTAATGGGCTTGAATTTAACGGTCTGATGGGTTTGAAGGTAAGGGTCTAATGGGCTTGAAGACAGGGGTCTGCTGGGCTTGACGGCATGGGTCTGATGGGCTTGAGGGCGGGGCCTGATGGGCTTGAAAGCGATGATCTGATGGGCTTCAAGGCAAGAGTCTCAAGGGCTTGAAGGCAAGGGTCTGATAGGCTTTAAGGCGAGTGTCTGATGGGCTTGAAGGAAAGGGTCTGATGGACTTGAAGGCGAGGGCCTGATGTGCTTGAAGGCGAGGGTCTTATAGGCTTGAAGGCGATAGACAAAACTGCCTTGAAGGCAAGGATCTGATGGGCATGAAGGCAAGGATCTGATGGGCTTAAAGGCGAGGGTCTCAAGGGCTTCAAGGGGAGGATCTGATTGCCTTGAAGGCAAGGGTCTCATGGATTTGAAGGCGAGGTTCTCAAGGGCTTGAAGGCGAGGATCTGATAGGCTTGACGGCGAGGGTCTGATGGGCTTGAAGCAGAGGGTCTTACTGGGCATGAAGGCAAGGGTATGATGGGTTTTAAGGCGATGGTCGGATGGGTTTCAAGGCGAGGAGTTGATGGGCTTGAAGTTATGTGCCTGAACTTCTTGAAGGCAAGGGTCTGATGAGCTTGAAGGAAGGTTCTCCTGGGCTTCAAGGAATGGCTCTGATTTGCTTGAAGGTGAGCGTCTGATGGGCTTAAAGGCGAGGGTCTGATGGGCTTGAAAGCGAGGCGTCTGATGAGTTTGAAAGCGTGGGTCTAATGAGCTTGAAGGCAAGGGTCTGTTGCGCTTGAAGAAGAGGGTCTGATGGATATGAAGGCAAGGGTGTCATGGGCTTGAAGGTGAGGATCTGATGGGCTTGAAGGTGAGGGTCTGTTGTGCTTGAAGGTGAAGGCCTGATGGGCATGAAGGCGAAGGTTTGATGGGCATGAAGACTTGGGCTTAATTGGCCTCAAGGCGAGGGCCTGATGGGCTTAAATGCGAGGGTCTAATGGGCTTAAATTCGAGGGTCTGATGGGCTTAATCGGTAGGGTCTGATAGGTTTGAAGGCTAGGATCTAAAGGCCTTGACGGCGAGGGTCTGATACGCCTCACGGCGAGGGTCTGATGGGCCTGAAGGTGATGGTTGGATGAGCTTCAAGGCGAGGATCTGATGGACTTGAAGTTCTGTGCCTGACCTGCTTGAAGGCGAGGGTCTGATGAGCTTGAAGGAAGAGTCTCCTGGGATTGAAGGCTAGGGTCTGATGGACTTAAAGGTTGGCGTCTGATAGGCTTAAAGGGGAGGGTCTGTTGGGCTTGAAAACGAAGTGTCTGTTGAATTTGAAAGCATGGGTCTTATGGGCTTAAAGGCGAGGATCCGTTGTGCTTGAAGAAGAGGGTCTGATGGGCATGAAGGCGCTGGTGTCATGGGCTTGAAGGTGAGGATCTAATGGGCTTGAAGGCGAGGGTCTGATGTGCTTGAAGGTGAAGGCCTGATGGGCTTGAAGGCGAAGGTTTGATGGGCATGAATACTTGGGCCAAATTAGCCTCAAGGTGGGAGTTTGATGGGCTTTAAGGCGACGGTCTGATGTGCTTGAAGGCGAGGGCTTGTAGGGCTTGAAGGTAAAGGTTTGATGTGCATGAAGACTTAGGCCTAATTGGCCTCAAGGCTGGGGTCTGATGGGGTTGAAAACAAGGGTCTGATGGCTTTGAAGGTGAGTGTCTGATGGGCTTGAAGGTGAGGGTCTGATGACCTTGAGGGCAAGGGTCTGATGGGCTTGAGGGTGGGTTCTGATGGTTTTGAAGGCGAGGGTGTGATGGACTTGAAGGCGAGTGTCTCAAATGGCTTGAAGACGAGGATGAGATGGGCTTCAAGGCAAGGGTGTGATGCGCTTGAAGGCGAGGGTCTCAAGGGATTGAAGGCCAGGGTCTCAAGGGATTGAAGGCGAAGGTCACATGGGCTTGAAGGAGAGTCTTACTAGGCATAAAGGCGAGGGTATGATGAGTTTAAAGTCGATGGTCTGATGGGTTTCAAGGAAAGGATCTGATGGGCTTGAAAGCTGGGGTCTGATGGGCTTGAGGGCGAGGATCTGATGGGCTTGAGGGAGGGTTCTGATGGGCTTGAAGGCGAGGGTCTGATCGGCGTGAAGGCCAGTGGCTGATGGGCTTCAAGGTGATGATTTGATGGGCATGAACGCGAGAGTGTGGTGGAGTTGAAGGCGAGTGTCTCAGTAGCTTGAAGACAAGGATGTGATGGGCTTCAAGGCGAGGGTATGATGCGCTTGAATGCGAGGATCTCAAGGGATTGAAGGCCAGGGTCTCAAGGGATTGAAGGCGAAGGCCTGACGGGCTTGAAGGAGAAGGTCTTACCAGGCATAAAGGTGAGGGTATGATGAGTTTGAAGTCGATAGTCTGATGGGCTTCAAGGAAAGAATCTGATGAGCTTGAAGGCTGGGGTCTGATGGGCTTGAATGCAAGGGTCAGATGGGTTTGACGGCGAGGGTCTGCTGGGTTTTCAAGGCAAGGGTTTGATGGCCTTGAAAGAGTGGGTCTGATGGGCTTGTGGGCAAGGTGTCTGATGACTTTGAAAGCGTGGGTCTGATGGCCTCAAGGCCGGGGTCTGATGGTCTTGAAGGCGAGGGTCTGATGGGCTTGAAGAGGAGGGTTTAATGGGCTTAGATTCGAGGGTCTAATGGGCTTCATCGCGAGGGTCTGATGGCTTTGAAGGTGAGGGTGTGATGGGCTTGAAGGCTAGGGTCTGATGGGCTTGAGGGCGAGTGTCTGATGGGTATGAGGGCGGGTTCTGATTGGCTTGAAGGCGAGGGTCTGATCGGTGTGAGGACCAGGGGCTGATGGGCTTGAAGGCGATGATCTGTTGGGCATGAAGGCAAGGGTATGATGGACATGAAGGCGAGTGTCTCAGTAGCTTGAAGACGAGGATGTGATGGGCCTGAAGGCGAAGGTGTGATGGGCTTGAAGGCGAGGGTCTCATGGGATTGAAGGCCAGGGTCTCAAGGGATTAAAGGCGAAGGCCTCATGGGTTTGAATGAGTCTTACTAGGCATAAATGCGAGGGTATGATGAGTTTGAAGTCGATGGTCTGATAAGCTTCAAGGAAAGGATCTGATGGGCTTAAAGGCTGCGGTCTGATGGGCTTGAAGGTAAGGGTCTGATGGGCTTGAAGGCGAGGGTCTGTTGGGTTTTGAAGGCAAGTGTTTGATGGCCTTGAAAGAGAGGATTTGATGGGCTTGTGGACAAGGTGTCTCATGACTTTGAAAGCGTGGGTCTGATGGCCTCAAGGCTGGGGTCTGATGGCCTTGAAGGCGGGGGTCTGATGGGCTTGAAGGCGATGGTTTAATGGGTTTAGATTCGAGGGTCTAATGGGTTTCATCGTGAGGGTCTGATATCTTTGAAGGTGAGTGTCTGATGGGCTTGAATGCTAGGGTCTGATGGGCTTGAGGCGAGGGTCTGATGGGGATGATCGTGAGGGTCTGATGGGCTTTAAGGCGAGGGTCTGATCGGCATGAGGGCCAGGAGCTAATGGATTTGAAGGCGATGATCTGATGGGTATGAAGGCGAGGGTGTGATGGACATGAAGGCGAATGTCTCAGGGGCTTGAAGACGAGGATGTGATGGGCCTCAGGGCGAGAGGGTGTGATGCGCTTGAAGGCGAGGGTCTCAAGGGATTGAAGGCCAGGGTCTTAAGGGATTGAAGGCGAAGGCCTGATGGGCTAGAAGGAGAGAGTCTTGCTGGTTATAAAGGCAAGGGTATGATGAGTTTGAAGTCGATGGTCTGATGGGTTTCAAGGAAAGGATCTGATGGGTTTGAGGGCTAGTGTCTGATGGGCTTGAGAGCGAGGGTCTGATGGGTTTGAGGGCGAAGGTCTGATGGGCTTGAGGGCGGGTTTTGATGGGCTTGAAGGCGAGGATCTGATCGGTGTGAAGGCCAGGGGCTGATGGGCTTAAAGGTGATGATTTGATGGGCATGAAGGCGTGGGTGTGATGGACTTGAAGGCGAGTGTCTCAGGAGCTTGAAGACGAGGATGTGATGAGCTTCAAGGCGAAGGTGTGATGCGCTTGAAGGCGAGGGTCTCAAGGGATTGAAGGCCAGGGTCTCAAGGGGTTGAAGGCGAAGGCCTGACGGTCTTGAAGGAGAGGGTCTTACTGGGCATAAAGGCGAGGGTATGATGAGTTTGAAGTCGATGGTCTGATGGGTTTCAAGGAAAGGATCTGATGTGCTTGAAGGATGGGGGTGTGATGGGCTTGAGGGCGAGGGACTGATAGGCTTGAAGGCGAGGGTCTGCTGGGTTTTGAAGGCAAAGGTTTGATGGCATTCAAAGATAGGATCTGATGGGCTTTTGGGCAAAGTGTCTGATGACTTTGAAAGCGTGGGTTTGATGGCCTTGCAGGTGAGGGTCTGATGGCCTTGAGGGCAAGGGTCTGATGGGCTTGAGGGTGGGTTCTGATGGTTTTGAAGGCGAGGGTGTGTTGGACTTGAAGGCGAGTGTCTCAATGGCTTGAAGACGAGGATGTGATGGGCTTCAAGGCAAGGGTGTGATGCGCTTGAAGGCGAGGGTCTCAAGGGATTGAAGGCCAGGGTCTCAAGGGATTGAAGGCGAAGGCCTGATGGGCTTGAAGGAGAGAGTCTTGCTGGTTATAAAGGCGAGGGTATGATGAGTTTGAAGTCGATGGTCTGATGGGTTTCAAGGAAAGGATCTGATGGGTTTGAGGGCTAGTGTCTGATGGGCTTGAGAGCGAGGGTCTGATGGGTTTGAGGGCGAAGGTCTGATGGGCTTGAGGGCGGGTTTTGATGGGCTTGAAGGCGAGGATCTGATCGGTGTGAAGGCCAGGGGCTGATGGGCTTAAAGGTGATGATTTGATGGGCATGAAGGCGTGGGTGTGATGGACTTGAAGGCGAGTGTCTCAGGAGCTTGAAGACGAGGATGTGATGAGCTTCAAGGCGAAGGTGTGATGCGCTTGAAGGCGAGGGTCTCAAGGGATTGAAGGCCAGGGTCTCAAGGGGTTGAAGGCGAAGGCCTGACGGTCTTGAAGGAGAGGGTCTTACTGGGCATAAAGGCGAGGGTATGATGAGTTTGAAGTCGATGGTCTGATGGGTTTAAAGGAAAGGATCTGATGTGCTTGAAGGATGGGGGTGTGATGGGCTTGAGGGCGAGGGTCTGATAGGCTTGAAGGCGAGGGTCTGCTGGGTTTTGAAGGCAAAGGTTTGATGGCATTCAAAGATAGGATCTGATGGGCTTTTGGGCAAAGTGTCTGATGACTTTGAAAGCGTGGGTTTGATGGCCTTGCAGGTGAGGGTCTGATGGCCTTGAGGGCAAGGGTCTGATGGGCTTGAGGGTGGGTTCTGATGGTTTTGAAGGCGAGGGTGTGATGGACTTGAAGGCGAGTGTCTCAATGGCTTGAAGACGAGGATGTGATGGGCTTTAAGGCAAGGGTGTGATGCGCTTGAAGGCGAGGGTCTCAAGGGATTGAAGGCCAGGGTCTCAAGGGATTAAAGGCGAAGGTCACATGGGCTTGAAGGAGAGAGTCTTACTAGGCATAAAGGCGAGGGTATGATGAGTTTAAAGTCGATGGTCTGATGGGTTTCAAGGAAAGGATCTGATGGGCTTGAAAGCTGGGGTCTGATGGGCTTGAGGGCGAGGATCTGATGGGCTTGAGGGAGGGTTCTGATGGGCTTGAAGGCGAGGGTCTGATCGGCGTGAAGGCCAGGGGCTGATGGACTTCAAGGTGATGAATTGATGGGCACGAAAGCGAGAGTACGGTGGACTTGAAGGCGAGTGTCTCAGTAGCTTGAAGACAAGGATGTGATGGGCTTCAAGGCGAGGGTGTGATGCACTTGAAGGCGAGGATCTCAAGGGATTGAAGGCCAGGGTCTCAAGGGATCGAATTTGAAGGCCTGACGGGCTTGAAGGAGAAGGTCTTACTAGGCATAAAGGTGAGGGTATGATGAGTTTGAAGTCGATAGTCTGATGGGCTTCAAGGAAAGAATCTGATGGGATTGAAGGCTGGGGTATGATGGGCTTGAATGCAAGGGTCTGATGGGTTTGAAGGCGAGGGTCTGCTGGGTTTTCAAGGCAAGGGTTTGATGACCTTGAAAGAGAGGGTCTGATGGGCTTGTGGGCAAGGTGTCTGATGACTTTGAAAGCGTGGGTCTGATGGCCTCAAGGCCGGGGTCTGATGGTCTTGAAGGCGAGAGTCTGATGGGCTTGAAGAAGAGGGTTTAATGGGTTTAGATTCGAGGGTCTAATGGGCTTCATCGCGAGGGTCTGATGGCTTTGAAGGTGAGGGTGTGATGGGCTTGAAGGCTAGGGGCTGATGGGCTTGAGGGCGAGTGTCTGATGGGCATGAGGGCGGGTTCTGATTGGCTTGAAGGCGAGGGTCTGATCGGTGTGAGGACCAGGGGCTGATGGGCTTGAAGGCGATGATCTGATGTGCATGAAGGCAAGGGTGTGATGGACTTGAAGGCGAGTGTCTCAGTAGCTTGAAGACGAGGATGTGATGGGCCTGAAGGCGAAGGTGTGATGGGCTTGAAGGCGAGGGTCTCATGGGATTGAAGGCGAAGGCCTCATGGGTTTGAATGAGAGAGTCTTACTACGCATAAATGCGAGGGCATGATGAGTTTGAAGTCGATGGTCTGATAGGCTTCAAGGAAAGGATCTGATGGGCTTAAAGGCTGGGTTCTGATGGGCTTGAAGGTGAGGGTCTGATGGGCTTGAAGGCGAGGGTCTGCTGGGTTTTGAAGGTAAGTGTTTGATGGCCTTGAAAGAGAGGATTTGATGGGCTTGTGGGCAAGGTTTCTCATGACTTTGAAAGCGTGGGTCTGATGGCCTCAAGGCTGGGGTCTGATGGCCTTGAAGGCGGGGGTCTGATGGGCTTGAAGGCGATGGTTTAATGGGTTTAGATTCGAGGGTCTGATGGGTTTCATCGTGAGTGTCTGATATCTTTGAAGGTGAGTGTCTGATGGGCTTGAATGCTAGGGTCTGATGGGCTTGAGGCGAGGGTCTAATCGGGATGATCGTGAGGGTCTGATGGGCTTTAAGGCGAGGGTCTGATCGGTATGAGGGCCAGGGGCTAATGAATTTGAAGGCGATGGTTTGATGGGCATGAAGGCGTGGGTGTGATGGACTTGAAGGCGAGTGTCTCAGTAGCTTGAAGACGAGGATGTGATGGGCCTCAAGGCGAAGGTGTGATGCGCTTGAAGGCGAGGGTCTCAAGGGATTGAAGGCCAGGGTCTCAAGGGGTTGAAGGCGAAGGCCTGACGGGCTTGAAGGAGAGGGTCTTACTGGTTATAAAGGCGAGGGTATGATGAGTTTGAAGTCAATGGTCTGATGGGTTTCAAGGAAAGGATCTGATGTGCTTGAAGGATGGGGGTGTGATGGGCTTGAGTGCGGGTTCTGATTGGCTTGAAGGCGAGGGTCTGTTCGATGTGAATGCCAGGGGCTGATGGGCTTGAAGACGATGATCTGATGGGCATGAAGGCGAGGGTGTGATGGACTAAAAGGCGAATGTCTCGGGGGCTTGAAGACGAGGATGTGATGGGCTTCAAGGCCAGGGTGTGATGCGCTTGAAGGCGAGGGTCTCAAGGGATTGAAATTCAGGGTCTCAAGGGATTGAAGGCGAAGGCCTGATGGGCTTGAAGGAGAAAGTCTTACTAGGAATAATGGCGAGGGTATGATGAGTTTGAAGTTGATGTTCTGATGGGTTTCAAGGAAAGAATCTGTTCGGCTTGAAGGCTAGAGTCTGATGGGCTTGAAGGTGAGGGTCGGATGGGCTTGAGGGCGGGTTCTGATTGGCTTGAAGGCGAGGATCTGATCGGTGTGAAGGCCAGGGGCTGCTGGGCTTGAAGGCGATGATATGATGGGCATGAAGACGAGGGTGTGATAGACTTGAAGGCGAGTGTCTCAGGAACTTGAAGACTAGGATGTGATGGGCTTCAAGGTGAAGGTGTGATGCGCTTGAAGGCAAGGGTCTCAAGGGATTGAAGGCGAAGGCCTGATAGCTTGAAGGAGAGGATCTTACTGGGCATAAAGGCGAGGGTATGATGAGTTTGAAGTCGATGGTCTGATGGGTTTCAAGGGAAGGATCTGATGAGCTTGAAGGCTGGGGTCTGATGAGCTTGAAGGCAAGGGTTTGCTGGGTTTTTAAGGCAAAGGTTTGATGTCCGTGAAAGCAAGGATTTGATAGGTTTGTGGGCAAAGTGTCTGATGACTTTAAAAGGGTGGGTCTGATGGCCTTGAAGGCGAGGGTCTGACGGCTTTGAAGGCAAGGGTCTGCTGGGTTTTGAAGGCGAAGAGTTGATGGCCTTGAAAGCGAGGGTCTGATGGGCTTGAAGGCGAGGTGTCTGATGACTTTGAAAGCGTTTGTCTAATGGGCTTGAAGACGAGGGTCTGCTGGGTTTTGAAGGCGAAGGGTTGTTGGCCTTGAAAGCGAGGGTCCGATGGGCTTGAATGCGAGGTGTCTGATGACTTTGAAAGCGTTTGTCTAATAGGCTTGAAGACGAGGGTCTGATGTGCTTGAAAACTAGGGTCTAATGGGCATTAAGGCGAGGGTATCATGGACTTAAAGGGGAGAATGAGATGGGCTGAAAGACGAGGGCCTGTTTATCTTGAAAGCGAAGGACTGATGGGCTTGAAGGTGAGGGCTTGATGGGCTAGATTGAATGAGTCTGATGGGATTCAAGGCGAGGGTCTGATGGGCTTGAAGGCCAGGGTCTGCTGGGCTTGAAGGTCTAATGGGGTTGAAGCCGAGGGTCTCATGTGCTTGAAGGCGAGGATCTGATGGGCTTGAAAGTGAGGGTGTAATGGGCTTAAATTTGAGGGTCTGATGAGCTTGATGGCGAGGGTCTGTTGAATTTGAAGGCAAGGGTCTCAAGGGCTTTAAGGCGAGTGTCTGATGGGCTTGAAGGCGAGGGTCTAATGAGTTTGAAGGCGAGGGTCTGATGGGCTAAAATGTGTGGGACTGATAGGCTTGAAGGCAAGGGTCTGATGGGCTTAAAGTTGAGCGTGTGATGGGCTTGAATGCCAGGGTCTGTTAGCCTTGAAGACGAGTGTCTGAGGGGTTTGAAGGCGAGATCCTGAAGAGCTTAATGGCTAGGACCTGATGGGCTTAAATTTGAGGTTCTTATGGGCTTGAAGGCGCGAATCTTGTGGGCTTGAGGGCGAGGGTCTGATGGGTTTGAGGGCGGGGATCAGTTGGGTTTGAAGCCGGGGGTCTGTTGGGCTTGAAGGCGAAGATCTGATGGGCTTGAAGGCAAGGGTCTAATGGGCCTGAAGGCGAGGGTATCATGGGCGTGAAGGCGAGGATCTGGTGGGCTTGAAGGGGAGAGTGTCAAGGGTTTAAAGGCGAGAGTCTGATGGGATTGAAGGCGAGGGTCCGATGGGCTTGAAAGAAAGGTTCTTATTGGGAAAGTAGGCAAGGGTTTGATGGGTTTGAGGGTGATGGTCGGCTGGGCTTCAAGGCGATGATCTGATGTGCTTGAAGTTATGTGCCTGACCTGCTTGAAGGCGAGGGTCTGATGAGCTTGAAGGAAGGGTCTGCTGGGCATGAAAGCTAGGGTCTGATGGGCTTGAAGGTTAGCGTCTGATGGGCTTAAAGTCGAGGGTCTGATGGGCTTGATGGCGAAGTGTCTCATGAGTTTGAAAGCGTGGGCCTGATGGGCTTGAAAGCGAGGGTCTGTTGTGCTTGAAGATGGTCTTATAGGCATGAGGGCGAGGGTGTCGTGGGCTTTAAGGTGAGGATCTGATGGGCTTAAAGGCGAGGGCCTGATGATCTTGAAAAAGTAGGATTGATTTGCTTGAAGGTGAGGGCTTGATGGGCTTCATGGAGAGGATCTGATGGAATTCAAAGCGAGGGTCTGATGGGCTTAAAGGCGAGAATCAAATGGGCTTGAAGGCGAAGGTCTCATGTTATTGAGGGCGAGGATCTGATGGGCTTGAAGGTAAGGGTCTAATGGGCTTAAATTTGAGGGTCTGATGAGCTTGATGGCGAGGGTCTCGTGAGTTTGAAGGCGAGGGTCTCATGGGCTTGAAGGCGAGGGTCTCATGGGCCAAAAGGTGTGGCGATGGTAAGCTTGAAGGCTAGGGTGTTACGGGTTTAAACCTGAGGGTCTGATGGGTTCAAAGGCCTGGGTCTGATAGCTTGAAGATGAGGGGTCTGAAGGGTTTGAAGGCGAAGTCCTGATGTCCTTCAAGGTTAGGGCCTGATGGGCCAGAAGATGAGAGTATGATGAGCTTGAATTTTAGTGTCTGATGGGCTTGAACCCAATGTTCTGATGGGTTTGAAGGCGAGAGTCTCATGTGCTTCAAGAGAAGGATGTCATAGGCTGGAAGGGATGGGTCTGATGGGCTTGAAGGCGAGGTTCTGATGGGCTTCATGGCGAATATCTAGTGGGTTTGAAGGCGAGGGTCTGATGGGCTTGAGGGCAAGGGTCTGATGGGATTGAGGGTGGGGGTCTGTTGAGCTTGAGGGTGGGGGTCTGTTGGGCTTGAAGGCGAGGGTCTAATAGGCTTGAAGGCGAGATTCTGAAGGGCTTGAAGGCGAGGGGCTGATAGGCATGACGACGAGGGTCTGATGGGATTGAAGGAGAGGCTCTGTTGGGCTTGAGGATGGGGGTGTGATGGGCTGGAAGGCAAGGGTCTGATCGTTGTGAAGATGAGGGGCTGATGGGCTTGAATGGCAGGGTGTGATGGACTTGAAGGTGAAAGTCTCAGGGGCTTGAAAACGAGGATCTGTTGGGTTTGAAGGCGAGGGTGTGATGGGCTTGAAGGCGAGGGTCTGATGAGTTTGAAGTCGAGGATCTGATGGGCTTTTAGACAAGGGTCTGATGGACTAAAATGTGTGGGCCTGATGAGCTTGATGGCGAGGGTCTAATGAGTTTGAAGGCGAGGGTCTCATGGGATTGAAGGCAAGGGCTTGATGGGCTTCATGGAGACGGTCTGGTGGAATTCAAGGCGAGGGTCTGATGGGCTTGAAGGCCAGGGACTGTTGGGCTTAAAGGTGAGGGTCTGATGGGCTTGAAGGCTTGGTTCTGATGGCCTTGAAGGCGAGGATGTGATGGGCTTGATGGCGAGGTCCTGAGGGGCTTGGAGACGAGGTGTCTGATGAGTTTAAAAGCGAGGTGTCTGATGAATTTGAAAGCGTTGGTATAATGGACTTAAAGGCGAGGGTCGGCTGTGCTTGAAGAAGAGGGTTTGATGGGCATAAAGGCGAGAAATGAACATGGACATGAAAGTGAGGATCTGATTGGCTTGATGGCGAGGGTCTGATGTGCTTGAAGGCTAGGGTTTGATGGGCTTGAAGGCGAATATTTGACGGGCATGAAGGTGATGGCCTGATGGGCTTCAAGGCGAGGGTCCGATGGGCTTTAAGGCGAGTGATTGATGGGCTAAAATGCCAAGGTTTGATGGGTTTGAAGGTAAGGGTCTGATGGGCTGGAAGGTGAAGGTCTGACCCATGCCTGAGAGCATGGGTCTGATGGGCTTGATGGCGGGGATCTGATCGGAGGGAAGGCGAGGGATTGATGAGCTTGAAAGAGATGATTTGATGGGGTACGAGGCGAGGGTCTGATAGGCTTGACGGCGAGTGTCTTATGGGCTTGAAGGAGAGGGTCTGATGGGCTTCAAGGCGAGGATCTGGTGGGCTTGAGGGCGAGGGTCTGATGGACTTGAGGGAGGGGGTCTGTTGGGCTTGAAGGCGAGGGTCTGATAGACATGACGGCGAGGGTCTGATGGGCTTGAATGAGAGGATCTTGTTGGGCATGAAGGCGAGCCTCTGTTGGGCTCGAGGGTGGGGGTGTGATGGGATTGAAGGCAAAGGTCTGATCACTGTGAAGATGAGAGGCTGATGTGCTTGAATGCGAGGGTGTGATGGGCTTGAAGGTGAAAGTCTCAGGGGCTTGTAGACGAAGATCTGTTGGGCTTGAAGGCGAGGGTGTGATGGGCTTGAAGGCGAAGGTCTGATGAGTTTGAAGTCGAGGATCTGATGGGCTTTTAGACGAGGCTCTGATGGACTAATAGGTGTGGGCCTGATGAGCTTGATGGCGAGGGTCTCATGAGTTTGAAGGCGAGGGTCTCATGGGATTGAAGGCGAGGGCTTGATTGGCTTCATGGAGAGGGTCTGATGGGATTCAAGGCGAGGGTCTGATGGGCTTGAAGGCCAGGGACTGTTGGGCTTAAAGGTGAGGGTCTGATGGGCTTGAAGGCTTGGGTCTAATGGCCTTGAAGGCGAGGATGTGATGGGCTTGATGGCGAGGTCCTGAGGGCTTGAAGACGAGGTGTCTGATGAGTTTGAAAGCGAGGTGTCTAATGAATTTGAAAGCATTGTTATAATGGACTTAAAGGCGAGGGTCTGTTGTGCTTGAAGAAGAGGGTTTGATGGGCATAAAGGCGAGAGTGTCATGGGCATGAAAGTGAGGATCTGATGGCTTGAAGGCGAGGTTCTGATGTGCTTGAAGGCTAGGGCTTGATAGGCTTGAAGGCGAATGTTTGACGGGCATGAAGGTGATGGCCTTTTGGACTTCAAGGCGAGGGTCTGAGGGCTTTAAGGCGAGTGACTGATGGGCTAAAAGGCCAAGGTTTGATGGGTTTGAAGGTAAGGGTCCGATGAGCTGGAAGGTGAGGATCTGATGGGCTTGAAGGCATGGGTCTGATGGGCTTGATGGCGGGGATCTGATCGGTGTGAAGGCGAAGGATTGATGAGTTTGAAAGCGATGAGCTGATGGGCTTGAAGGCGAGGGTCTCAAGTGCTTGAAAGCGAGGGTCTGATAGGTTTGACGGCGAGTGTCTGATGGACTTCAAGGAAAGAGTCTGATGGGCTTGAAGGCGAGGATCTGGTGGGCTTGAGGGCGAGGGTCTGATGGGCTTGAGGGCAGGGGTCTGTTGGGCTTGAGGGCGAGGGTCTGATGGGTATGAAGGTGAGGAGCTGAAGGGCTTAAGACAAGGATCTGATGGGCTTCAAAAAGAGAGTTTTACTGGGCATGAGGGCGAGATTTTGATGGGTTTGAAGGTGATGGTCGGATGGGCTTGAAGGCGAGGGTCTGATGGGCTTAAACTCGAGGGTCTCAAGGGCTTGAAGGCAAGGATCTGATTGGCTTGAAGGCGAGTGTTTGATGGGCTTGATGGCAAGTTTTTCAAGGGCTTAAAGGCGAGTGTCTGATGGGCTTGAAGACGAGGGTCTGATGGGCTTGAATCAGAGGGTCATACTGGGTATAAAGGCGAGGGTATGATGCGTTTGAAGGTAATGGTCGGATGGGCTTCAAGGCGAGGATCTAATGGGCTTGAAGTTATGTGCTTGACCTGCTTGAAAGCGAGGGTCTAATGAGCTTGAAGGAAGGGTCTGCTGGGCTTAAATGTTAGCGTCTGATGGGTTTAAAGGCGAGGGTCTGATGGGCTTGAAGGATAAGTGTCTGATGAGTTTGAAAGCATGGGTCTAATGGGCTTGAATGCGAGGGTCTTTCGTGTTTGAAGAAGAGGGTCTGATGGGCATGAAGGCGAGGGTGTCATAGGCTTGATTTTGAGGATCTAATGGGCTTAAAGGCGAGGGTCTGATGTGCTTGAAGGCGAGGGCCTGATGGGCTTGAAGGCGAAGGTTTGATGGGTATGAAGACTTGGGCCTAATTGGCCTCAAGGCAGGGGTCTGATGGGCTTGAAGGCTAGGGTCCGATTGGTTTAAGGGTCGGGGTTGAAGGCTTGAAGGCGAGGGTCTATTCGGTGTGAAGGGCAGGGATTGATGAGCTTGAAGGTGATGATTTCATGAGCTTGAAGGCGAGGGTCTGATGGACATGAAGGCGAGTGTCTCAGGGTCTTGAAGACGAAGACCTGATGGGCTTGAAGGCGAGGGTGTGGAGGGTCTGATAGGTGTGAAGGCGAGGGCCTGATGGGCATGGAGAGGGTCTTAGTGAGGATGAAGGTGAGCGTATGATGGGTTTGAAGTCGATGTTCTGATGGGTTTCAAGGAAAGTATCTGATGGGCTTGAAGGCGAGGGTCTGTTGGGCTTGAAGACGAGGGTTTGATGGGCTTAAAGGAGAGGGTCTGCTGGGTTTTGAAGGCGAGGGTTTGATGGCTTTGAAAGCGAGTGTCTAATGTGCTTGAAGGCGAAAGTCTGATGGGCTTTAACGAGATGTTCTGATGGGTTTGAAGGCCAGGGTTTGATGGGCTTGAAGGCGAAGGTGTGATGGGCTTGAAGGTGAGGGTTTCATGGGCTTGAAGGCGACGATCTGGTGGGCTTGAGGGTGAGGGTCTGATGGGTTTGAGGGCGCGGATCTGATAGGCTTGAAGGTGAGGGTCTGATGGGTGTGAAGGGGAGGGGCTGATGGGCTTAAAGGCGTGGGTCTCATAGGCTTGAAGGCGAGTATCTGATGGACTTGAAGGCGAGGGTCTGATGGGCTTGAAGGCTAGGGTCTCAAGAGCTTGAAAGGGAGGGTTCGATAGGCTCGAAGGCGAGGGCCTGATGGGCTTGAAGGAGAGGGTCTTACTAGGCATGAAGGCGAGGGTCTGATGGGCTTGAAGGCGATGGTCGGATTGGCTTCAAGAGGAGGATCTGATGGGTTTGAAGGCGAGAGTCTGATGGGCTTGATGGTGAGGTCATGGTGGGCTTGAAGGCGAAGGTATGATGGGCTTTAATGCAAAGTCCTGATGGGCTTCAAATCGAGGGTCTGTTTGGCTTCAAGGCGAGTGTATGAGGGGCTTGAAAGCTCGGGTATGATGGGCTTGAAGGTGAGAGTCTCAAGGGCTTCAAGGCGAGGGTCTGATAGGCTTGACGGCGAATGTCTTACTGGGCATGAAGGCGAGGGTCTGATGGGTTTGAAGGCGATGGTCGGATGGGCTTGAAGGCGAAGATCTGATAGGCTTGAAGGCGTGTGCCTGACCTGCTTGAAGGCGAGGGATTGATGAGCTTGAAGGAAGGGTCTGCTATGTTTGAAGGCTAGAGTCTGATGGGCTTGAAAGTGAGCGTCTGATGGGCTTGATGTCGAGGGTCTGATGAGCTTGAAGGCTAGGTGTCTGATGAGTTTCAAAGTATGGGTCTAATGGATTTGAAGACGAGGGTCTGTTGTGCTTGAAGAAGAGGGTCTGATGGGCATGAAGGCGAGGGTGTCATAGCCTTGAAGGTAAGGATCTGATTGGCTTGAAGACGAGGGTCTGATGTGCTTGAAGGCTAGGGTCTGATGGGCTTGAGGGCGAAGGTTTGATGGTGTTGAAGGCGAGGGCCTGATGGGTTTCAAGGCGAGGGTCTAATGGGCTTTAAGGCGAGGGTCTGATGGGTTTGAAGGCGATGGTCAGATGGGCTTGAAGGCGAGGATCTGATAGGCTTGAAGACGTGTGTCAGACCTGCTTGAAAGCGAGGGATTGATGAGCTTGAAGAACAGGTCTACTATGTTTGAAGGCTAGGGTCTGATGGGCTTGAAGGTGAGCGTCTGATGGGCTTGAAGTCGAGAGTCTAATGGGCTTGAAGGCGAGGTGTTTGATGAGTTTGAAAGCATGGGTCTAATGGGCTCGAAGGCGAGGGTCTGTTGTGCTAGAAGAAGAGGGCTTGATGGACATGAAGGAGAGGGTGTCATGGGCTTGAAGGTAAGGATCTGATTGGCTTGAAAACGAAGGTCTGATGTGCTTGAAGGCTAAGGCCTGATAGGCTTGAAGGCGAGGGCGTGATGGGCTTCAAGGTGAGGGTCTGATGGGCTTGAAGGCGAGGTGTCTGATAAGTTTGAAAGCCTGGGTCTAATGGGCTTGATGGCGAGGGTTTAATGGGCTTAAATTTGAGGGTCTGATGGGCTTGAAGGTGATTTTCTGATGGGCCTCAGGGCGAGGGTCTGATGGGCTTGGATCCGGGAGTCTCATGGTCTTGAAGGCAAGGGGCTGACTACCTTGAAGGCGAGGATCTGATGGGCTTGAAGAAGAGGTTCTGATGGACTTGGAGGTGAGGGTTTTAGGGGCTTGAAGACGAGGATCTGATGGGCTTGAAGGCGAAGGTCTGATGGGCTTGAAAGCGAAGGTCTGATGGACTTGAAGGCAAGGGCCAGATGGGCTTAAAGGCGAGGGTACGATGGGCCTAAAGGAATTGAGGGCTAGGGTCTAATTGGCTTGAAAGCGACGGTGTGATAGGCTTAAAGACGAGAGTTTGATGGGCCTGAAGGCGAGGGACAGATTGGCTTAAAGTAGAGGGTCTGATGAGCTTAAAGTCGTTGGTCTGAGGGGACTGAAGGCAAGGGTTTGATGAGCTTGAAAGCGAGGGTGTGATGGGCTTGAAGGCGAAGGTTTGATAGGTTTCAAGGTAAGAGTCTGATGGGCTTCAAAGCTAGGATCTGATGGGCATGAAGGCGAGGGTGTAAAGGGCTTGAAAGAGAGGATGTGATGTGCTTCAATGTTAGGGTTTTGAAGGCGAGGGTCTGATCGGCTTAAAGGCGAGGATCTGTTGGGCTTGAAAACGAGGGTCTCATGGAATTGATGGCCAGTATCTAATGGACTTAAATGCAAGCGTCTGACGGCGGGAAGGGAAGAGGCTTACGGGCTTGAATGTGAGGGTCTGATGGGCTTTAAGGCGTGGGTTTGATGGGATTGAAGGCAAGGCTTTAACGGGCTTTAAAACGAGGGTTTGATGGACTTGAAGGCGAGGATCTTATGGGCTTGAAGGCGATTGTCTGATGGGCTTGAAAGCGTGGGTCAAATGGGCTTGAAAGAAAGGCTCTGATGGGTTTGAAGGAGAGGGTCTGATGGGTTTGAAGGCGAGGGTCTAAGAGCTTGAAGGTGAAAGATTGATGGGCATGAAGGCGAGGCTTTGATGGACTTGAAGGTGAGGGTCTGATGGGCTTGAAGGCGAAGGCAAGATGGCCTTGAAGGCGAGGGCCTGATGGGCTTCAAGGTGAGGTTCTGATAGATTTTAGGCGAGGGTATGATGGGCTGAAATGCGAGGATCTGATGGGCCTGAAGGCGAGGGTGTCTTGAGTTTCAAGGGGAGGTTCTTAAGGCTTGAAATCGAGTGTCTGATGGGCTTGAATGCAAGGGTCTGATGGGCTTAAAGGCGATGGTGGGATGAGCTTGAAGGCGAGCGTCTGATGGGTTTGAAAGCGAAGTTCTGATTGGCGTGAAGGCACGTGTCTGATGGGCTTGAAGGCGAGGGTCTGATGGGCTTGAAGTCAAGTGTGTGATGAGCTTGAAGACGAGGGTCTGTTGGGCTTGAAAGCGATTGTCTGATGGGGTTGAAGGAGAGCGTCTGATGTGCTTTGTGCCGAGGGCCTGATAGGCTTGAAGGCGAGGTTGTTATGGGCTTGAAGGCGAGTGTTTGATGGACTTAAAGGCGAGGATCTTATGGGCTTGAAGGCACGGGCAAGATGGTCTTGAAGTCGAGGGCATGATGGGCTTGAAGGAGAGGGTCAGATGGGTTTGATTACGAATGTAAGATGAGTTACAAGGCGAGGGTCTGAAGGGCTTGAAGGTGAGGGTCTGGTGGGCATGAAGACGAGGGCATGATGGGCTTTAAGGCAAGGACCAGATGGCTTTGATGGCGTGGGCCAGATGAGTTTCAAGGCAAGGTGTGATGTGCTTAAAGGAGAGGTTCTGATGGGCTTCAAAGAGAGGGTCTGATGGGCTTGAGGCGAGGGGCTGATGGACTTGAAAGAGATGGTCTGATGGTCTTGAAGACGAGGGTCTGATGGGCCTGAATGCCAGGATCTGATGGCCTTGAAGGCGAGGGTCTGATGGGCTTGAAAGCGATGGTCTGATAGGCTTGATGGCGAGGTATTAATGGATTTGAAGGTAACGATCTAATGGGCTTGAAGACGATGGTCTGATGGGCTTCAAGGCGAGGGTCAAATGGTCTTGAATAAATGCTCTCATGGGTTTGAAGAAGAGGGTCTGATGGATTCGAGGGGAGGGTCTAAGGACTTGGAGGTGAAAGTTTGATGGGCATGAGGGCGAGGGTTTAATGGGCTTAAAGGCGAGGGTCTGATGGGATTGAAGGCGAGAATCTGATGGGCTTGAATACGAGGGTATGATGGGCTTGAAAGCGAAGACCAGATAGGTTTGATGGCGAGAGCCAGATGACCTTCAAGGAGAGCTTCTTATGGGATTAGAGGAGAGGTTCTGATGGACTTCAAAGAGATGGTCTGATAGGTTGGTGGCGAAGGGCTGGCGGCTTCAAGGCAAGTGTCTGATGTGCTTGAAATCGAGGGTCTGATGGGCTTGAAGACTAAGGTCTGATGGGCATGAAGGCAATGGTCTTGAAGACGAGGGTCTCATGAGCTTGAAAGCGAGAATCTGATGGACTTGAAGGCGAGGGTCTATTGGGCCTCAAGGCCAGGATCTGATGGTCTTGAAGGCGAGGGTCTGATAGGCTTGAAAGCGAGTGTCTGAAGGGCTTGATGGCGAGTGTCTGATGTACTTAAAGGCGAGGGTCTGATGGGCTTTGTAGCGAGAGTCTAATGGGCTTGAAGGCGAGTGTATGAAGGGCTTAAAGGAAAGGGTCTCCTGGGCTTGAAGGGGAGTGTCTGATGGGTTTGAAGTCGAGGGCCTGAAGGGCTTGATAGAGAGGGCCATGTGGGCTTCAATTCGAGGCTCTGTTGGGTTTAAAGGCAAGGGTCTGATGGGCTTGAAGGCAAGGGTCTGATGGGCCTGAAGTCAAAGATCTGATGGGCATGAAGGCGATGGTCTGATTGCTTTAAAGGAATGGTCTGATGGGCTTATTGGCGAGGACCTGATGGGCTTGAAGGCGAGGGTCCGATGGGCTTGAAGGCGACGATCTTATGGACTTGAAGGCGATGGTCTGATGGGCTTGAAAGAAAGGCTCTGATGGATTTGAAGGGGAGGGTTTGATGGGTTTGAATGTGAGGGTCTAAGGGCTTGAAGGTGAAGGCACGATTGGCTTGAAGACGTGGACCAAATGGGTTTGATGGCGAGGGCCAGATGAGCTTCAACGCGAGGTTCTGATGGGCTTATATAAGAGGTTCAGATGGTCTTGAAATAGAGGGTCTGATGGACTGGAGGCGAGGGGCTGATGGGTTTGAAGGCTTGGGTCTGATGTGCTTGAAAACGATGGCCTGATGGTCGTGAAGACGAGGGTCTGATGGGCCTGAAGGCGAGGTTCTGATGGGCTTGAAGGCAAGGATTTGATGGGCCTGAAGGCCAGGATCTGTTGGCCTTGAAGGCAAGGGTCTGATAGGTTTGAAAGTGAGGGTCTGATGGGCTTGATGGCGAGTGTCTGATGTACTTAAAGGAGAGGGTCTGATGGGCTTTGTGGCGAGGGCCTAATGTGCTAAATGGCGAGTGTATGAAGGGCTTGAAGAAAAGGGTCTCCTGGGCTTGAAGGCGAGGGTCAGTTGGGTTTGAAGTCGAGTGCCAGAAGGGCTTGATGGCGAGGGCCAGGTGGGCTTTAAGTCGAGGATCCTATGGGTTTAAAAGCATGGGTCTGATGGGCTTGAAGGAAAGGATTTGATGGTCCTGAAGTCGCAGATCTAATAGGCTTGAAGGCGAGGGTCTGATTGGCTTGAAAGCGATGGTCTGATGGGCTTGATGGCGAGGGCCTGATGGGCTTGAAGTCGAGGATCCGATGGGCTTGAAGGCGAGGATCTTATGGACTTGAAGGCGATGGTCTGATGGGCTTGAGAGCGAGGGTCAAATGGGCTTGAAAGAAAGGCTCTGATGGGTTTGAAGGAGAAGGTCTGATGGGTTTGAAGGCGACAGTCTAAGGGTTTGAAGGTGGAAGGTTGATGAGCATGAGGGCGAGGGTTTAATGGGCTTGAAGGCGAGGGTCTGATGGGCTTTAAGACGAGAGCCAGATGGCCTTGAAGGCAATGGCCTGATGGGCTTCAAGGTGAGGGTCTAATAGGCTTTAGGCGAAGGTATGATGGGCTTGAATGCAAGGATCTGATGGGCATGAAGGCAAGAGCGTCAGGAGTTTCAAGGGAAGGTTCTGCTAGACTTGAAATCGAGGGTCTGATGGGCTTGAATGCGAAGGTCTGATGGGCTTAAAGGCGAGGGTGGGATGGGCTTTAAGGTGAGGGTCTGATGGCTTTGAAAGCAAGGGTCTGATAGGCTTGAAGGCGCGTGTCTGATGGGCTTGAAGGCGAGGGTCTGATGGGCTCAAAGGCGACGGTCTGATGGGCTTGAAGGCAAGGGTGTAATGAGCTTGAAGGCGAGGGTTATTTGGGCTTGAAAGAGAGGGTCTGATGGGGCTGAGGGAGAGTGTCTGATGTGCTTGGTGGCGAGGGTCTGATGGGCTTGAAGGCAAGGGATCTTATGGGCTTGAAGGCGAGTGTGCTGGGCGAAAAGGCTAGAATCTTATGGGCTTGAAGACGTGGGCAAGATGGGGTGGAAGGCGAGGGCCTGATGGGTTTGATTGCGAATGCCAGGTGAGCTGCAAGGCGAGGGTCTCATATGCTTGAAGGTGAGGGTCTGATGGGCATGAAGACGAGGGCATCATGGGCTTGAAGGCGAGGACCAGATAGGTTTGATGGCGAGGGACAGATGAGCTTCAAGGCGAGGTTCTAATGGGCTTAAAGGAGAGGTCCTGATGGGCTTCAAAGAGAGGGTCTGATGGGCCTGAGGCGAGGGGCTGATATGCTTCATGGCGATGGTCTGATGTCCTTGAAAGCGAGGGTCTGATGGGTGTGAAGACGATGGTCTCATGGGCTTGAAGACGAGGGTCTGATGGGCTTGAAGGTCAGGATGGGCTTGGTGGCGAGGGTCCGATCTATTTGAAGGCGATGAGTCTTATGGGCTTGAAGGAGAGTGTATGATGGGCTTAAAGCGAGGATCTTATGGGCCTGAAGGCGAGGGCCTGATGGGCTTGAAGGGGAGGGCCAGATGAGTTTGATTGCGAATGTCAGATGATCTGCGAGGCGAGGGTCTGATGGGTTTGAAAGCGAGGGTCTGATGGACTTGATTGCGAGGTTCTGACGGACTTAAAGACAAGGGTCTGATGGGCTTTGTAGCGAGGGTCTAATGGGATTGAAGGCGAGTGTATGAAGGGCTTAAAGAAGCGGGTCTCATGGGCTTGAAGGCGAGAGTCTGATGGGTTTGAAGTCGAGGGCCGGAATGGTTTGATGGCGAGGGCCAGGTGGGCTTTAAGTCGAGGCTCTGATGATTTTAAAGACGACGATCTGATGGGCCTGAGGGCGAAGATCTGATCGGCTTGAAAGCGAGGGTCTAATGGACTTGAAAGCGAGGGTCAGATTTGCTTGAAAGCAATGGTCAAATCGGTTTGAAAGAAAGGCTGTGATGGGTTTGAAGGAGAGGGTCTCATGGGTTTGAAGGAGAGGGTTTGATGGGTTTGAAGGCGACGGTCTAAGGGCTTGAGGGTGAATGTTTGATGAGCATGATGGCGAGTACCTGATGGACTTGAAGGTGAGGGTCTGATGGCCTTGAAGGTGAGAATCTTATGGGCTTGAAGGCGATGGTCTGATGGGCTTGAAAGCGAGGGTCAAAGGTGCTTTAAAGAAAATCTCTGATGGGTTTGAATGAGAGGGTCTGATGGGTTTGAAAGCAAAGGTGTAAGGGCTTGAAGGTGAAAATTTGATGGGCATGAGGGCGAGGGTTTGATGGGCTTGAAGGCAAGGGTCTGATGGGCTAGAAGACGATGGCTAGATGGCCTTAAAGGCGAGGGTCTGATGGGCTTCAAGGCGAGGGTATGATGGGCTTTAGGCGAGGATGTGATGGACTTAAATGCGAGGATCTGATGGGCCTGAAGGCAAGGGTGTCATGGGTTTCAAGGGGAGGTTCAGATAGGCTTCAAATCGAGGGTCTGATGGGCTTGAATGCGAAGGTCTAATAGGCTTAAAGACGAGTGTGGAATGGGCTTGAAGGCGATGGTCTGATGGGTTTGAAAGTGAAGGTCTGATAGGCTTGAAAGCGCATGTATGATAGGTTAAGGGCGAGGATCTGATGACTTTAAGGCAAGGGTGTAATGAGCTTGAAGGCGAGGATCATTTGGGCGTCAAGGCGAGGGTCTGATGGGGTTGAAGGAGAGTTTCTGATGGGCTTGGTGGCGAGGGTCTGATTTGCTTGTAGGCGATGGGTCTTATGGGCTTGAAGGCGAGTGTATGATGGGGTTAAAGGTGAGGATCTTATGGGTTTGAAGGCGAGGGCAAGATGGGCTGGAAGGCGAAAGCCTGATGGGCTTGAAGGGGAGGGCCAGATGGATTTGATTGCGAATGCTAGATGAGCTGCAAGGCGAAGGTGTGATGGGCTTGAAGGCGAGGGTCTGATGGGCATGGAGACGAGGGCATGATGGGCTTGAAGGCGAGGACCACATGGATTTGATGGCGAGGGCCAGATGAGCTTCAATGCGAGGTTCTGATGGGCTTGAAGGAAAGGTTCAGATGTGTTTCAAAGGGAGGGTCTGATTGGCTGGAGGTGAGGGGCTGATGGGCTTGAAGGCAAGGGTTTGATGTGCGTGAAAGCGAGGGTCTGATGGGATTGAAGGCGAGCGTCTGATGGTCTTGAAGACGAGGGTCTCATGGGCTTGAAGGCAAGGGTCTGATAGGTTCGAAGGCGAGGGTTTGATGGGCCTGAAGGCCAGGATCTGATGGCCTTGAAGGCGAGGGTCTAATGGGATTGAAAGTGAGGGTCTGATGGGCTTGATGGCAAGTTTCTGATGTGATTAAAGGCGAGGGTCTGATGGGCTTTGTGGCGAGGGTCTAATTGGCTTGAGGGCAAGTGTATGAAGGGCTTAAAGGAGAGGAATTTATGGGCTTGAAGGCGAGGGTCTGATAGGTTTGAAGTCGAGGGGTCATGTGGCTTGATGGCGAGGGCCATGTGGGCTTTAATTCGAAGCTCTGATGGGTTTAAAGGCGAGGGACTGATGGGCTTGGAGGCCGGTATCTCATGAGCCTGAAGGCGAAGATCTGATGGGCTTGAAGGCAAAGGTCTGATGTGCTTGAAGGCTAGGATCTTATGGGCTTGATGGTGAGGGTCTGATGGGCTTGAAGGCAAGGGACTGCCGGGCTTGAAGGCAAGGGACTGCTGGGCTTGAAGGCGATGGTCTGATGGGCTTGAAAGCGAAGGTTAAATGGGCTTGAAAGGAGGGCTCTGATGGGTTTGAAGAAGAGGGTCTGATGGGCTTGAACGCAAGGGTGTTATGGGCATGAAGACGAGGGCATGATTGACTTGAAGGCGAGGACCAGATGAGTTTGATGGCGAGGGCCAGATGAGTTTCAAGGCAATGTTCTGATTGGCTTAAAGGAGAGATTCTGATGGGCTTCAAAGAGAGGGTCTGATGAGTTCTGGATGAGGGGCTGATGGGCTTCAAGGCGAGTGTCTGATGAGCTTGAACGCGATGGTCTGTTGGCCGTGAAGGAGAGGGTCTGATGGGCATAAAGGCCAGGATCTGAGGGTTTTGAAGGCAAGGGTCTGATGGGCTTGAAAGCGAGGGTGTGATGGGCTTGATGGCGAGTGTGTGATGTACTTAAAGGTGAGGGTCTGATGGGCTTTGTGGCGAGGATCTAATGGGCTTGAAGGCTAGTGTATGAAGGGCTTAAAGTAGAGTGTTTGATGTGCATAAAGGCGGGGTTCTGATGGCTTTGAAGTAGAGGGTTAGAAGGACTTGATGCCAAGGGCCAGGTGGGCTTTAAGTCGAGGCTCTGATGGGTTGAAAGGCGTGGGTCTGATGGGATTGAAGGCAAGGGTCTGATGGGTAAGAAGGCGAGGGCCTGATGGGCCTGAATGCAAAGATCTAATGAGCTTGAAGACGAGGGTCTGATGGGCTTGATGGCGAGGGTCTGATGGGATTAAAGGCGACGGTCTGATGGGATTGAAGGCGAGGGTCTGATGGGCTTGAAGGCCAGGGTCTGATGGGCTTGAAGGCGATAGTCTTATGGGCTTGAAAGCTTGGGTCACATAGGCTTGAAAGAAAGGCTCTGATGGGTTTGAAGGAGAGGGTCTGATGGGCTTCAAAGCGAGGGACTAAGGGCTTGAAGGTGAAAATTAGATGGGCATGAGGGCGAGGGTTTGATGGTCTTGAAGGCTAGGGTCTGATGGTCTTGAAGGCAAGGGCCAGATGACCTTAAATGCAAGGGCATGATGGAATTGAAAGCGGGGGTCTGATAGGCTTTAGGCGAGGGTATGATGGGCATAAATACGAGGGTCTGATAGGCATGAAGGCGAGAGTGTCATGGGTTTCAAGGGGAGGTACTGATAGGCTTGAAATCGAGGGTCTGATGGGCTTACAGGCGAGGGTGGGATGGGCTTGAGGGCGAGGGTCTGATGGGTTTGAAAGCGGGGGTCTGATAGGCTTGAAGGCGCGTGTCTGATGAACTTGAAGGTAAGGGTTTAATGAGCTTGAAGGTGAGGGTCTGTTGAGCTTGAAAGCGAGGGTCTAATGGAGTTGAAGGAGTGTTTCTTATGGGTTTGGTGGCGAGGGTCTGATGGACTTGAAGGCAAAGGTCTTGTGGGCTTTAAAACGAGGGAGTGATGGGCTTGAGGGCGAGGGTCTGATACGCTTTAAGGATAGGGTTTGATGGGTTTAAAGGCAAGGGTCTGATGGTCTTGAAGGCAAGGAGACCTGATGGTCTTGAATGTGAGGGCCTGATGGGCTTGAAAGAGAGAGCCAGATGGGTTTGATTGCGAATGCCAGATGAGCTGCAAGGCGAGGGTTCTGAAGAGGTTTAAGTTGAGGGTCTGATAGGCTGAAAGCGAGAGTCTGATGGGCTTCAAGGCGAGGGTCTGATGTGCTTGAAAGCGAGGGTCAGATATGCTTGAAGGCATGGGTCTGATGGGCTTGAATGCCAGGGTCTTTTGGTCTTAAAGGCAATAGCAAATGGGCTTGAAAGTGAGGGTCTGATGGGCTTGAAGGCGACGGTCCGATGGGCTTGAAGGCGAGGGCCAGAAGGGCTTAAAGGCGAGGGTATGATGGACCTGAAGGAGTGGGTCTAAAGATATTGAAGGCAAGGGTCTAATTGGCTTGAATGTGACAGTGTGATGGACTTGAAGACGAGAGTTTGATGGGCCTGAAGGCGAAGGACAGATTGGCTTAAAGGCGAGGGTCTGATGGGCTTAAAGGCGTGGGTCTGAGTGGATTGATGTCAAGCGAGGGTGTGATGGGCTTGAGGGCGAGAGTCTGATAGGCTTCAAGACTAGAGTATGATGTGCTTCAGAGCCGGGGTCTGATGGGCTGGAAAGGGAGGGCCTAATGGGTTTGAAGGTGAGGGCCTGATGGCCTTCAGTGCAAGGGCCAGATAGGATTGAAGGCGAGGGAGAGATGGGCTTGAAGGCGAGGTTGTGATGGGCTTGAAAGAGAGAGTGTTATGAGCTTGAATGTTAGGGTATCTTGGCCTTGAAGGCAAGGGTCTGATGGGCTTTAAGGCGAGGATTTGTTGCGCTTGAAAACTAGGGTCTGATGGAATTGATGACGAGTGTCTAATGGACCCAAAGGCGAGGGTCTGATGGGGGAAAGGCGACAGTCTTACGGGCTTGAATGCAGGGGTGTGATGGGCTTGAAGGCGTGGATGTGATGGGATTGAAGGCAAGGATCTGATGGGCCTTAAAACGAGGGTGTGATGGGCTTGATGGCGAGGGTCTGATGCACTCTAAGGATAGGGTTTCATGGGGCTTAAAGGCAAGTGTCTGATGGTCTTGAAGGCAAGGACCTGATTGTCTTGAATGTGAGGGCCTGATGGGCTTGAAAGCGAGAGCCAGATGGGTTTGATTGCGAATGCCAGATGAGCTGCAAGGCGAGGGGTCTGAAGGGCTTTTAGGAGATGGTCTGATGGGCTGAAAGCGAGAGTCTGATGGGCTTCAAGGCGAGGGTCTGATGTGCTTGAAAGCGAGGGTCAGATGAGCTTGAAGGCATGGGTGTGATGGGCTTGAATGCCAGGGTCTGTTGGTATTGAAGGCAATAGTAAATGGGCTTGAAAGTGAGGGTCTGATGGGCTTGAAGGTGACGGTCCGATGGACTTGAAGGCGAGGGTCAGATGGGCTTAAAGGCGAGGGCATGATGGTCCTGAAAGCGTGTGTCTAAAGGGATTGAAGGCAAGGGTCTAATTGGCTTGAGAGCGACGGTGTGATGGACTTGAAGACGGGAGTTTGATGGGCCTGAAGGCGATGGAGAGATTTGCTTAAATGCGGGGGTCTGATGGCCTTAAAGGCGTGGGTCTGAGGGAATTGATGGCAAGCGTCTGATGGGCTTGAAAGCGAGGGTGTGATGGGCTTGAGAGCGAGGGTCTGATAGGCTTCAAGGCCAGAGTCTGATTTCCTTCAGAGCCAGGGTCTGATGGGCTTGAAAGGGAGGGCCTAATGGGCTTGAAGGTGAGGGCCTGATGGCCTTCAATGCGAGGGCCAGATAGGATTGAAGACGAGGGAGAGATGGGCTTGAAGGCGAGGGTGTGACGGGCTTGAAAGAGAGTGTGAGGAGCTTGAATGTTAGGGTTTATTGGTCTTGAAGGCGAGGCTCTGATGGGCTTTAAGGTGAGGATTTGTTGAGCTTGAAAACGAGGGTCTGATGGAACTGATGACGAGTGTCTAATGGACCTAAAGGCGAGGGTCTGATGGGGGAAAGGCGACAGTCTTACGGGCTTGAACGCGAGGATGGTGGGCTTGAAGGTGTGGGTGTGATGGGATTGAAGGCAAGGCTCTGATGGGCTTTAAAACGAGGGTGTGATGGGCTTGAGGGCGAGGGTCTGATACGCTTTAAGGATAGGGTTTGATGAGCTTAAAGGCAAGGGTCTGATGGTCTTGAAGACAAGGACCTGATTGTCTTGAATATGAGAGCCTGGTGGGCTTGGAGTCGAAGGCCAGATGGGCTTGAAGGCGAGTGTTTGATGGGTGTGAAAACAAGAGCCTGATGGACCTGAAGGCGAGAATCTGATGGGTTTGAAATGGAGGGTCTGATGGGTTTGAAGGCTTTGTCTGATGGACTTGAAGGTGAAGGTTTGATGGGCTTGAAGGCGAGATTCTGATGGGCCTGAAGGCGATGGTCTGATAGGCTTAGAGGCGAGGGTCTGATGGGCTGGAAGGCGAGGGTCTGATGGGCATGAAGGCGACGATCTAATGGGTTTGAAGGCAATGGTCTGGTGGTTTTCAAGGTAAGGGTCTGATGGGCTTGAAGACGAGTGTTTGATGGGTTCGAAGGCGAAGGTCAGATGGGTTTGAAGGCGAGGGTCAGATGGGTTTGAAGGCGAGGGTCTGATGGTTTTGTAGCTCAAAATTTGATGGGCTTGAAGGCTACGGTTTGATGGGCTCGAAGGCGAGTATCTGATGGGTTTGAAGGCGAGATCCGATGGGCATAAAGGCGAGAGCCTAATGAGGTTCAAGGCGAGGGTCTGATAGGCTTAAGGGCCAGGGTATGATGGACTTAAAGGCGAGGGTCTGATGGGCCTGAAGGCGAGAGTCTCATAGGTTTCAAGGGTAGGGTGTGATAGGCTTAAAGTCGAGGGTCTGTTGGGCTTGAAGGCGAGAGTGGGATGGGTTTGAAAGCGAGGGCCTGATTGGTTTGAAAGCGAGGGTCTAATAGGCTTGAAGGCGAGTGTCTGATGGGCTTGAAGGAGAGTGTCTAATTGGCTTCAAGGCAAGGGTGTGATGAGCTTGGAGGCGAGGGTCTGTAGGGCTTAAATGCAAAGGTCTGATGGGACTGAAGGCAAGGGTCTCATGGGTTTGAAAGCAAGGGTCTGATGGGGTTGAAGGCGAGTGTCTGATTGGCCTGAATGAGAGGGTCTGATGGGCTTGAAGGCGAGGGTCTGATGGGCTTGAAGGTGGCGGTCAGTTAGGCTTGAAGTCGAGGGCCAGATAGGCTTAATGGCGAGGGTATGAAGGGCTTGAAGGCGTGTGTCTGATGGGATTGAAGGCAAGTGTCTAATGGACTTGAAAGTGATGGTGTGATGGGCTTGAAGACGAGAGTTTGATGGGCATGAAGGCGAGGGCCAGATTGACTGAAAGGCAAGGGTCTGATGGTTTTGAAGGTGTGGGCACGATGGGATTGAAGGAAAGGGTCTAATGGGCTTGAATGTAAGGGTGTGATGGGCGAGGGTCTGATAGGCTTCAAGGCCTTGGTCTGATGGGCTTCAAGGCCAGGGTCTGATGGGCTTGAATTCAAGGGCTTCATGGGCTTGAAGGTGAGGGCCTGATGGGCTTCAGTGCGAAAGCCAGATGGGGTTGAAGGAGGAGGCCACATGGGTTTGAAGGCGAGAGTCTGATGTGCTTAAAGGTGAGTGTCTGATGGGCTTCAAGGCGAAGATATGATGGGCTTCAAGGCGAAGATATAATGGACTTCAAGGCGAAGATATGATGGGCTTTAAGGCGAAGATATAATGGGCTTTAAGGCAAAGATATAATGGGCCTGAAGGCGAGGGTCTGATGGGTTTCAAGGGGAGGGTCTGATAGCCTTGATGGCGAGGGTCTGAGGGCCTTGAAGACGAGAGTGTGTTGGGCTTGAAGGCCAGGTTATGATGAGCTTGAAGGCTAAGGTCTGTTGGGCTTGAAGGTGAGGGTCTGATGGGCTTGAAAACGAGGGTCTGATGGGGCTGAAGGCTAGTGTCTGATTTACTTGAAGGCGAGGGTCTGATGGAATTGAATGCGAGGGTCTGATGGGCTTAAAGGCGAGGTTCTGATGAGCTTTAAGGCGATGTGATGGGCCTGAGAGCGAGGGTTTGATGGGCTTGAAGGGGAGAGTCTAATGGGTTTTAAGGTTAGGGTATGATGGGCTTGTAGACGAGGGTGTGATGGACTTGTAAACGTGGGTGTGATGGGCTTGAAGGCGAGGGTGTTATGAGATTAAAGGCGGGGTTCTGTTGACCTTGAAAACGAGGGTCTAATGGGCTTGAAGGCGTGTGTCTGATGGACTTGAAGGGGAGGGTCTGATGGGCTGGAAGGCGTTTGTCTGATGGAGCTGAATGGTCTGATGGGCTTGAGGGCGAGGGTCTGACAGGCTTGATGGGATTGAAAACAGGGTTTTGATGGGCATTAAAACAAGGATGAGATGGGCTTGAAGGCGAGGGTCTGACAGGCTTGAAGGCGAGGGTCTGACAGGCTTGAAGGCCAGAGTCTGATCGGCTTCAAGGCCAGTGTCTGATGTGTTTGAAGGCGAAGGCCTAATAGGCTTAAATGCGAGGGCCTGATGGGCTTGAAGGCGAGGGCCAGATGGGCTTGAAGGCGAGGATGTGATGGGTTTTAGTGTGAGGGTGTGATGAGTTTGAAGGCGAGGGTCTGTTGGGCTTGAAAGCGATGGTCTGATGACGTTGAAGAGTGTCTGATGGGCTTGGTGGCGAGAGGCTGATGGGCTCTAAGCCGAGAGTCTTATGGGCTTGAAGGCGAGTGTATGATGAGCTTAAAGGCGAGGATCTTATGGGTTTGAAGGCGAGGGCAAGATGGGCTAGAAGGCGAAGACCTGATGGGCTTGAAGGTGAGGTCCAGATGGGTTTAATTGAGAAGGCCAGATGAGCTGCAAGGCGAGGGTCTGGTGGGCTTCAAGAAAAGGGTCTGATTGGGTGAAAGCGAGGGTCTGATGGTCTTCAAGGCTAGGGTCTGGTGTGCTTGAAAGCGAGGGCCAGATGGGCTTGAAGGAAAGGGTCTGATGGGATTGAATGCCAGGGTCTGATGGGATTGAATGCCAGGGTCTGTTGGGCTTGCAGGCAACGATCCAATGGGCTTAAAGGTGAGAGTATGATGGGCTTAAAGGAGAGATCGTTGGGGCTTGAAGGCAAGGGGAAGATGTGGTGGAAGGCGAGAACCTGATGGGCTTGAAGGCGAGGGCCAGATGGGCTTAAAGGCGAGGGTATGATGGACATGAAGTCGTGGGTCTAAAGTGATTGAAGGCAAGAGACTATTTGGCTTAAAAGCGACGGTGAGATGGGCTTGAAGACGAGACTTTGATGGGTCTGAATGCGAGGGACAGATTGGTTTAAAGTCGAGGGACTGATGGGCTTAAAAGCTTGGGTCTGAGGGGATTGAGGGCAAAGATCTGATGGGCTTGACAGCTAGGGTGTGATGGGCATGAAGGCAAGGGTCTGATAGGCTTCAAGGCCAAAATCTGATAGGCTTCAAAGCAAGGGTCTGATGGGCTTGAAATGGAGAGCCTGATATCCTCGAAGGTGAGGGCCTGATGGCATTCAGTGCGAGGTCCAGATAAGATTGAGGGCGAGGAAGAGGTGGGCTTGAAGGCGAGAGTGTGATGGGCTTGAAAGAGAGGGTCAAATGGGCTTGAAAGAGAGACTCTGATGGGTTTGAATTAAAGGGTCTGATGGGTTTGAAGACGAGTGTCTGATGGGCTTGAAGGCAATGGTGTAATGAGCTTGAAGGCGAGGGACTGTTGGGCTTGGAAGCGAGGGTCTGATGGTGTTGAAGGAGAATGTCTGATGGGCTTGAAGGTGAGGGTCTTATGGGCTTAAAGGTCAGTGTATGATGGGATTAAAGGCGAGGATCGTTTGGGCTTGAAGGCCAGGGGAAGATGGGATGGAAGGCGAGAACCTGATGGGTTTGAAGGCGAGGGTCTGATGAGCATGAAGACGAGGGTATGATGGGCTTGAAGGCGAGGACCAGATTGGTTTGATGGTGAGGGCCAGATGAGCTTCAAGGCGAAACTCTGATGGTCTTAAAGGACAGGTTCTCATGGGCTTCAAAGAGAGGGTCTGATGGGCTGGAGGCGAGGGGCTAAAGGGCTTCAAGGCAAGGTTCTGATGTGCTTGAAAGCGAGGGTCTGATGGGCTTAAAGACGAGGGTCTGATGGGCTTGAAGGCGATGGTCTGATGGTTTTGAAGACGAGGCTTTCATGGTCTTGAAGGCGAGGGTCTGATGAGCTTGAAGGCAAGGGTCTGATGGGCCTAAATGTCAGGATCTGATGGCCTTGAAGGCGAGGGTCTGATGGTCTTGAAAGCGAGGGTCTGTTAGGCTTGACGGTAAGTGTCTGATGTACATATAGGCGAGGGCCTAAAGGGCTTCAAGGCGAGGTTCTGTTGTGCTTGAAAGCGAGGGTCTGATAGGCTTGACGGTAAGTGTCTGATGTACATATAGGCAAGGGTCTGATGGGCTTTGTGATGAGGGTCTAATGTTCTTGAAGGCGAGTGTCTGATGGGTTTGAAGTCGAGGGCCAGAAGGGCTTGATGGCGAGGGGCAGGTGGGCTTTAAGTCGAGGATCTATTGGGTTTAAAGGCGAAGGTCTGATGGCTTGAAGGCAAGGGTCTTATGGTCCTGAAGGTGAAGATCTGATGGGCTTGAAGTCGAGGTTCTGATAGACTTGAAGGCTAGGGTCTGTTGGGCTTGAGGGCGAGGATCTTATGGGATTTAAGGCGATGGTCTGATGGGCTTGAAAGCGAGGGTCAAATGAGTTTGAAAGAAAGGCTCTTATGGGTTTGCATGAGAGGGTCTGATGGGTTTGAAGGCGAGGGTCTGACAGGCCTTAGGCGAGGGTATGATGGGCTTAAATGCGAGGATCTGATGGGCCTGAAGTCGAAGTGTCATCGGTTTCAATGGGAGGCTCTGATAGGCTTGAAATCGAGGGTCTGATGGGCTTGAATGCGAAATTCTGATAGGCTTAAAGGCGAGGGTGGGATGGGCTTGAAGGCGAGGATCTGATGGTTTTGAAAGCAAGGATCTGATGGGCTTGAAGGTGCGTGTCTGATGGCCTTGATGGCATGGGTGTAATGAGCTTGAAGGCGAGGGTCTGTTGGGCTTGAAAGCGAGGGTCTGATGGGGTTGAAAGAGAATGTCTGATGGGCTTGGTAGTGAGGGTCTGATGGGCTTGAAGGCGAGGGTCCTATGGGCTTGAAGGCGAGTGTATGATGGGAGCAACGGCGACGATCTTATGGACTTGAAAGCGAGGGGAAGATGGACTGGAAGGCGAGGGCCTGATGGGCTTGAAGGCGAGGGCCAGATGGGTTTGATTGCGAACGCCAGATGAGTTGCAAGGCGAGGGTCTGATGGGCTTCAAGGAAAAGGTCTGATGGACTGAAAGCGAGGGTCTGATGGACTTCAAGGCGAGGGTCTGATGTGCTTCAAAGCAAGGGTCAGATGGGCTTGAAGGCAAGGGTCTGATGACCTTGAAGGCTAGGGCCAGATCGGCTTAAAGACGAAAGTATGATGGGCGTGAAGGCGTGGGTCTAAAGGGATTGAAGGCAAGGGTCTAATTGGCTTGAAAGCAACGGTGTGATGGGCTTAAAGACGAGAATTTGATAGGCCTGAAGGCGAGGGACAGATTGGCTTAAAGGCGAAGGTCTAATAGGCTTAAAGGCGTGGGTTTTTGGGGATTGAAGGCAAGGTTCTGATGGGCTTGAGAGCGAGGGTGTGATGGGATTGAAGGCGAGGGTCTGATAGGATTCAAGGTCAGGGTCTGATGGGCTTGAAATAGAGGGTTTGATGGGCTTGAATGTGAGGGCCTGATGGCCTTCAATGCGAAGGCCAGGTAGGATTGAAGGCGAGGGAGAGATGGGCTTGATGGCGAGGGTGTGATGGACTAAAAAGAGAGGATGTGATGAGCTTGAATGTTAGAATTTCTTGGTCTTGAAGGCGAGGGTCTGATGGGCTTTAAGGTGGGGATCTCTTGGGCTTGAAAAGTAGGGTCTGATGGAATTACTGGAAAATGTCTTATGGACTTAAAGGCACTGGTCTGATGGGGGGAAGGCGAGAGTCTTACGGGCTTGAATACGAGGATCTGATGGGCCTGAAGGCGTGGGTGTGAATGGATTGAAGGCAAGGCTCTGGTGGGCTTTAAAACGAGGATGTGATGGGCTTGAAGGAGAGGGTCTGATACACTTAAAGGATAGGGTCTGATGGGCTTAAGGGCGAGGGCCTGATGGTCATGAAGGGGAGGGTTTGATGGGCTTCAAGGCGAAGTTATGATGAGCCTGAAGACGAGGGTGTGATGGGCTTGAAGGCGAGGGTGTGATGGGCTTTAAGGCGAAGGTGTGGTGAGCTTGAGGACTAGGGTCTATTGGGCTTGAGGGCGAGGTTCTAATGGGCTTCAAGGCGAGGTTCTGTTTGGTTGAAGGCGAGGGTCTGATGGGCTTGAATGGAAGGGACTGATGGGCGTAAAGGCGGGGGTGTGATGGGCTTGAAGGGAAGGGTTCACAGCGACAGATTTATGGGCTTAAAGTCGAGTGTATGATGGGGCTGAGGATGAGGGTCTCTTGGGCTTGAAGGCGATGGTCTGATGGGCTTGATGGAGAGGACCAGTTGGGTTTCAAGTCGAGGGTCTGATGGGCTTAAAGGCGAGGGTCTGATGTTCTTAAAGGACAGGGTCTGATGGGCCTGAAGGCGACGGGGTGATGGGTTTCAAGGTAAGGGAGTGATGGGCTTGAAAGAGATTATCTGATGTGCTTGAAGGCGATGGTCTGATGGGTTTGAAGGAGAGGGACAGATGGGTTTGTTGGCGAGGTTCTAATAAACTTGAAAGTGAGGGTCTTATGGGCTTGAAGTCGAAAGTCTTATGGGCTTGAAGACGAGGGTGTATTGGTTTTGAAAGCGAGGGTCTGATGGGGTTGAAGACAAGGGTCTGATAGGCAAAAAGGCAATGGTTTGATGGGCTTGAAGGCTAGGGTCTGATGGGCTTGAAGGCGAGGGTCTGATAGGTTTCAAGGAGAGGGTCTGTTGGAACTGAAGACGAGGTTCTGATGGGCTTGAAGGCGAGGGTCTCATGGATTTCAAGCGGAGGGTCTCATATTCTTGAAGTCGAGGTTCTGAATGGATTCAGTGCAAAGGTCTGATGGGCTTGAACGCAGGGGTGTGATGGGCTTCAAAAACAGGGTTTATGGGTTTGAAAGTGAGGATAATATTGGCTTGAATATGGGCTTGAAAGCGAGGGTCTGAAGGTCATAAAAACAATGCTCTGATGGGGTTAAAGGCGATTATCTGATGGGCTTCAAGGAGAGGGTCGGATGGGCTTGAATGCGAGGGTCTGTTGGGCTTGAAAGCGAGGGTCTAATGGGCTTGAAGGTGAGTGTCTGATGGACTTGAAGACGAGGGTTTGATGGGCTGGAAGGCGAGGGTCTGATGCGCCTGAATGCGAGGGTCTGATGGGGTTGTAGGCGAGGATCTGATGGGCTTGAAGGAAAATGTCTGATTGGTTGAAGTCGAGGGTCAGATGTGCTTAAAGGCGAGGGTATGATGGGCTTGAAGGCATGCGTCTAATGGGCTTGAAGGCGTGGGTCTGATGACATTGAAGGCACGGCTTTGATTGTCTTCAAAACAAAGGCGTGATGGTCTTGAAGACGAGGGTCGGATAGGCTTCAAGGCCATGGTCTACTTGGTTTGAAGGCGAAAGCCTGATAGGCTTGAATGTGAGGGCCTGATGGGCTTCAAGACGAGGGCCACATGGGCTTCAAAGTGAGTGCCAGATGGGTTTCAAGGCGTGGGTCTGCTGGGCTTCAAGGCCAGGGTCTGATGGGCTTCAAGGCCAGGGTGTGATGGGCTTCAGGGCGAGGATCTGATGGGTTTGAAAGTGAGGGACAGATTGGCTTGAAGGCGAGTGTCTGTTGGGCTAGAAGGCGAAGGTCTGATGGGCTTGAAGGCAAGGGAGTGATGAGCTTGAAGGGGATTGTCTGTTGGACTTGAAGGCGTGGGTGTGATTGGTAAGATTGGCCTGGAGGCGGGGGTCTGATGCACATGAAAACGAGGGTCTGATGGGCTTGAAGGCGATTGTCTAATGAGCTTGAAGGCGAGGGCCTGATGGACTTGAATGCGAGGTTCTGATGGGCTTCAAGGAGTGGGTCTGATAAGATTGAAGGCACGGGTTTGATGGGTTTCAAAGCAAAGGTGTGATGGTCTTGAGGACGAGGTTCGGATAGGCTTCAAGGCCATTGTCTGATGTGCTTCAAGGCCGTGGTCTGATTGGTTTGAAGGCAAAGGCCTGATAAGCTTGAATGTGAGGGCCTGATGGGCTTCAAGAGGAGGGCCAAATGGGCTTCAAGGCGTGGGTCTGTTGGGCTTAAAAGCGAGGGTGTGATGGGCTTCAAGGCGATGGTGTGATGGGTCTGAAAGCGAGTGTCTGATGGGCTTGAAGGCGAGGGTGTGATGAGCTTGAAGGCGAGTGTCTGTTGGCTTGAACGCGAGGGTCTGATGGGCTTGAAGGCGAGGGTCTTATGGGCTTGAAGGCGAAGGTCAGACGGGCTTGAAAGCGAGGGCCAGATGGACTTGATGGCGAGGGACAGATAGGCTTCAACTCGAGGGTGTGATGGGCTTAACGGGGAAAGTCCTGGTTGGCTTGAAGGCGAGGGTCTGATGGGCTTGAAATCTAAGGTCTTATGGGCTTCAAGGCGAGGGTCTGATGGCCTTGAGAGCAAGGGTCTGATAGGTTTGAGGGCAAGGGTCTGATGGGTTTCAGGGCGAGGGTCTAATGTGCTTGAAGTCAAGGGTCTGATGGGCTTGAAGGCAAGGGTCTGATGGGCTTGAAGTCGATGGTTTGACGGGCCTGAATGCGAGTGTCTGATGGGTTTGAAGGCAAGGGTCTGATGGGTTTGAAGGAGAGGGTTTGATGGGTTTGAAGACGAGGTTCTGATGGGCCTGAAGGCGAGGGTCTCATGGGTTTGAAGCGGAGAGTTTGATAGGTTTGAAGTCGAGGGTCTGAATGGCTTCAATGCGTGGGTCTGATGGGCTTGAAGGTAGGGTGTGATGGGCTTCAGGGAGAGGGTTTGATGGGTTTGAAAGCGAGAGTCAGATTGGCTCGAAGGCGAGTGTCTGATGGGCCAGAAGGCGAGAGTCTGATGCACTTGAAAGCGAGAGTCTGATGGGCTTGAAGGCGATTGTCTGATGAGCTTGAAGGCGAACGTCTGATGGACTTGAATGCGAGGTTCTTATGAGCTTGAAAGCGTGGGTCTGATGAGCTTGAAGGCGCGGGTTTGATGGTCTTCAAAACAAGGGTGTGATGGTCTTGAAGACGAGGGTCGGATAGGCTTCAAGGCCATGGTCTGATGGGCTTCAAGGCCATGGTCTGCTTGGTTTGAAGGCGAAGGCCTGATAGGCTTGAATGTGAGGTCCTGATGGGCTTCAAGACGAGGGCCACATGGGCTTCAAGGCGAGTGTCAGATGGGCTTCAAGGCGTGGGTCTGCTGGGCTTAAAGACGTGGGTGTGATGGGGTTGAAGGCGGTGGTATGATGGGTCAGAAGTCGAGAGTCTAATGGGCTTGAAGGAGAGGGTGTGATGAGCTTGAAGGCGAACGTCTGATGGGCTTGAAGGCGAGGGTCTGATGGGATTGAAGGCGTGGGTCAGACGGGCTTGAAGTCGACGTTCTGATGGGCATGATGTCGAGGGCCAGATGGGCTTAATGGTGAGGGTATGATGGGCTTGAATGCGTGTGTCTAATGGATTGAAGGCAAGGGTCTAATTGGCTTGAAATCAATGGTGTGATGGGCTTGAAGACAAGGATCTGATAGGCTTTATCGCCATGGTCTGATGGGCTTCACGGCTTGTGTTTGATGAACTTGAAAGCAAGGTCTTAATGGGTTTCAATGCCAGGGTTTGATGGGCTTGAAAGCAAGGTCTTAATGGCCTTGATGGTGAGAGCCTGATGTGCTTCAAGGAGATAGATAGATGTGTTTCAAGGAGAGTGCCAGATGGGCTTGAAAGGGAAGGTCTGATGGGCTTTAAAGCAAGGGAATGATGGGCCTGAAGGCCATGGGCTGATGGTTTTGAAGTCGAGGGTCTGATGGGTTTCAAGGGGAGGGTCTGATAGGCTTGATGACGAGGGTCTGATGGGCTTAAATACGAGGGTGTGATGGGTTTGAAGGCGAGGGTCTGATGGGCTTGAAGGCAACGGTCTGATGGGCTTGAAGTCGAGGTCCAGATGAGATTAGGGTCGAAGGTCTTATGGTCTTCAAGGCGATTGTCTGATGGGCTTGAAGGCGATTGTCTGATGGGCTTGAAAGCGATGGCCTGATGGCCTTGATGGCTAGGGCCTGATGGGCTTGAAGGCGAGGGTCTGATGGGCTTGAAGGCGAGGATCTGATGGGCTTGAAAGCGATTGTCTGAGCTGGAAGGCAAGGGTCTAATGGGCTTAAAGGAAATGGTCTCATGGGTTTCAAAGGCAGGGTCTGATAGGCTTGAAGTCGAGGGTGTGATGGGCTTGAAGGCGATTGTCTGATGAGCTTGAAGATGAGGGTCTGATGGACTTGAATGCGAGGTTCTGATGGGCTTCAAGGCATGGGTCTGATGAGAGTGAAGGCACGGGCTTGATGGGTTTCAAAGCAAGGGTGTGATGGTCTTGAAGACGAGGGTCGGACAGGCTTCAAAGCCATAGTCTGATGTGCTTCAAGGCCGTGGTCTGATTGGTTTGAAGGCGAAGGGCTGATAGGCTTGAATGTGAGGGCCGATGGACTTCAAGAGGAGGGCCAAATGGGCTTCAAGGCGTGAGTCTGCTAAGCTTAAAGGCGAGGGTGTTATGGGCTTCAAGGCGATGGTATGATGGGTCTGAAGGCGAGTGTCTGATGGGCTTGAAGGCGAGGGTGTGATGAGCTGGAAGGCGAGTGTCTGTTGGCTTGAAGGCGGGGGTCTGATGGGCTTGAAGGCGAGAGTCTGATAGGCTTTATCGCCATGGTCTGATGGGCTTCACGGCTAGTGTTTGATGAACTTGAAAGCAAGGTCTTTATGGGCTTCAAGGCCAGGGTTTGATGGGCTTGAAAGTAAGGTCTTAATGGCCTTGATGGTGAAGGAGTGATGTACTTCAAGGAGATAAATATATGGATTTCAAGGAGAGTGCCAGATGGGCTTGAAAGGAAAGGTCTGATGGGCGTTAAAGCAAGGGAATGATGGGCCTGAAGGCCATTGGCTGATGGTTTTGAAGTCGAGGGTCTGATGGGTTTCAAGGGGAGGGTCTGATAGGCTTGATGACGAGGGTCTGATGGGCTTGAAGACGAGGGTCTGATGGGTTTGAAGGCGAGGGTCTGATGGGCTTGAAGGCAATGGTCTGATGGGCTTGAAGTCGAGGTCCAGATAGGCGTTAAGGCGAGGGCCTGATGGGCTTGAAGGCGAGGGCCTTATGAGATTGAGGTCGAAGGTCTTATGGTCATCAAGGCGATTGTCTGATGGGCTTGAAGGCGATTTTCTGATGGGCTTGAAAGCGATGGTCTGATGGCCTTGATGGCTAGGGCGTCAACCTTCCTCTACGGTCACGTAGTGTGAAGCTTCCTCTACATCCACGTGGCGTCAACCTTCCTCTACCTCCACGAGGCGTCAACCTTCCTTTACCTCCACGTGGCGTCAACTTTTCTGTACCTCCACGTAGCGTGAAGCTTCCTCTCGCTCCAAGTGGCGTCAACCTTCCTCTACCTCAACGTGGCGTCTACCTTCCTCTACCTTCATGTGGAGCCAACATTCTTCTACATCTACGTGGAGTTAACCTTCTTCTACCTCCACGTGGGGTCAGACTTCCTCTAGCTTCATGTGGCGTCACCCTTCTTCTACCTCCACATAGTGTCTACCTTCCTCTACCTCCAAGTGGCGTCTACCTTCCTCTACCTCCAGGTGCCGCTAACCTCCTTCCTCCACATGGCTTCAACCTTCCTCTACCTCCACGAGGCGTCAGCCTTCCTTCACAACCACTTGCCGTCAACCTTCCTCTACCTCCATGTGGCATAAAACTTCCTGTACCTTTACATGGTTTCAACCTTCCTTTACCTCCATATATCGTCAACCTCCCCCTACCTTCATTGGCGTCAACATTCTTCTGTCTCTACATGGCGTCAACCTTCTTCCACCTCCACGTGGCGTCAACCTTCCTCTACCTTCATGTGGTGTCAACCTACATCTACCTCCGCATGGCGTCAACCTTCATCTACATCCTCGAACCGTAAACCTTCCTCTACCTCCGCCTGGCGTCAACCTTCCTCTACCTCGAAGAAACGTCAGCCTTCCTCTCCCTCCATGTAACGTTATCCTTCCGATACCTCCAAGAAGCGTCAACCTTCCTCTACCTCCACGTTGCGTCAACCTTCCTCTACCTGTAGTGTGAACCTTCCTCTACCTTCACGTGGCGTCAACCTTCCTCTAACTCTACGTGGCGTCTACCTTCCTCTACCTTCATGTGGCGTCAACATTCTTCTACATCTACGTGGCATTAACCTTCTTTTATCTCCAGGTGGCGTCATACTTCCTCTAGTTTCATGTGGCGTCAACCTTCTCATAACTGCACATGTCGTCAGCCTTCCCCTACCTCCATGTGGCGTCGACCTTCCCCTACCTCCACGTGGCGTTAGATTTCCTCTTCCTCCAAATGGTTTCAACCTTTCTCTATGTCCATGAGGCATCAACCTTCCTTTACCTCAATGTGTCGTTAACCTTCCCCTACCTTCATGTGGCGTCAACATTCTTCTACCTCCATATGGCGTCAATCTTCCTCTAGTTTCATGTGGCGTCAACCTTCTTCTACCTCCACGTAGCGTTATCCTTCCTCTACCTCCATGAGGCATCAAACTTTCTCTACCTCCAAGTGGCCTTAACCTTCCTCCACCTCCACATGGCCTCAACCTTCCTCAACCTCCACGTAGCGTGAACCTTCCTCTAGCTCCAGGTGGCGTCAACGTTCCTCTACCTCATCGTGGCGTCTACCTTCCTCTACCTTCATGTGGAGTCAACATTCTTCTACATCTACGTGGCGTTAACCTTCTACCTCCATGTGGGGTCAAATTTCCTCTAACTTTATGTGGCGTCAACCTTCTTCTACCTCCACATGGCTTCTACCTTCCTCTACCTCCAAGTGGCGTCAACCTTCCTCTACCTCCACGTGGCGTTAACCTTCCTCTTCCGGCACATGGCTTCAACCTTCCTCTACCTCCACGAGGCGTCACCCTTCCTCTACCTCCAAGTGGCGTCAACCTTCTTCTACCTTCAGGTGGCGTCAACCTTCCTCGACCTTTACATGTCGTCAACCTTCCTTTACCTTCATGTATCGTCAACCTTCCCCTACCTCAATTGGCGTCAACATTCTTCTATTTTTACATGGCGTCAACCTTCTTCTACCTACACATGGCGTCAACCTTAACCTACCTTCATGTGGCGTCAACCTACATCTACCTCCACATGGCGTCAACCTTCTACCTCCACGAACCGTCAACCTTCCTCTACCTCCACCTGGCGTCAGCCTTCCTCTACCGTGACGAAGCGTCAACCTTCCTCTACCACCACGTTGCCTCAACCTTCCTCTATCTTCACGTAGTGTGAACCTTCCTCTACCTCCACGTGGCGTCAGCCATCCTCTACCTCTACGTGGCGTCTACCTTCCTCTACCTTCATGTGGGGTCAGCATTCTTCTACATCTACGTGGCGTTAACCTTAGTCTAGCTCCAAAAGGCGTCAAACTTCCTCTAGTTTCATGTGGCCTCAACCTTCTACCTCCACATGGGTTCAACCTTCCTCTACCTCCATGTGGCGTTAGCCATCCTCTTCCTCTACGTGGCGTCTACCTTCCTCTACCTTCATGTGGGGTCAGCATTCTTCTACATCTACGTGGCGTTAACCTTAGTCTAGCTCCAAAAGGCGTCAAACTTCCTCTAGTTTCATGTGGCCTCAACCTTCTACCTCCACATGGGTTCAACCTTCCTCTACCTCCATGTGGCGTCAGCCTTCCTCTAACTCCACGTGGCGTTAACCTTCCTCTTCCTCCACATGGCTTCAACCTTCATCTGCCTCCACGAGGCGTCAACCTTCCTTTACCTCCATGTGTCGTTAACCTTCCCCTACCTTCATGTGGCGTCAACCTTCTTCTACCTCTACGTGGCGTGAACCTTACTCCACCTCCACGTGGCGTCGACGTTCCTCTACCACCACGATGCGTCATCCTACATCTGCCTCCACGTGGCGTCAACCTTTCTCTACCTTCATGTGTCGTTAACCTTCCCCTACCTTCATATGTCGTCAACCTTTTTCTACCTCTACGTGGAGTGAACTTTCCTCTGACTTCACTTGCGTCAACGTTCCTCTACCTCCACGTTACGTCAACCTACATCTACCTCCACGTGGCGTCAACCTTCCTCTACCTCGACATGGTTTCAACCTTCCTCTACCTCCTCGAGGTATTAACCTTCCTTTACCTTCCTCCACGAGGCGTCAACCTTTCTCTATCTCCACGTAGCGTCAACCTTCCTCTACTTCCACGTGGCGTCAACCTTCTTCCAACTCCACTTGGCGTCTACCTTGTGGCGTAAACATTTTTCTCCCTCAAGGAGGTGTCAACCTTTTATCTTCACGTGGTGTCAACCTTTCTCTACCTCCCCGTGGCGTCAACCTTCCTTTACCTCCATGTATCGTCGACCTTCCCCTACCTTCATGTGGCGTCAACATTCTTCTACTTCTACGTTGCCTCAACCTTCTTCTACATCCAGGTAGCGTCAACCTTCCTCTAACTTCATGTGGCGTTAACCTTCCATCTCCACGTGCCGTCAACGTTCCTCTACCTCCAAGTGGCGTCAACCCTCTTCTACATCCACGTGGCGTTAACCTTCCTCTACCTTCATGTTGTGTCAACATTCTTCTACCTCTAAGCGGCATCAACCTTCTTCTACCTCCACGTGGCGTCAACCTTACTCTACACTCATGTGGCCTTAACCTTCTTCTGCATCCAAATGGTGTCAACTTCCTCTTCCTCAAAGAGGCGTCGACCTTCCTTTACCTCCACGTGGCGTCAACTTTCCTCTACCTACACGTGGCGTCAGCCTTACTCCACCTTTACAAGTCGTCAACCTTCCTTTACCTTCATGTGTCGTCAACCTTCCCTTACCTTCATGTAGCGTCAACATTCTTCAACCTCTACGAGGCGTCAACCTTCTTCTTATCTCCACATGGCATCAAACTTCCTCTAGATTCATGTGGCGGCAACCTTCTTCTACCTCCACGTGGCGTCAACCTTCCTCTACGTCCACTTGGCGTCAAGCTTCCTCTAGATTCACATGGCTTTAACCTTCCTCTACCTCCACATGACGTCAACCTTCCTCAACCTCCACGAGGCATCAACCTTCCTTTACATCCACGTGGCGTCAACCTTCCTCTACCTCCACGTGGCATCAACCTTTTCCTACCTTTCCATCTCGTCAACTTTCCTTTACCTCCACGTTTCGTCAACCTTCCTCTACCTTCATGTGGCTTCAACCTTCTTCTACCTCCAGGTGGTGTCAACATTCCTCTACTCCCACGTGGCGTTAACTTTCCTCTACCTACACCAAGCGTCAACCTTCCTCTATCCCCCAAGTGGCGTCAACCTTCCTCTACCTCCACATGGCGTCAACCTTCCTCTTCCTCCACGTGGCGTCAACCTTCTTCTACCTCCACGTGGCGTTAACCTTCCTCTACATTCACATGACTTCAACCTTCCTCTGCCTCCACGAGGCGTCAGCCTTCCTTTAACTCCACATGGTGTCAACCAACATCTACCTCCATGTAGCGTCAACCTTCTACCTCCGCGTGGAGTCAACCTTCCTCTACCTCCACGTGGCGTCAACCTTCCTCTACCTTCATGTGGAGTCAACATTCTTCTACCTCTACATGGCGTCAACCTTCTTCTACCTCCACGTTGCGTCATACTTCCTCTAGCTTCATGTGGCGTCAACCTTCTTCTACCTCGACATGACGTCAACCTTCTTCTACCTCGACATGACGTCAACCTTCCTCTACCTCCACGTGTCGTCATGCTTCCTCTACCTCCACGTGGCGTTAACCCTCATCTACCTCCACATAGCGTCAACCTTCCTCCACTTCCACGAGTCGTCAACCTTCCTTTACCTCCACGTGGCGTCAACTTTCTTCTACCTCCACGTGGAGTCAACCTTCTTCTACTTTTACATGTCGTTACCTTCCTTTACTACCGCGAGGCGTCAACCTTCCTCAACCTTCATGTGACGTCAACCTTCCTCTACCTCCACGTAGCGTCACCGTTCCTCTACCTCAACGAAGCTTCAACCTTCCTCTACCTCCACGTAGCGTCAGCCTTCCTCTACTTCCACGAAGCGTCAACCTTCCTCTACCTCGACTTGGCGTTAACCTTCATCTATCTCCACGAAGCATCAACCTTCCCCTACCTCCATGTGGCGTCAACCTTCTTCTACCTCAACGTGCCGTCAGCCTTCCTCCACCTTCATGTGGCGTCAAGCTTGTTCTACCTCCACAAAGCATCAATCTTCCTCTACCTCCAAGTGGCGTCAACGTTCCTTTAAATTCACGTGGCCTTAACCTTCCTCTATCTCCACGTGGCGTCAACCTACCTCTATCTTCATGTGGCGTCAATATTCCTCAACCTTTACATGGCGTCAACCTTCCTCTACCTCCATGTGTCGTCAACCTTCCCTTACCTCCACGTAGCGTCAACCTTCTTCTACCTCCACGTGGCATCAACCTTCCTCTACCTTCATGTGTAGTCAACCTTCCCCTATTTCTACGTGGCATCACCCTTCTTCTATTTCCGCGTGTCGTCAACCTTACTCTACCTCCACATGGCGTCAACCTTCCTCAACCTCCACGAGACGTCAACCTTCCTTTACCCCACGTGGCGTCAACCTTCCTGTACCTCCACGTGGCCTAAGTCTTCCTCTACCTTTACATGTTGTCAACCTTCCTTTACCTCTATGTATCGTCAACCTTCACCCACCTTCATGTGGCGTCAACATTCTTCTCAGTCTTCGTAGCGTCAACCTTCTACTTCCAAGTGACGTCAACCTTCGTCTACCTTTATATGGCGTCAACCTTCTACCTCCACGTGTTCTCAACTTTCCTCAACCTCCACGAGACGTCAACCTTCCTTTACCTCCACGTGGCGTCAACCTTCCTGTACCTCCATGTGGCGTCAACCTTCCTCTACATTTACATGTCGTCAACCTTCCTTTATCTCCATGTTTCGTCAACCTTCCCCTACCTTCATGTGGCGTTAACATTCTTGTACTTCTACATGGCGTCAACTTTCTTCTACCTGCACATGGCGTCAACCTTCCTCTACCTTCATATAGCGTCAGCCTTCCTCTACATTTACATGACGTCAACCTTCCTTTATCTCCATGTTTCGTCAACCTTCCTCTACCTTCATGTGGCGTTAACATTCTTCTACTTCTACGTGGCGTCAACTTTCTTCTACCTCCACGAGGCGTCAACCTTCCTTTAACTCCACGTGGTGTCAACCATCATATACCTCCATGTAGCGTCAACCTTCTTCTACCTCCGCGTGGCGTCAACCTTCCTCTACCTCCACGTGGCGTCAACCTTCCTCTACCTTCATGTGGAGTCAACATTCTTCTACCTCTACATGGCGTCAACCTTCTTCTACCTCCACGTTGCGTCATACTTCCTTTAGCTTCATGTGGCGTTAACCTTCTTCTACCTCGATATGACGTCAACCTTCCTCTACCTCCACGTGTCGTCATGCTTCCTCTACCTTCACGTGGCGTTAACTTTCCTCTACCTCCACGTGGCGTCAACGCGCCTCTACCTGCACTTAGCTTCAACATATCTCTACCTTTACATGGCGTCAACCTTCCTTTACCTCCATGTGGCGTTAAATTTCCTCTTCCTTCACGAAGCGTCAACCTTCCTCTATCTCCACGTGGCGTCAACCTTCTTCTACCTCCACGTGGCGTGCAACTTACTTTACTTGCACATGGTTATAACCTTCCTCTACCTCCACTAGGAGTCAACCTTCCTTTACCTCCATGTGGGGTTAACCTTCCTCTACCTCCAAGTAACGTCAACCTTCCTCTACCTCCACGAAGCGTCAACCTTACTCTACCTTTACATGGCGTCAACCTTTCTTTAACTCCATGTATCGTTAACCTTCTCATACCTTCATTGGCGTCAACATTTTTCTATCTCTACATGGCGTCAACCTTCTTCTACCTCCACATGCTGTCAACCTTCCTCTACCCCCATGTGGCGTCACCCTATATCTACCTCCACATGGCGTCAACCTTCTTCTACCTCCACGAACCGTCAACCTTCCTCTACCTCCACCTGGCGTCAACCTTCCTCTACCTCGACGAAGCGTCAACCTTACTCTACCGCCACGTGGTGTTATCCTTCCTCTACCGCCACGTGGTGTTATCCTTCCTCTACCTCCACAAAGCGTCAACCTTCCTCTACCTCCACGTGACGTCAACCTTCCTCTACGTCCACGTAGTGTGAAGCTTCCTCTACCTCAAAGTGGCGTCAACCTTCATCTACCTCCACGAGCCGTCAACCTTCCTTTACCTCCACGTGGCGTCAACCTTCCTCTACCTCCACGTAGCGTGAACCTTCCTCTAGCTCCAAGTGGCGTCAAACTTCCTCTACCTCAACGTGGCGTTTACCTTCTTCTACCTTCATGTGGAGTCAACATTCTTCTACATCTACGTGGCGTTAACCTTCTTCTACCTCCACGTGGGGTCAAACTTCCTCTAGCTTCCTGTGGCGTCAACCTTCTTCTGCTAACCTTCCTCTTTCTCCACATAGTTTCAACCTTCCTCTACCTTTACATGGCTTCAACCTTCCTTTACCTCCATATATCGTCAACCTCCTCCTACCTTCATTGGCGTCAACATTATTCTATCTCTACATGGCATCAACCTTCTTCTACCTCCACGTGGCGTCAACCTTCCTCTACCTTCATGTGGCGTCAACCTACATCTACATCCACATGGCGTCAACCTTCGTCTACCTCCTCGAACAGTCAACCTTCCTCTACCTCCGCCTGGCGTTAACCTTCCTCTACCTCGACGAAGCGTCAGCCTTCCTCTACCTCTACGTGGCGTTATCCTTCCGATACCTTCAAGAAGCGTCAACCTTCCTCTACCTCCACGTGGCGTCAACCTTCCTCTACCTCAAAGTAGTGTAAACCTTCCTCTACCTCCACGTGGCGTCAACCTTCCTCTAACTCTACGTGGCGTCTACCTTCCTCTACCTTCATGTGGCATCAGCTTTCTTCTACATCTACGTGGCGTTAACCTTCATCTACCTCCAGGTGGCGTCAAACTTCCTCTAGTTTCATGTGGCGTCAACCTTCTCCTACCTCCACATAGCGTCAACCCTCCTCTACCTCCATGTGCAGTCGACCTTCCTCTACCTCCACATGGCGTTAGACTTCCTCTTCCTCAACATGGTTTCAACCTTTCTCTATCTCCAAGAGGCATCGACCTTCCTTTACCTCCATGTGTCGTTAACCTTCCCCTACCTTCATGTGGCGTCAACATTCTTCTACCTCCACAAAGGGTCAATCTTCCTCTAGCTTCATGTGGCGTCAAACTTCTTCTACCTCCACGTAGCGTTATCCTTCCTCTACCTCCATGAGGCGTCAAACTTTCTCTACCTCCAAGTGGCCTTAACCTTCCTTTACCTCCACATGGCGTCAACCTTCCTCAACCTCCACGTAGCGTGAACCTTCCTCTAGCTCCAAGTGGCGTCAACCTTCCTCTACCTCAACGTGGCGTCTACCTTCCTCTACCTTCGTGTGGAGTCAACATCATACGTGGCGTTATACATCTACGTGGCGTTAACCTTCTTCTGCCTCCATGTGAGGAAAAATTTCCTGTAGCTTTATATGGCGTCAACTTTCTTCTACCTCCACATGACTTCTACCTTCCTCTACCTCCAAGTGGCGTCAACCTTCCTCTACCTCCACGTGGCGTTAACGTTTCTCTTCCTGCAATGGCTTCAGCCTTCCTCTACCTCCACGAGGCGTCGACCTTCCTTTACCTCCACTTGCCGTCAACCTTCCTCTACCTCCACGTGGCGTCATCCTTCCTCGACCTTTACATGGCGTCAACCTTCCTTTACCTTCATGCATCGTCAACCTTCCCCTACCTTTATTGGCGTCAACATTCTTCTATCTCTACATGGCGTCAACCTTCTTCTACCTACACATGGCGTCAGCCTTAACCTATCTTCATATGGCGTCAACTTACATCTACCTCCACATGGCGTCAACCTTCTTCTACCTCCACGAACCGTCAACCTTCCTCTACTTCCACGTGGCGTTAACCTTCCGCTTCCTCCACATGGCTTCAACCTTCATCTACCTCCACGAGGCGTCAACCTTCCTTTACCTCCATGTGTCGTTAACCTTCCCCTATCTTCATATGTCGACAACCTTTTTGTACCTCTACGTGGCGTGAAACTTCCTCTGACTCCACTTGCGTCAACGTTCCTCTGCCACCACGATGCGTCAACCTACATATACCTCCACGTGGCGTCAACCTTCCTCTACCTCGACATGGCTTCAACCTTCCTCTACCTCCTTGAGGTATTAACCTTCCTTTACCTCCACGAGGCGTCAACCTTTCTCTACCTCCTCGTACCGTCAACCTTCCTCTACTTCCACGTTGCGTCATAACCATGTGTAAGTAAATTAAGTTTCACGCTACGTGGATGTAGAAGAAGGTTGACGCCACGTGGAGATAGAGGAAGGTTGACGCTTCGTGGAGGTAGAGGAAAGTTAGGCCACATGGAGGTAGAGGAAGGTTGACGCCATGTAAAGGTAGAGAAATGTTGAAGCTAAGTGCAGGTAGAGGAACGTTGGCGCCACGTGGAGGTAGAGGAAGGTTAACGCCACGTGAAGGTAGAAGAAGGTTGACGATATATGAAGGTAGAGGAAGGTTGACGCCAAGTGCAGGTAGAAGAAAGTTGACGCCAAGGATAAGTAGAAGAATGGTAACGCCACATGAAGGTAGGGGAGGGTTGATGAAACATGGAGATAAAGGAAGGTTGACGACATGTAAATGTAGAGGAAAGTTGACGCCACATGGAGGAAGAGGAAGGTTGATGCCACGTTGAGGTGAAGGATGGTTGACGTCTCGTGGAGGTTGAGGAAGGTTGAGAACACGTGGAGGTAGAAGGTTAACGCCATATGAAGGTAGAGGAAGGTTGACGCCACTTGGAGGTAGAAGGTTGACGCTACGAAGACTGAGAAGAATGTTGACGCCACATGAAGGTAGGTGAAGGTTGACGATACATAGAGGTAAAGGAAGGTTGACAACATGTAAAGGTAGAGGAAGACTGAGGCCACGTTGAGGTACAGGAAGGTTGACGCCACGTGGAGGTAAAGGAAGGCTGACGTCTCGTGGAGGTTGAGGAAGGTTGACGCCATGTGGAGGTAGAGTATGATTGACGACACGTGGAAGTAGAAGAAGGTTGATGCCACGTAGAGGTAGGGGAAGGTTGACTACACATGAAGGTAGAGGAAGGTTGATGCCATGTGGAGGTAGAAGACGGTTGACGCTACGTGGAGGTAGGGGAAGGTTGACCACACATGGAGGTAGAGGAAGGTTGACGCCATGTAAAAGTAATGTTGACGTCACGTGGAGATAGACGTACGTTGACGCCACGTGGTGATAGAGAAAGGTTAAAGACACGTGGATTTAGAGGAACGTTGACGCCTCGTGGAGGTAGAGGAAGGTTGACATCATGTGGAGGTAGAAGAAGCTTGACGCCACATGAAGGTAGAGGAGGGTTGACGGTACATGGAGGTAGAAGAAGGTTGACGCCACATGGAGGTAGGGGAAGGTTGACACTTCGTGGAAATAGATGAAGATTAACGCCAAGTGCAGGTAGAGGAAGTTTGACGCTTCGTGGAGGTAGACTCCACATGAAGGTAGAGGAAGGTTGACGCCACGTGGATTTAGAGTAACGTTGACACCTCGTAGAGGTAGAGGAAGGCTGACGCCATATGGAGGTAGAAGAAGCTTGACGCCATATGAAGGTAGAGGAAGGTTAATGGCACGTGTAGGTAGAAGTCTGACGCCACATGGAGGTAGGGGAAGGTTGACACTTCGTGGAAATAGATGAAGGTTAACGCCAAGTGAAGATAGAGGAAGTTTGACGCTTCGTGGAGGTAGAGGAAGGCTGACGCTACGTGGAGGTACAGGAAGGTTGACGCTTTGTGGAGTTAGAGGAACGGTGAGGCTACGTGGAGGTAGAGGAAGGTTGACGTCACATGAAGGTAGAGGAAGGTTGACGCCTCGTGGACGTAAGGGAAGGTAACGATATGTAAAAGTAGAAGAAGGTTGACTCCACGTGGGGGTAGAAGAAGGTTGACGCCACGTGGAGGTAAAGGAAGGTTGACAACTCATGGAAGTGGAGGAATGTTGAAGCTATGTGGAGGTAGATGAAGGTTAACGCCACGTGGAAGAAAAATTTAATTGAAAAAGTTTAGAGAGAGAGAGAGAGAGAGAGAGAGAGAGAGAGAGAGAGAGAGAGAGAGAGAGAGAGAGAGAGAGAGAGAGAGAGAGAGAGAGAGAGAGAGAGAGAGAGAGAGAGAGAGAGAGAGAGAGAGAGAGAGAGAGAGAGAGAGAGAGAGAGAGAGAGAGAGAGAGAGAGAGAGAGAGAGAGAGAGAGAGAGAGAGAGAGAGAGAGAGAGAGAGAGAGAGAGAGAGAGAGAGAGAGAGAGAGAGAGAGAGAGAGAGAGAGAGAGAGAGAGAGAGAGAGAGAGAGAGAGAGAGAGAGAGAGAGAATATAACACACCTCAGAATATAACATGTGACCATAACCACAATAATCAGAGGTAACGTTGCATCAAATACTGCTGACACTCAACATCCCGCAGAACAATTGTTTCTCATAATGTTTCTACTCAATGTCATGTGCATAAACACTGATGATCACCCATCTCTTGCAATTCTCTTTCTTTTTTTCCCACATCATCCTGGACCATACTTTCGTACACACTTTCACACATTCCCACAACTCCTGCTTCAACAGTTGTGTTATCACTTCCTTAGCTTTTCCCCTCACGCCAACTCTTGACTTTATTCCTAAGACATTCCCAGTTAATGTCTTCCTTTACTCTTGAGCTTTCCTTTATTCACACCCAAAAGAGACTCTTATCTTCAGACATACTAACAGTTTCAAGATTCTTATCCTCTTAGTAATATCCACACACATACAGACACACCATCCTTGGCTCTTCTGTTCCATCTTTTAGAAACTGAAATAAAATTAGGACTGAGGAGGGAATTGCAACACCCCCCCCCCTCCCAGCCCCCCACCATTAGTGGACAGAGGAGAAGTATTTCTCAGGTCTGTTCTCAAACGCATATGTAGTACTCCTTCCAACCACACCTACTTGGCAAGTCGTTCCATATGTTAACAATCAAGTTGAAGAAAAAGTACCTCCCCTCATTCAAGGTAGATCATTTGCCCACGAGTAAGTATCCATTACCACGAATAAAATCAGATGAATCAAGTCTTAGGCATCTTGACATATCAAGATTACCAAAGCTTCTGATCAGTTTTCATTTCCTCTTAACATTCTCTTTTCTAAGGTAAATAGATTCAAATCGTTTAATCTCATCTCATGTGATTTGTTTCTCATTCTCGGTATCTCGACGGTGTAATCTGTGTCATTCTTTTTTATCTTTTACTCTTTTTAGGTTGAGTGACCAAAACTGAGCACACTGTTCAAGATGTTGACGAACGAATGAATTGTAAAGGGTAAGGATGATTCCCCTGGACTTAAATTCAAAATTATCTTTTTTATCTTTTACTCTTTTTTGGGTTGGGTGACCAATACTGAGCACACTATTCCAGATGTCTACGAGCCAATGAATTGTAAAGAATAAGTATGATTCCCCTAGACTTAAATTCAAAGGCTTTAACTATGAACTTTGTACGCACTTTTTACTGTTTCTGTGTACTGCGTACTCGCTTGTAGGTCCCCAGAGGATATCGCATCCAATTCTTTTTCCTCGCTTACCTTTTGCAGTTCAACAGAATTCATAATGCAGATTACCTTTTCGGTTTTACTACCAACATGTAAAACCGCACTTATTAATACTGGAATTCATTTCCAACTTACGAGCCTATTTCATCAGTCTCCCTGTTTCAGTTTGAAGGTGCTGACGTTCAAATTCATTTGTAGATATATATATCAGCTTTGTAACATCAGCGAATTTTGATACCTTGCAATGACCACACATAATCAGTATCAAAAATATATATGCGAAAGAGAACTGGTAAAGACTGAATCTTGTGGCAGTCCACTTGCTAAGTTTAACCATTCTGAGGCTTGACTTAATCATTAATCTTTGTTTACGGAAAGTTAACTGATTTCTTTTCCAATTAATTCCATTTTATTCTTTTCACGTCTTGAATGGTCACTTATCTCAATACAAAAAAAAAGAAATTACAGGCAACTAATCTTGTTTTGCAGAAGACGTTAATTGAAAAGTTGAGAGAGAGAGAGAGAGAGAGAGAGAGAGAGAGAGAGAGAGAGAGAGAGAGAGAGAGAGAGAGAGAGAGAGAGAGAGAGAGAGAGAGAGAGAGAGAGAGAGAGAGAGAGAGAGAGAGAGAGAGAGAGAGAGAGAGAGAGAGAGAGAGAGAGAGAGAGAGAGAGAGAGAGAGAGAGAGAGAGAGAGAGAGAGAATATAACACACCTCAGAATATAACATGTGACCATAACCACAATAATCAGAGGTAACGTTGCATCAAATACTGCTGACACTCAACATCCCGCAGAACAATTGTTTCTCATAATGTTTCTACTCAATGTCATGTGCATAAACACTGATGATCACCCATCTCTTGCAATTCTCTTTCTTTTTTTCCCACATCATCCTGGACCATACTTTCGTACACACTTTCACACATTCCCACAACTCCTGCTTCAACAGTTGTGTTATCACTTCCTTAGCTTTTCCCCTCACGCCAACTCTTGACTTTATTCCTAAGACATTCCCAGTTAATGTCTTCCTTTACTCTTGAGCTTTCCTTTATTCACACCCAAAAGAGACTCTTATCTTCAGACATACTAACAGTTTCAAGATTCTTATCCTCTTAGTAATATCCACACACATACAGACACACCATCCTTGGCTCTTCTGTTCCATCTTTTAGAAACTGAAATAAAATTAGGACTGAGGAGGGAATTGCAACACCCCCCCCCTCCCAGCCCCCCACCATTAGTGGACAGAGGAGAAGTATTTCTCAGGTCTGTTCTCAAACGCATATGTAGTACTCCTTCCAACCACACCTACTTGGCAAGTCGTTCCATATGTTAACAATCAAGTTGAAGAAAAAGTACCTCCCCTCATTCAAGGTAGATCATTTGCCCACGAGTAAGTATCCATTACCACGAATAAAATCAGATGAATCAAGTCTTAGGCATCTTGACATATCAAGATTACCAAAGCTTCTGATCAGTTTTCATTTCCTCTTAACATTCTCTTTTCTAAGGTAAATAGATTCAAATCGTTTAATCTCATCTCATGTGATTTGTTTCTCATTCTCGGTATCTCGACGGTGTAATCTGTGTCATTCTTTTTTATCTTTTACTCTTTTTAGGTTGAGTGACCAAAACTGAGCACACTGTTCAAGATGTTGACGAACGAATGAATTGTAAAGGGTAAGGATGATTCCCCTGGACTTAAATTCAAAATTATCTTTTTTATCTTTTACTCTTTTTTGGGTTGGGTGACCAATACTGAGCACACTATTCCAGATGTCTACGAGCCAATGAATTGTAAAGAATAAGTATGATTCCCCTAGACTTAAATTCAAAGGCTTTAACTATGAACTTTGTAGGCACTTTTTACTGTTTCTGTGTACTGCGTACTCGCTTGTAGGTCCCCAGAGGATATCGCATCCAATTCTTTTTCCTCGCTTACCTTTTGCAGTTCAACAGAATTCATAATGCAGATTGCCTTTTCGGTTTTACTACCAACATGTAAAACCGCACTTATTAATACTGGAATTCATTTCCAACTTACGAGCCTATTTCATCAGTCTCCCTGTTTCAGTTTGAAGGTGCTGACGTTCAAATTCATTTGTAGATATATATATCAGCTTTGTAACATCAGCGAATTTTGATACCTTGCAATGACCACACATAATCAGTATCAAAAATATATATGCGAAAGAGAACTGGTAAAGACTGAATCTTGTGGCAGTCCACTTGCTAAGTTTAACCATTCTGAGGCTTGACTTAATCATTAATCTTTGTTTACGGAAAGTTAACTGATTTCTTTTCCAATTAATTCCATTTTATTCTTTTCACGTCTTGAATGGTCACTTATCTCAATACAAAAAAAAAGAAATTACAGGCAACTAATCTTGTTTTGCAGAAGACGTTAATTGAAAAGTTGAGAGAGAGAGAGAGAGAGAGAGAGAGAGAGAGAGAGAGAGAGAGAGAGAGAGAGAGAGAGAGAGAGAGAGAGAGAGAGAGAGAGAGAGAGAGAGAGAGAGAGAGAGAGAGAGAGAGAGAGAGAGAGAGAGAGAGAGAGAGAGAGAGAGAGAGAGAGAGAGAATATAACACACCTCAGAATATAACATGTGACCATAACCACAATAATCAGAGGTAACGTTGCATCAAATACTGCTGACACTCAACATCCCGCAGAACAATTGTTTCTCATAATGTTTCTACTCAATGTCATGTGCATAAACACTGATGATCACCCATCTCTTGCAATTCTCTTTCTTTTTTTCCCACATCATCCTGGACCATACTTTCGTACACACTTTCACACATTCCCACAACTCCTGCTTCAACAGTTGTGTTATCACTTCCTTAGCTTTTCCCCTCACGCCAACTCTTGACTTTATTCCTAAGACATTCCCAGTTAATGTCTTCCTTTACTCTTGAGCTTTCCTTTATTCACACCCAAAAGAGACTCTTATCTTCAGACATACTAACAGTTTCAAGATTCTTATCCTCTTAGTAATATCCACACACATACAGACACACCATCCTTGGCTCTTCTGTTCCATCTTTTAGAAACTGAAATAAAATTAGGACTGAGGAGGGAATTGCAACACCCCCCCCCTCCCAGCCCCCCACCATTAGTGGACAGAGGAGAAGTATTTCTCAGGTCTGTTCTCAAACGCATATGTAGTACTCCTTCCAACCACACCTACTTGGCAAGTCGTTCCATATGTTAACAATCAAGTTGAAGAAAAAGTACCTCCCCTCATTCAAGGTAGATCATTTGCCCACGAGTAAGTATCCATTACCACGAATAAAATCAGATGAATCAAGTCTTAGGCATCTTGACATATCAAGATTACCAAAGCTTCTGATCAGTTTTCATTTCCTCTTAACATTCTCTTTTCTAAGGTAAATAGATTCAAATCGTTTAATCTCATCTCATGTGATTTGTTTCTCATTCTCGGTATCTCGACGGTGTAATCTGTGTCATTCTTTTTTATCTTTTACTCTTTTTAGGTTGAGTGACCAAAACTGAGCACACTGTTCAAGATGTTGACGAACGAATGAATTGTAAAGGGTAAGGATGATTCCCCTGGACTTAAATTCAAAATTATCTTTTTTATCTTTTACTCTTTTTTGGGTTGGGTGACCAATACTGAGCACACTATTCCAGATGTCTACGAGCCAATGAATTGTAAAGAATAAGTATGATTCCCCTAGACTTAAATTCAAAGGCTTTAACTATGAACTTTGTACGCACTTTTTACTGTTTCTGTGTACTGCGTACTCGCTTGTAGGTCCCCAGAGGATATCGCATCCAATTCTTTTTCCTCGCTTACCTTTTGCAGTTCAACAGAATTCATAATGCAGATTACCTTTTCGGTTTTACTACCAACATGTAAAACCGCACTTATTAATACTGGAATTCATTTCCAACTTACGAGCCTATTTCATCAGTCTCCCTGTTTCAGTTTGAAGGTGCTGACGTTCAAATTCATTTGTAGATATATATATCAGCTTTGTAACATCAGCGAATTTTGATACCTTGCAATGACCACACATAATCAGTATCAAAAATATATATGCGAAAGAGAACTGGTAAAGACTGAATCTTGTGGCAGTCCACTTGCTAAGTTTAACCATTCTGAGGCTTGACTTAATCATTAATCTTTGTTTACGGAAAGTTAACTGATTTCTTTTCCAATTAATTCCATTTTATTCTTTTCACGTCTTGAATGGTCACTTATCTCAATACAAAAAAAAAGAAATTACAGGCAACTAATCTTGTTTTGCAGAAGACGTTAATTGAAAAGTTGAGAGAGAGAGAGAGAGAGAGAGAGAGAGAGAGAGAGAGAGAGAGAGAGAGAGAGAGAGAGAGAGAGAGAGAGAGAGAGAGAGAGAGAGAGAGAGAGAGAGAGAGAGAGAGAGAGAGAGAGAGAGAGAGAGAGAGAGAGAGAGAGAGAGAGAGAGAGAGAGAGAGAGAGAGAGAGAGAGAGAGAGAGAGAATATAACACACCTCAGAATATAACATGTGACCATAACCACAATAATCAGAGGTAACGTTGCATCAAATACTGCTGACACTCAACATCCCGCAGAACAATTGTTTCTCATAATGTTTCTACTCAATGTCATGTGCATAAACACTGATGATCACCCATCTCTTGCAATTCTCTTTCTTTTTTTCCCACATCATCCTGGACCATACTTTCGTACACACTTTCACACATTCCCACAACTCCTGCTTCAACAGTTGTGTTATCACTTCCTTAGCTTTTCCCCTCACGCCAACTCTTGACTTTATTCCTAAGACATTCCCAGTTAATGTCTTCCTTTACTCTTGAGCTTTCCTTTATTCACACCCAAAAGAGACTCTTATCTTCAGACATACTAACAGTTTCAAGATTCTTATCCTCTTAGTAATATCCACACACATACAGACACACCATCCTTGGCTCTTCTGTTCCATCTTTTAGAAACTGAAATAAAATTAGGACTGAGGAGGGAATTGCAACACCCCCCCCTCCCAGCCCCCCACCATTAGTGGACAGAGGAGAAGTATTTCTCAGGTCTGTTCTCAAACGCATATGTAGTACTCCTTCCAACCACACCTACTTGGCAAGTCGTTCCATATGTTAACAATCAAGTTGAAGAAAAAGTACCTCCCCTCATTCAAGGTAGATCATTTGCCCACGAGTAAGTATCCATTACCACGAATAAAATCAGATGAATCAAGTCTTAGGCATCTTGACATATCAAGATTACCAAAGCTTCTGATCAGTTTTCATTTCCTCTTAACATTCTCTTTTCTAAGGTAAATAGATTCAAATCGTTTAATCTCATCTCATGTGATTTGTTTCTCATTCTCGGTATCTCGACGGTGTAATCTGTGTCATTCTTTTTTATCTTTTACTCTTTTTAGGTTGAGTGACCAAAACTGAGCACACTGTTCAAGATGTTGACGAACGAATGAATTGTAAAGGGTAAGGATGATTCCCCTGGACTTAAATTCAAAATTATCTTTTTTATCTTTTACTCTTTTTTGGGTTGGGTGACCAATACTGAGCACACTATTCCAGATGTCTACGAGCCAATGAATTGTAAAGAATAAGTATGATTCCCCTAGACTTAAATTCAAAGGCTTTAACTATGAACTTTGTACGCACTTTTCACTGTTTCTGTGTACTGCGTACTCGCTTGTAGGTCCCCAGAGGATATCGCATCCAATTCTTTTTCCTCGTTTACCTTTTGCAGTTCAACAGAATTCATACTGCAGATTACCTTTTCGGTTTTACTACCAATATGTAAAACATCGCACTTATCAATATTGGAATTCATTTGCAACTTACGAGCCTATTTCATCAGTCTCCTGTTTCAGTTTGAAGCTGCTGACGTTCAAATTCATTTGTAGATATATATTTCAGCTTTGTAACATCAGCGAATTTTGATATCTTGCAATGCAACACATTATCAATATCAAAACTATATATGCGAAAGAGAACTGGTCCAAGACTGAATCTTGTGGCAGTCCACTTGCTAAGTCTAACCATTCTGAGGCTTGACTATTAATCACTAATCTTTGTTTACGGAGAGTTAACTGATTTCTTTTCCAATTAATTCTATTCTATTCTTTTCACGTCTTCACGAATGGTCACTTATCTCAATACAAAAAAAAGAAATTACAGGCAACTAATCTTGTTTTGCAGAAGACGTTAATTGAAAAAGTTGAGAGAGAGAGAGAGAGAGAGAGAGAGAGAGAGAGAGAGAGAGAGAGAGAGAGAGAGAGAGAGAGAGAGAGAGAGAGAGAGAGAGAGAGAGAGAGAGAGAGAGAGAGAGAGAGAGAGAGAGAGAGAGAGAGAGAGAGAGAGAGAGAGAGAGAGAGAGAGAGAGAGAGAGAGAGAGAGAGAATGTAACACACCTCAGGATATAACATGTGACCATTCCACAATAATCAGTGGTAACGTTGCATCCAAAGCTGCTGACGCTCAACATCCCGCAGAAGAATTGTTTCTCATAATGTTTCTTTTTAATGTCATATGCATAAACACTGATGATCACCCATCTCTTGCAACTCTCTTTCTCTTTCTCCCACATCATCCTGGACCATACTTTCGTACACACTTTTACACATTCCCACAACCTGCTTCAACAGTTGTTTTATTACTTCCTTAGCTTTTCCCCTCACGCAAACTCTTGACTATTCCTAATACATTCCCAGTTCATTGTCCTCCTTTACTCCTAAGATTTCCTTTATTCCCACCCAAAAGAGACTCTTGTCTTCAGACATACTAACAGTTTCAAGATTCTTCTCATCTTAGTAACATCCACACACATACAGACACACCATCCTTGGCTCTTCTGTTCCATCTTTTAGAAACTGAAATAAAATTAGGACGGAGGAGGGAATTCAGCAACACCCCCCCACCCCCGCCACCAGCCGGAGGTCTTCCCAAAGAAAGTTATGCATCGATTAGCATAACTTCCCAAAGGAACCTTAACTTTTCGAGCTGTTATCCATCATCTCGAGGGACATTACTCATCCCTCAACCTATGCATGAGAGTTGACAATCATGTGATGAAGTATTGCAGATATCCATATAACATATATGGCTTCACACATTCTTTAGTCTCTAGAGAATATCGAGTTCTTTCCTGTGATGCATTGATAACTGATAACCTGATTATATCAAAACGTCGTTTAATTTTGATAGTCTTAGAAAATCTCCAAAACTTTTAGTAACATTTTCACTCGGTGCTGGAAGCGACCTTTCGAAAAAGAAAATATTTCATTACTGAAAATGATGGTTTTGTCTGAGCGTAAAAGTAATAGTGGTGCTTATCTTCACAATGCTCACATAAGCTCACAAAACAAATGGGTGTGTCATTCTCTGAAGAAATCTCTCTTTTGGTATTTTCAGGTACTTGGATGTGCTGTCATTTATCTAAATATAAAAAAAAGAAATTACAGCCAACTATTCTTGTTTTGCAGAAAAATTTAATTGAAAAAGTTGAGAGAGAGAGAGAGAGAGAGAGAGAGAGAGAGAGAGAGAGAGAGAGAGAGAGAGAGAGAGAGAGAGAGAGAGAGAGAGAGAGAGAGAGAGAGAGAGAGAGAGAGAGAGAGAGAGAGAGAGAGAGAGAGAGAGAGAGAGAGAGAGAGAGAGAGAGAGAGAGAGAGAGAGAGAGAGAGAGAGAGAGAGAGAGAGAGAGAGAGAGAGAGAGAGAGAGAGATGTAAAACACCTCAGGATATAACATTTGACCATTCCATAATAATCACTGGTAACGTTGCAAAAGTTAATGGCCAACATTATTAAAATAGTGTAGGTTTATTTAACTAGTGGCAGAGGAGTACCTGTTCTACAGGATGTAATAACATTAACGATCCCAATATGAATGATCCCCAAGGATGCCAGACATGAAGGTGACAGTCAAGTTAGGTACATGGACGGGGTCTTTTACTATACCTGTTGCTCGGGTGGGTTATGTCAAAGAGAGAATATATGACAATTTTTCTGAAAGTAAAAAGAAGCCCATTGTGCGCCTCACTGCAGAAGGATATGATATAGGAGCACTGGGAGTGAGAAGTTTACATGCAGGTAAGTAGAAAAATATAGATAGGTTAAAGAACGAGGTTGAGATCGCATTAGTCTGGTAATCTAGCTCTTGGAGGAATTGGATGCGAATGGTTCCGAAAGATAGGTGCCATTCATTAGCAACTAACTTTTATTTGATAGGAAGAATACAGTATATGGTATGGATAGAGTCTTTTTATCTAAAGCATATGTTTTGATTTGGCAATGTCAGTAGAGACGGTTGTGGGCGAGGTTAGTCAATCTTTAGGTAGTTTGATGATATCAGTATGGGATCAAGTAACTACTATAGTGCACTGATAATGTATGGAATGATTTACCTATTATAGTGCCTGCGAGCAGTACTGTACATATTTTTGATGACTGACGATAAATATTTTGCTTTGAATCTACGACTAACATTATTTACACCTTCTAAGCTATTCGAATAATTTACGTCTTCCTCTTTAAAAGATTTGTGTCTTTCTACCTATCAATTACTATATAATACACTAAAGCTCTGTTACCATCATTCCTGCTCACCCATGTATTACTATATATGTCCTTTTCAAGCCATTTATTTCCAATTACCAATATTCTTTCAGCTTACAACTACATAAGTTGTTTGAATTTCTTAACCATACCAACGAGTTCCCCATGCCCCACCGTTATACCCTCAACTGCCACATTATCAACTTTCTCATATAAAATCACCCATCAATAACACCCGATCTCTCCCATCACAATTACTGATATACTCACTCACCTACTCCTAAAACACTTCTCTCTCTACATACTCCATCTTGAGGCCAGGAGTATAATCACCCCTCTCGTAATCTTCTTCCATGTTGACCCATATCAGTCAGGAGGTCACCTTGCATTCTTCCTGTCCTTTCCACAAATCTTGCTTCAGCAGTAGTATTATCCCTTCCTTAGCTCTTACCGTCACACCATCCCCAGACTCTACCCCAGAGACATTCCAATCCATTATTCCCTCACTTCCCATGAGTTTTCTTTCACTCAGAGCCAAAACAAGCAAGTTTCTGACCTCAAACACCATATGCTGCCAATCTCACATCTTTTCCCAACTTGTTTACATACACACATACTCAAACACCACAACCTAAGACATTTAGGAGAATGAGCATTCCTTACTTGGCTCCTTCTCATGCTCCAACTTTTAGAAATTGAAATATATGGAGTGAAAGGTTTTCAACCCCACCAACCTTCCACCCCTCTTGCCGCCTTCTTTGTTCCAGTTGCCAAAGTAATCAGCATAAATTTTACGACCATGGACTAACAGCAACAACAAGGTAAATATTTGGGTTTCTTTTGAACACTGTGTAACGACTAAAGTATCTTGCTACAATAGAAAGATAAAAAGATTTTTGTCTAAATTGAGACTTTCAGCGCAAAGGCTATTGCACCCTAATCGAAGAAAACTTGTCTGAATAATTTAGAATTATATTCTCATCTGAAAAAGGAAGTATATCAGACCAAGGGGTTAATGTGACCTCCTCAGGTGATTGTACACCAGACTATCAAAAGTGGAAAAGACATATGAGCTTTTTATCATGAAGAAATAAAGAACAATGCCCGTGATGCTGGCAATCACACAGAAACCGTGGGGAGATTCAACCAGTTACGGATATGAGTCAGGTCCTTAGGGCTGAAAAGCAAGCATAAAACTCACGAGTGCAGTGGCCGAAATGATTCTTGAAGAACAGGGAGTGGGAAGCACCATTACTACAAATGGAAGGTCGACGATGGTGGAAGTGATACAAAGCGAGAGCCACCACGGATATGCTACCATTACTCCGATCTGTGGTGAATGCGATTCCAATACAAATAGACAGCTTTCAGAAAAATACTATTCCTCATATTCCATTCCACTTTTGGAAAACAAATCTTAAGGCGTTCTTTATGTGAGCTTTTCAGGAGTATATGAAATCTAATACCTATCAATCAATTTCATTACACACCTGAGTGGCACTGTTTTGAAGTCTAATATGAATAATGCTGCAAATAGATAGCGAGCCCAATATCGGTAGGTTGCTAACACCAATTGGTGTCAACTGTGGGACACAGTAGGGCTGCTGACGCTCTAGGCAATTTCAGCACACGGAGGCTTCGATCGCTTCTCCCTGGCCTGTTGGTCTAGTGGTATGATTCTCGCTTAGGGTGCGAGAGGTCCCGGGTTCAACTCCCGGATAGGCCCAAGGTTCTTTGGAATAAATTACTGACTTTTATGACTTCCAAGAAAATACATCTTATATAAAGTAAAACTAAGTTGTGCACCAGCAAAACTAGTTGTTTTAGGGGTAAAATTAATGTATCACTTGCTGAAGGCCCCAGGATCGGATCCAAGAAACACCAACTAATCATTCATAGAGAAGAGGAGTTGATAAAGTCATCGGCCAGTTGGTCTACGGGTATGATTTCTGCTTTGGGTGCAGGAGGTCCCGGGTTCAAATCCCGGACAGGCCCGTCCATTATATATTTGTAATCTTATTACTTAATTATTCAACTTCTCAACCGTCATGATGAGCCTGGCAGCTCGTCAATACCGTCATGACACACGTCTTAGACCTTTATGACCAAATTATCCGAATGTCAAGACCATATTTCTTTATTATGAGATCATTAGTTGGTACTTCCATGTGAAGATATGGAGACATCTGGCAGTTTGTCAGACACGGATGTGGTCTGTGTTTGTCTGTTTGTGTGTGTGTACAATTTGTTCTATGGATGTTTTTGTGTGTGTTTATATGCGTGATTGTTCTTAATTGAGATCTTGCAAACGTGTGTCAGTGTGTGTGTGTGTGTGTGTGTGTGTGTGTGTGTGTGTGTGTGTGTGTGTGTGTGTGTGTGTGGTCGTAGAATTATCCAGAACACATGAACAAGGTGAACAAAATTTCTTTTGTTAGTGGATGTAACTTGACGTTGATGGCATGAAAGACCCGAATAGTTAATGTAGGTAAAACCATAAGAATCAACCAAGCCGAGTATAAATTCACGTCTCAGTTCATTTATATAATCTAATGACAACTTCGCCTTTAGAAGAGTAATATAAGGAGGTCATCTTCCATGTGCTTGTATAGTACATATAAAAGCAGGCAAAGCTTGGGAAATGCCTCACCCAAGACAAACGTAAAACAGCTGTGCTTACCTTTGACTTTGTGTGCCATTTACATAATCTTCTGACGAAAAGATGAATGCAAATGCACGTAAGAGACACATGATTCATGCAATTATGGGGAGTGTCGCTGTGTTAAGAATAATGAGCAAACTTGGTGTTAAAAATTGGTACAATGTGCTATATTGAGGTTACAGACCTACGTAATAATGATATATGGTAACATGGCAGTGTTAATCATTTGGTGTAGTAGTAGTCCGTCTTGTATATTCCTTACAATACTCTGTAGTGTAAGAAACATAACAGCGAAAACAAATGCAGCAACAACACCAAGCGCAAAAACAACAGCAGTAGAAATAGCAGCGGCAACAACAATAGTGGCAGCAATAGCGATAGCAACAGCAGTGGGATTAGTAGTATTGATAGCAGCAACAGCAATAGCATCGGCACCTTTAGCATCAGCAACAGCAGCATTAATAGCTGCAACAATAACAGCAACAACAGCAATAACAGTAATAACAGCATAGACAGAAGCAACAGAGTATCAACAAACGAATCATTTGAAACAGCGTTAATAGTAATGAAAACAGCAGCAGCATTAACAGCATAAGTAGTACAGAAATCAGCAGAAATAAGAATAGCTACAAAAATTATAGTAGTAACGGCTGCAGAAACAAAGTGAGCAAAAGATAAAGAAGAATCAGCAACAGATGCAGCACCAGTAACAGCACTACCACCATCACGAAGAACAGATGCAGCAGAAGTGACAGCACTACCACCATCAACAACAACAGATGCAGCAGCAGTAACAGCACTACCACCATTAACAACAACAGATGCAGCAACAGTAATAGCATTATCACCATCAACAACAGATGTAGCAGCAGTAAGAGAATTGCCACTATCATCAACAACAGATGCAGCAGCAGTAACAGCACTATCACCATCAACAACAGATGCAGCAGCAGTAACAGCACTACCACCATCAACAACAACAGATGCAGCAGCAGTAACAGCACTACCAACATTAACAACAACAGATGCAGCAGCAGTAACAGCACTACCTCCATCATCTACAATAGATGATGCAGCAATAACAGCACTACCACCATCAACAACAGATGCAGCGGTAGTAACAGTACTACAACCATCAACAACAAATGCAGCAGCAGTAACAGCATTACCACCATCAACAATAGCATTTTCACTACCGTCACTCGCAACAGCAGCAGTATCCATGGGCACTACTAACGCCGCCAACATCACCACCAACAACAACAACCATCACCACCCAGCAACGAGCTACATCACCAATACCGCCAACAATAACAACCACCTACTGATTTGATTTATTGCAATACTGAATAGCACTGGTATGAAGTCTAATATCCATAATGCTGAAATATGATAGCCAACCCTACATCGGTAGGTTGCTGACGCCAGCCGGTGTCAGCTGCAGGACACAGTAGGGCTGCTGACTCTAGGCAAGTCAGCACAGGGGGGCTTCGACCGCTTCTCCTGGCCTGTTGGTCTAGTGGTATGATTCTCGCTTAGGGTGCGAGAGGTCCCGGGTTCAACTCCTGGATAAGCTCAAGCTTCTTTTGAATTAATTAGTGACTCATGACTCTCATGAAAATGCATCTTATATAAAGTAAAACTGAGTTGTCTACCCAATAAATTAGTTGTTCTAGGAGTAAAATATTAGCATCAGGTGCTCCAGGTCCCAGGTTCAGGTAAAAGAAAGAGCACTTAATCATTCACAGATTAGACAAGTTGGTAAAGGATATCAGCCTGTTGGTTTCCTGCTTTAGTGCAGGAGGTCTCGCGTTGAAATTTTGGACAGACCCGTCCATTATATATTTCTAAACTTATCACTTAATTATTCAGTTTCTCAACCGTAATGATGAGCCTGTCAGCTTCTGAACCGTAATGGCGAGCCTGTCAGCTCCTCAATACCGCAATGACACACGTCTCAGACCTTTATGATCAAATTATCAAAATGCCAAGAGCATATTTCTGTATTATGTGATCATTGGTTCGACCTTCTACGTTCGTGCACTTGCAGAGGTGTCTTTGTGTTTATTTTTATTCCTGCTCCTTTTAATGTGAGAGCATGCAAACGTGTGTGTGTGTGTGTGTGTGTGTGTGTGTGTGTGTGTGTGTCTGTGTGTGTCTGTGTGTGTATTCGTACCAAATCATGACTTTCAAAAAGTAAGCAAATATTTGCAATATCCAGTCCATTAAACTCATATATTGGTCCGACCTTGTGAGGGTGAGGGGCAAGCGATGGAAAGGGTGGGTGAGGAAGATGGAAGCATATAGTAGCCAAGTAGGCACGTTGTGTAGAGTGAAGACGTAGGGAGAGAGCAAAGACGAACACAGATCAAGGATGGAGTGAGGGTGTAAGGCAGAAGGGTGTGAAGGAAGGAAGGAGAGAGAAATGCTAAGGAGAGAAAAGAGGCCAGGGTGGAGGAAGGTAGGCAGTGAAAGTAAGAAAAACGTTTGAAGTTAGGATGAACCAGGTAAGCATTAGGGGAGGAAGGAAGATAGATGGTGTGAGGGCGGACATGAGCGAAGGAGGGAGGAGGATTGAAAGGATCTTACGGCTGGCAGGAAAAGTTGTATTTCGGTCTCATATTCTGCCAGAAGACAACGGTAAGTTCCCCCCTAGGACGTTGGACACAAAGGAGAGGACATTTTTGATCGTTGGTGATAGTCCTGTTAGGTACATGGACAGTGTCTTTTACAATACCTGATGCTCGTGTGGGATAGAATGAATGAGAATTTGTCTGAAATTAGGAAGATGCCCATTTTTTGCTTCAGTGCAGAAGGCAATAACATAAGAACTGTGAGAATAAAAAGTTTATAGGCAGATAAGCAGACAGATATAGATAGTTTGAGGAAGAAGTTTCGGAATCTCATTAGTTTGTGGTATTATATCTCGCGGAGGAATTGGATGCGAATGGTTCCGAAAGATAAAAGCCATTCATTAGCAACTACAATCCATTTAACAGGCAGAATAATATGTATTCTATGGACGGAGTCTTTTTTTTTATCTAAAGCATGTGTTTTGATTTGGCAATGTCAGTAGAGAGGGTTTCAGGCGAGGTTAATCAGTCTTAAAATAGTGAGAAGACAGCAGTAAGCACCATAGTGCCTTAATAACATATGGCATGATTTACCAATTAGAGAAATTGAGAGCAGTATTGTAGATATGTTTGATGAGAGAATGAATAAATATTTTCCTTTGAATACACGACAAACCATGTTTACACTTCTTTAGCTATGCGAATACTTTTCATGTCTTCCTATTTCAAAAATCTATGTTTTTCTACCTGTCAATTAGTATGAAATCCGCTAATGCTTTCTCACCATCTTTCCTTCTCACCCACGTATTATTATATATGTCCTTTTCAATCCTGGCATTCCCAGTCACCAATCCTATTTCACCTTACAACTTCACAAACTGATTAATTTTCTGAACCATACTAACAGGCTCTTTACACCCCGTTATACCCTCGAGTGCCACATTAACCACTTTCTCATACAAAATCACCCATCAATAATACCTTATCTCCCTTACAATTATTGACACACTCACTCACCTACTACTAAAACACTTGCCTCTCTATATCCTCCAACTTAACTCCAGGAATATATTTACTCCTCTCTCGTAATCTACTTCCGTTTTTACCCACATCAGTCAAAAGGTCACTTCCTTGCATTCTTTCACACATTTCCACAACTCTTGCTTCAGCATTAGCACTATCCCTCCTTTACATCTTACCGTGACACCAACCCCCGACTTTATCCCCAGAAATATTCCCAAACAACTATTCCCACTTTTCCCTTGAGTACTGATTCATCAGAGCCAAAACACTCAGGATCCTCCCCTCAAACGTAATATGCTACCAATCTCACCTCTCTTTCCATCTTGTTTACTTGCACACATACACAAACACCACAACCTAATCCGTCGGTGAGAATGAGTATTTCTTACTTAGCTCTTTCTGATTCTCCAACTTATAGAAACTGAAATATAAGAAGTGAATGATTTCCAAAACCACCCCTTTCCGCCCCTCTTTGCCGCCTTCTATTATAATCTAGTTGCTAAAGTAATCAGCTTTTTAGCTTTGATTTCAGAAATTTTAAAACTAACAGTAATAACCACAAGTTATTTGGGTTTCTTATGAACACTGTGTGGGAACCGTATAAGTCTGGGTCTGTGTTTTCTTTCTTTCTTTTTTCTTTTTCTGTTTGTAATGATTAAGAGATCTTGACACAATAGAAAGATATAAAGAATTATTTTGTCGTTATTAAGACTCACAGCAAAGGCTATTACACAGTAATCGAAGAAAAGTTGGTTGAATTAGTTACATAATATTTTCACCAGAAAATAGAAGTATATCACAACTTGTTCATGTGACCTACTCAGGTGATAGGTCAATCAGATTATCAAAAGCGGGAAAGATATAAGAGCTTTGCAATATGAAGAAATAAGGAATTATCATACTAACCAATCCTCGTGATACTGGGCGTCATAGAGAAACCGTGGGAAGATGCAACCAGTAAAGGGATTTGATTCAAGTTTTTGAGGTTGAGACGTTTGCAGTGGACGAAATGATTCGTGAAGAGAAGAGATAAAGAGGCACCATTACCATGTGTTTTGATTTGACAATGTCAGTAGAGACGGTTATAGGCGAGGTTAATCAATCCTTCAATAGTTAGATGATAGAAGTATGGGGTCAAGTACTATAGTGCATTAGTAACATATGGAATGATTTACCAGCGAGAATTCTTGAGAGCAGTAGTATAGATATGTTTGATGAGAGAATTAAGAAGTCTTTTCCTTTGAGTCCACGAGTAACTTTGTTTACACTTCCTTAACTATACGATTAATCTACAGGTCTTCCTCTTTGAAAACCTGTGTTTCTACCAATCAATTAGTATGAAATCTTCTAATACTCTCTTTCCTACTCACCCACGCATAATCATATATGTGTCCTTTTCAAACCTAGTCACCATTCCTATTTCTGCTTACAGCCCCACAAACTGTTTGAATTTCTTAACCATACTAATAAGCTCCCCATGGCTCCCTTATACCCTCATCTGCCCCATTAATCACTTTTCCGTATAGAATCACTCATCAATAACACCCGAAATCCATCATCACAATTACTGACATACTCACTCACCTACTCCCAAAACACTTACCTCTCTACATTCTCCAACTTATGGCTATGAGCATAGCCACCCATCTCTCGTAGTCTACTTCAATGTTTCCCCACATCAGTCAGGAGGTCACTACCTTGCATTCTTTCAAATATTTCCACAACTCTTGCTTCAGCAGTAGTACTATCCCTTCCTTAGCTCTCACCGTCACACCAACCCCAGACTTTACCCCAGAGACATATGCAAACCATTATTCCCCCTTTTCCCAGGGTTTTCCTTCACTCAGAACCAAAACAATCAAGTTTCTGTCCTCAAACATAATATGCTACCAATCTTACCTCTTTTTCCGTCTTGTTTACATACACACATACTCAAACACCACAACCTAAGCCATTTGGGAGAATGATCATTCCTTATTTGGCTCCTTATGCTTCAACTTTTAGAAATTGAAATACAAGGAGTGAAAGGTTTTCAACCCCATCAACCTTCCACCCCTCTTGCCGCCTTCTTTGGTGTAGTTGTCAAAGTAATCAAATTTTAACTTTCATCTAGAAATGGTATAAATTCTACGACCATGGACTAACAGTAATAACAACACGTTATTTGGGTTTCATATGAACACGATGTGGAAACCATATATGTCTGGGTCTGTGTTTTCTTTCTTTCTCTTTTGTCGTTTGTAACGACTAAAGTATCTTGCTGCAATTAAAAGGTAGAAAGATTTTTTGTCTTTATTGAGACTATCAGAGCAAAGGATAATGCACACTAATCGAAGAAAAGTTGTCTGAATATGTTAGATTATATTCTCATCAGAAAAAAAGAAGTATATCAGAACAAGGGTTAATGTGACATCCTCAGGTGATAGTAGGCCAGACTATCAAAGATAGAAAAGATATATGAGCTTTTTATCATGAAGAAATAAAGAACAATCCCCGTGATGCTGGCCATCACACAAAAACCGTGGGGAGATGCAACCAGTTACAGGATATGAGTCAGGTCCTTAGGGCTGAAAAGGAAGCATAAAGCTCACGAGTGCAGTGGCCGAAATGATTCTTGAAGAACAGGAAGTGGGAAGCACCATTACTACAAATGGAAGGTCGACTATGGTGGAATTGATACAAGGGGAGAGCCACCACGGATATGCTACCATTACTCCGGTCTGTGGTGAATGCGATATCAATAGAAATAGATAGCTTTCAGAAGGATACTATTGCTTATATTGCATTTCACTTTTGGAAAGCAGATTTCATGTGTGAGATTTTCAGGAAAGAGTACATAAAATTGATGTCTGTTTGTCAGTTTCAGTGCGCAGCTGTGGCACTGTTTTGAAGTCTAATATGCATAATGCTGCAAAATGATAGCCAGCCCTATATCGGTAGATTGCTGACGGCAGACGGTGTCAGCTGTGGGACACAGTAAGGCTGCGGACGCTCTAGGCAATGTTAGCACACGGGCGCTTCGATCACTTCTCCTGGCCTATTGGTCTAGTGGTATGATTCTCGCTTAGGGTGTGAGAGGTCCCGGGCTCAACTTCCGGACAGGCCCGAGGTTCTTTTAAATAAATTACTGACTTTTATGGCTTTCATGAAAATCAATCTTATTTAAAGTAAAACTATGTTGTGTAACAGTTAAGCTAGTTGTTTTAGTGGTGAAACTACTGTATTATGTGCAGCAGGTCCCATGTTTGGATCCCAGAAACCCCAATTAATCATTCATAGATAAGACAAGATATTAAGGACATCGGCCTGTTGATCTAGGGGTATGATTTCTGCTTTGGGTGCAGGAGGTCCCGGGATCAAATCCCGGACAGGCACGTCCATTATATATTTGTAATAGTATTACTTAATTATTCTTAACCGTCATAATAAGCCTGTCATCTCGTCGATACCACCATGACACACGTCTTAGACCTTTAGGAACAAATTATCAGAATGTCAAGACCATATTTCTTTATTATGAGATCATTCGTTGGTACTTCCATGTGAAGATCTAGAGACATCTGGCAATTCGTCAGACACGGATGTGGTCTGTGTTTGTCTGTTTGTGTGTGTGTACAATTTGTTCTTGTACGTGGACTTCCATGGATGTCTTTATGTGTGTATATATGCGTGATTGTTCTTATTTGAGTTCTTGCAAACGTGTGTATGTGTGTGTATGTGTGTGTGTGTGTGTGTGTGTGTGTGTGTGTGTGTGTGTGTGTGTATGTGTGTTTGTTTGTTTGTGTGTGTGTGTGTGTGTGTGTGTGTGTGTGAGTGTGTGTGTGTGTGTGTGTGTGTGTGTGTGAGTGTGTGTGTGTGTGTGTGTGTGTGTGTGTGTGTGTGTGTGTGTGTGTGTGTGTGTGTGTGTGTGTGTGTGTGGTTGTAGAATTATCCAGAACACATGAACAAGGTGAACAAGATTTTTTGATTGGTGGATGTAATTTGACGTTGATGGCTTGAACGACCCGAATAGTCAATGTGGCTAAAACCATAAGAACCAACCAAGCCGAGTATAGAGTCACGTGTCAGTTCATTTATATAATCTGATGATAACTTCGCACAAGAGTAATATAAGGAGGTCATCTTCCTTTCGCTTGTTTAGTACATCTAAAAGCAGGCAAAGCTGGAGAAATACCTCACCTAAGAGAAACGTAAAACCGCTGTGTTTACCTTTGACTTTGTGTGCCATTTACATAATCTTCTGACGAAAAGATGAATGCAAATGCACGTAAGAGACACATGATTAATGCAATTTTTGGAAGTGTCGCTGTGTTAAGAATAATGAGCAAACTTGGTGTTAAAAATTGGTACAATGTTCTACATTGAGGTTACAGACCTACGTAATGATGATATATGGTGATATAGCAGTGTTAATCATCTGGTGTTGTCGTAGTCTGTCGTGTACATCTCCTACAATACTCTGTAGTGTAAGAAGAATAACAGCGAAAGCAAATGCAACAACACCAAGCACAAAAACAACAGAAGTAGAAAAAGCAGCGGCAACAACAATAATGGCAGCAATAGCGGTAGCAACAACAGTGGGCATAGTTTAATGGACTGGAAATTGGAAATATTTGTTTAATTTTTGAAAGTCATGATTTGGTACACACACACACACACACACACGCACACACACACACACACACACACATACACATAATTACACGCACACACACACACACACACGTTTGCATGCTCTCGGATCAAAAGGAGCAGGAAAATATATAAAGACAAAGACACCTATGCAAGTGCTCGAACGTGGACCAAATCATGAGAATGTTAAGACCATATTACTATATTATGGGATCATTGGTTGGTACTTCCATGTTCGAGCACTTACATAGGTGTCTTTGTCTTTATATATATTCCTGCTCCTTTTGATCTGAGAGCATGCAAACGTGTGTGTGTGTGTGTGTGTGTGTGTGTGTGTGTGTGTGTGTTTGTGTGTGTGTGTGTGTGTGTGTGTGTGTGTGTGTGTGTGTGTGTGTGTGTGTGTGTGTGTGTGTGTGTGTGTGTGTGTGTGTGTGTGTGTGTGTGTGTGTGTGTGTGTGTGTGTGTGTGTGTGTGTGTGTGTGTACCACATCATGACTTTCAAAAATCAAATAAATATTTACAATTTCCAGTCCAAAAAACTCGTACATTGGTCCGACCTTGTGAGGGTGAGGGGTAAGTGATGGAAAGGGTGAGTGAGGAACAGGGAAGTATATAGTAGTCAAGTAGGTACGTTGTGTAGAGTGAAGACCTAGGGAGAGAGCAAAGAGGAATAGAGATCAAGGATGGAGTGAGGATCTAAGGCAGAAGGGTGTGAAGGAAGGAAGGAGAGAGAAATGCTAAGGAGAAAAAAGAAAGAGAGTGCCCAACAGACGTGAATGCGAGGATCTGACGGGCTTGAAGGTGAGGGTGTGATGAGCTTGAAGGCTAGGGTCTGTTGGGCATGATGGCGAGGGACTGATGGGCTTGAAAGCGAGGGTCTGATGTGCTGGAAGGCGAGGGTCTGATGTGCTTGAAGGCGAATGTGTGATGAACTTAAAGAGTAGTGTCTCTCGGTTTTGAAGGCTAGGGACTGATGGGTTTGAAGAAGAAGGTCTGTTTGGCTTGAAAACGAGGGTGTGATAAGCCTGAAGGACTTGGATGCAAGGGTCTGATGGGCTTGAGGGGAAGGGTGTAATGAGCTTGAATGCAATGGTCTGTTGGGGTTGAGGGCAAGGGACTGATGTACTTGAAAGCGAGGGTCTGTTTTGCATGAAGCGAGAATCTGATGGGAAGGAGAGTGTCCAATGGACTTGAATGCGAGGGTCTGATTAGCTTTAAAGCGAGGGCGTGATGAGCTTGAACGTGAGGATCTGTTGGGCTTGAAGGCGAGTGTCTGTTGGGCTTGAAAGAAAGGGTCTAATGGGCTTAAATTCGAGTGTTTGATGTACGTGAATGCGAGGGTATGATGGGTTGGAAGGCGAGGATCTAATGTTCTTGCAAGCGAGTGTCTGATGGGCTTGAATGTGAAGGTGTAATGAGCTTGAATACAAAGGTCTTTTGTGGTTGAAGGCAAGTTTCTGATGGACGTGAAGGCGAAGGTCTATTGTTCTTGAAGTCGTGGGTCTTATGGACTTGAAGGTGAGCGTGCAATGAGCCTGAAGGCGAGGGTCTGATGTGCTTAAATTCGAGGGTCTGATAGGCCTGAATGGGAATGTGAATGTGTGTTGGGCTTGAAGGCAAGATACTGATGGGCTTGAGGGAGAGAGTCTATTGGGCTTTAAAGTGAGAGTCTGATAGGTTTCAAGGCGATTGTCTGATGACGCGAATGCAAGGGGCTGACGGGCTAGAAAGCGAGGGTGGTATGAGTCTTAAGGTGAGTGTCTTAATGGCTTGGATGCGAGGGTCTGATGGGCTTCAAAGGCTATAGTCTGTTGGGTTTGAAGGCAAGGGACTGATGGACTTGAAGGCAAGGGTATGTTGGGCCTGAACACGAGGATCTTATCAGCTTGGATGCAAGGGTCTGATTGGCTTGAAGGGGAGGGTGTGATGAGCTTGAAGGTTAGGGTCTGTTGGGCTTGAAGGCGAGGGTCTCATGTGCTTGAAGGCGATAGTCTGATGTGCTTGAAGGCGATAGTCTGATGTGCTTGATGGCGATAGTCCGATGTGCTTGAAGGCGAATATGCTATGAACTGGAAGGGTAGTGTCTTTTGGGTTTGAAGGCAAGGGAATGATGTGCTTGAAGAAGAAGGTCTTTTCGGCTTTAAAACGTTGGTCTGATAAGCCTGAAGGCGAAGGTCATATGGGTTTGAATACAAGGGTCTGATGGGCTTGAAGTTGAGGGTGTGATGAGCTTGAATGAATGGGTCTGTTGGGGTAGAAGGCAAGGGATGAATGGACTTGAAGGCGAGGGTCTGTTTTGCATGAAAGCGAGTGTGTGATGGGTTTGAAAGCGAGCATCCAATGGACGTGAGTGCGAGGGTCTGATGGGCTTGAAGGTGAAAGTGTGATGAACTTGAAGGCTAGGTTCTGTTGGGCATGATGGCGAGGGACTGATGTGCTTGAAAGCGAGGGTCTGATGTGTTGGAAAGCGAGGGTCTGATGTGCTTGAAGGCGAATGTGTGATGAACTTAAAGAGTAGTGTCTTTTGGGTTTGAAGGCAAGGGACTGATGGGTTTGAAGAAGAAGGTCTGTTTAGCTTGAAAACGAGGGTATGATGAGCCTGAAGGACTTGGATGCAAGGTTCTGATGGGTTTGAGGGGAAGGGTGTAATGAGCTTGAATGCAATGGTCTGTTGGGGTTGAGGGCAAGGGACTGATGGACTTGAAGGCGAGGGTCTGTTTTGCATGAAAGCGAGAATCTAATGGGTTTGAAGGAGAGTGTCCAATGGACGTGAATGCGAGAATCTGATTATCTTGAAAGCGAGGGTGTGATGAGCTTAAACGTAAGGGTCTGTTGGGCTTCAAGGCGAGGGTCTGTTGGGCTTGAAAGCAAGTGTCTAATGGGCTTGAAGACGAGTGTCTGATGTACGTGAATTTGAGGGTATGATGGGTTGGAAGGCGAGGATCTAATATTCTTGCAAGCAAGCGTCTGATAGGCTTGAATGTGAAGGTGTAATGAGCTTGAATGCAAGGGTCTGTTGTGGTTGAAGGCAGTTTGCTTGTGGACTTGAAGGCGAGGGTCTGTTGTTCTTGAACTCGTGGGTCTTATGGACTTGAAGGTGAGCGTGCGATGAGCCTGAAGGCGAGGGTCTGACGTGCTTTAAGTCGAGGGTCTGATACTTCTGAATGCGAATGCGAATGTCTGTTTAGCTTGAAGGCAAGAGACTGATGGGCTTGAAGGAGAGGGTCTGTTGGGCTTTAAAGTGAGAGTCTGATGGGTTTCAGGCGAGTGTCTGATGACGCGAATGCGAGGGGTTGATGGGCTTGAAAGCGAGGGTGGGATGAGCCTTGAGGTGAGTGTCTTAATGGCTTTGATGCGAGGGTCTGATGGGCTTCAAAGTAAGTGTGTATAAGCTTAAAGGCTATAGTTTGTTGGGTTTGAAGGCAAGGGACTGATGGACTTGAAAGCAAGGGTATGTTGGGCCTGAACACGAGGATCTTATGAGCTTGGATGCAAGGGTCTGATTGCCTCGAAGGTGAGGTGTGATGAGCTTGAAGGATAGTGTCTGGTGGGCTTGAAGGCGAGGGTCTGATGTGCTGGAAGTCTAGAGTCTGATGTGCTTGAAGGCGAGTATGCTATGAACTTGAAGGGCAGTGTCTTTTGGGTTTGAAGGCAAGGGACTGATGGGCTTGAAGAAGAAGGTCCGATCGAATTTATAGCGTTGGTCTGATGAGCCTAAGGCGAGGGTCTTAGGCGTTTTTATACAAGGTTCTGAAAAGCTTGAGGTTGATGGTGTGATGAGCTTGAATGCAAGGGTCCGTTGGGGTTGAAGGCAAGGGGTTAATGGACTTGAATGTGAGGGTCTGTTTTGCATGAAAGCGAGTGTCTGATGGGTTTGAATGCGAGCATCCAATGGATGTGTGTGCGAGGGCTTGATGGGCTTGAAGGTGAGGGTATGATGTGCTGGAAGGCGAGGGTCTGATGTGCTTGAAGGCGAATGTGTGATGAACTTAAAGAGTAGTGTCTTTTGGGTTTGAAGGCAAGGGTCTGATGTGCTGGAAGAAGAAGGTCTGTTCGACTTGAAACCGAGGGTCTGATGAACCTGGAGGACTTGGATGCAAGGGTCTGATGTGCTTGAGGGGAAGGGTGTAATGAGCTTGAATGCAATGGTCTGTTGGTGTTGAGGTGCAATTGACTGATGGACTTGAAAGCGAGGGTCTGTTTTGCTTGAAGTGAAAATCTGAAGGGTTTGAAGGAGAGTGTCCAATGAACTTGAATGCGAGGGTCTGATTAGCTTTAAAGCGAGGGTGTGGTGAGCTTGAACGTGAGGATCTGTTGGGCTTGAAGGCGAGTGTCTGTTGGGCTTGAAAGGAAGGGTTTAATGACTTGAATTCGAGTGTTTGATATACGTGAATGCGAGGGTATGATGGGTTGGAGGGCGAGGATCTAATGTTCTTGCAAGCGAGTGTCTGATGAGCTTGAATGTGAAGGTGTAATGAGCCTGAATACAAAGGTCTTTTGTGGTTGAAGGCAAGTTTCTGATGGACGTGAAGGCGAGGGTCTATTGTTCTTGAAGTCGTGGATTTTATGGACTTGAAGGTGAGCGTGCAATGAGCCTGAAGGCGAGGGTCTGATGTTCTTAAATTCGAGGGTCTGATAGGCCTGAATGGGAATGTGAATGTGTGTTGGGCTTGAAGGCAAGATACTGATGGGCTTGAAGGAGAGGGTCTGTTGGGCTTTAAAATGAGAGTCTGATGGGTTTCAAGGCGATTGTCTGATGACGCGAATGCGAGGGGCTGATGGGCTAGAAAGCGAGGGTGGTATGAGCCTTAAGGTGAGTGTCTTAATGGCTTGGATGCGAGGGTCTGATGGGCTTCAAAGGCTATAGTCTGTTGGGTTTGAAGGCAAGGGACTGATGGACTTGAAGGCAAGGGTATGTTGGACCTGAACACGAGGGTCTTATGAGCTTGGATGCAAGGGTCTGATTGGCTTGAAGGTGAAGGTGTGATGAGCTTGAAGGTTAGGGTCTGTTGGGCTTGAAGGCGAGGGTCTGATGTTCTTGAAGGCGATAGTCTGATGTGTTTGAAGGCGATAGTCTGATATGCTTGAAAGCGAATATGCTATGAACTGGAAGGGTAGTGTCTTTTGGGTTTGAAGGCAAGGGAATGATGTGCTTGAAGAAGAAGGTCTTTTCGGCTTTAAAACCTTGGTCTGATAAGAATAAAGGCGAAGGTCATATGGGTTTGAATACAAGGGTCTGATGGGCTTGCAGTTGAGGGTGTGATGAGCTTGAATGAATGGGTCTGTTGGGGTAGAAAGCAAGGGATGAATGGACTTGACGGCGAGGGTCTGTTTTGCATGAAAGCGAGTGTGTGATGGGTTTGAATGCGAACATCCAATGGACGTGAGTGCGAGGGTCTGATGGGCTTGAAGGTGAGAGTGTGATGAACTTGAAGGCTAGGTTCTGTTGGGCATGCTGGCGAGGGATTCATATGCTTGAAAGCGAGGGTCTGATGTGCTGGAAGGCGAGGGTCTGATGTGTTTGAAGGCGAATGTGTGATGAACTTAAAGAGTAGTGTCTTTTGGGTTTGAAAGCAAGGGACTGATGGGTTTGAAGAAGAAGGTCTGTTTAGCTTGAAAACGAGGGTGTGATGAGCCTGAAGGACTTGGATGCAAGGGTCTGATGGGCTTTAGGGGAAGGGTGTAATGAGCTTGAATGCAATGGTCTGTTGGGGTTGAGGGCAAGGGACTGATGGACTTGAAGGCGAGGGTCTGTTTTGCATGAAAGCGAGAATCTAATGGGTTTGAAGGAGAGTGTCCAATGGACGTGAATGCGAGAATCTGATTATCTTGAAAGCGAGGGTGTGATGAGCTTAAACGTAAGGGTCTGTTGGGCTTCAAGGCGAGGGTCTGTTGGGCTTAAAAGCAAGTGTCTAATGGGCTTGAAGACGAGTGTCTGATGTACGTGAATGTGAGGGTATGATGGGTTGGAAGGCGAGGATCTAATATTCTTGCAAGCGAGTGTCTGATAGGCTTGAATGTGAAGGTGTAATGAGCTTGAATGCAAGGGTCTGTTGTGGTTGAAGGCAGTTTTCTTGTGGACTTGAAGGCGAGGGTCTGTTCTTCTTGAAGTCGTGTGTCTTATGGACTTGAAGGTGAGCGTGCGATGAGCCTGAAGACGAGGGTCTGACGTGCTTTAAGTCTAGGGTCTGATACTTCTGAATGCGAATGCGAATATCTGTTTAGCTTGAAGGCAAGAGACTGATGGGCTTGAAGGAGAGGGTCTGTTGGGCTTTAAAGTGAGAGTCTAATGGGTTTCAGGCGAGTGTCTGATGACGCGAATGCGAGGGGTTGATGGGCTTGAAAGCGAGGGTGGGATGAGCCTTGAGGTGAGTGTCTTAATGGCTTCGATGCGAGGGTCTGATGGGCTTCAAAGTAAGGGTGTATAAGCTTAAAGGCTATTGTCTGTTGGGTTTGAAGGCAAGGGACTGATGGACTTGAAAGCAAGGGTATGTTGGGCCTGAACACGAGGATCTTATGAGCTTGGATGCAAGGGTCTGATTGCCTTGAAGGTGAGGTGTGATGAGCTTGAAGGATAGTGTCTGGTGGGCTTGAAGGCGAGGGTCTGATGTGCTGGAAGTCTAGAGTCTGATGTGCTTGAAGACGAGTATGCTGTGAACTTGAAGGGTAGTGTCTTTTGGGTTTGAAGGCAAGGGACTGATGGGCTTGAAGAAGAAGGTCTGATCGAATCTATAGCGTTTGTCTGATGAGCCTAAAGGCGAGGGTCTTAGGCGTTTTGATACAAGGTTCTGAAAAGCTTGAGGTTGAGGGTGTGATGAGCTTGAATGCAAGGGTCTGTTGGGGTTGAAGGCAAGGGATTAATGGACTTGAATGTGAGGGTCTGTTTTGCATAAAAGCGAGTGTCTGATGGGTTTGAATGCGAGCATCCAATGGATGTGTGTGCGAGGGCTTAATGGGCTTGAAGGTGAGGGTATGATGTGCTGGAAGGCGAGGGTCTGATGTGCTTGAAGGCGAATGTGTGATGAACTTAAAGAGTAGTGTCTTTTGGGTTTGAAGGCAAGGGACTGATGTGTTGGAAGAAGAAGGTCTGTTCGACTTGAAACTGAGGGTCTGATGAACCTGGAGGACTTGGATGCAAGGGTCTGATGGGCTTGAGGGGAAGGGTGTAATGAGCTTGAATGCAATGGTCTGTTGGGGTTGAGGTGCAATTGACTGATGGACTTGAAAGCGAGGGTCTGTTTTGCATGAAGTGAGAATCTGATGGGTTTGAAGGGGAGTGTCCAATGGACTTGAATGCGAGGGTCTGATTAGCTTTAAAGCGAGGGTGTGATGAGCTTAAACGTGAGGATCTGTTGGGCTTGAAGGCGAGTGTCTGTTGGGCTTGAAAGGAAGGGTCTAATGGGCTTGAATTCGAGTGTTTGATATACGTGAATGCGAGGGTATGATGGGTTGGAAGGCGAGGATCTAATGTTCTTGCAAGCGAGTGTCTGATGGGCTTGAATGTGAAGGTGTAATGAGCCTGAATACAAAGGTCTTTTGTGATTGAAGGCAAGTTTCTGATGGACGTGAAGGCGAGGGTCTATTGTTCTTGAAATCGTGGGTCTTTTGGACTTGAAGGTGAACGTGCAATGAGCCTGAAGGCGAGGGTCTCATGTGCTTAAAGTCGAGGGTCTCATAGGCCTGAATGGGAATGTGAATGTGTGTTGGGCTTGAAGGCAAGATACTGATGGGCTTGAAGGAGAGGGTCTGTTGGGCTTTAAAGTGAGAGTCTGATGGGTTTCAAGGCGATTGTCTGATGACGCGAATGCAAGGGGCTGATGGGCTAGAAAGCGAGGGTGGTATGAGTCTTAAGGTGAGTGTCTTAATGGCGTGGATGCGAGGGTCTGATGGGCTTCAAAGGCTATAGTCTGTTGGGTTTGAAGGCAAGGGACTGATGGACTTGAAGGCAAGGGTATGTTGGACCTGAACACGAGGGTCTTATGAGCTTGGATGCAAGGGTCTGATTGGCTTGAAGGTGAGGGTGTGATGAGCTTGAAGGCTAGGGTCTGTTGGGCTTGAAGGCGAGGGTCTGATGTGTTTGAAGGCGATAGTCTGATGTGCTTGAAGGCGATAGTCTGATGTGCTTGAAGGCGAATATGCTATGAACTTGAAGGGTAGTGTCTTTTGGGTTTGAAGGCAAGGGAATGATGTGCTTGAAGAAGAAGGTCTTTTCGGCCTTAAAACGTTGGTCTGATAAGCCTGAAGGCGAGGGTCATATGGGTTTCAATACAAGGGTCTGATGGGCTTGAAGTTGAGGGTGTGATGAGCTTTAATGCATGGGTCTGTTGGAGTATAAGGCAAGGGATGAATGGACTTGAGGGCGAGGGTCTGTTTTGCATGAAAGCGAGTGAGTGATGGGTTTGAAAGCGAGCATCCAATGGACGTGAGTGCGAGGGTCTGATGGACTTGAAGGTGAGAGTGTGATGAACTTGAAGGCTAGGTTCTGTTGGGCATGCTGGCGAGGGACTGATGGGCTTGAAAGCGAGGGTCTGATGTGCTGGAAGGCGAGGGTCTGATGTGCTTGAAGGCGAATGTGTGATGAACTTAAAGAGTAGTATCTTTTGGGTTTGAAGGCAAGGGACTGATGGGTTTGAAGAAGAAGGTCTGTTTAGCTTGAAAACGAGGGTGTGATGAGCCTGAAGGACTTGGATGCAAGGGTGTGATGGGCTTGAGGGGAAGGGTGTAATGAGCTTGAATGCAATGGTCTGCTGGGGTTGAGGGCAAGGGACTGATGGACTTGAAGGCGAGGGTCTGTTTTGCATGAAAGCAAGAATCTAATGGGTTTGAAGGAGGGTGTCCAATGGACGTGAATGCGAGAATCTGATTATCTTGAAAGCGAGGGTGTGATGAGCTTAAACGTGAGGGTCTGTTGTGCTTCAAGGCGAGGGTCTGTTGGGCTTGAAAGCAAGTGTCTAATGGGCTTGAAGACGAGTGTCTGATGTACGTGAATGTGAGGGTATGATGGGTTGGAAGGCGAGGATCTAATGTTCTTGCAGGCTTGAATGTGAATGTGCAATGAGCTTGAATGCAAGGTCTGTTGTGGTTGAAGGTAAGATTCTGATGGACGTGAAGGCGAGGGTCTATTGTTCTTGAAGTCATGGGTCTTATGGACTTGAAGGTGAGCGTGCAATGAGCCTGAAGGCGAGGGTCTGATGTGCTTAAAGTCGAGGGTCTTTTAGGCCTGAATGGGAATGTGAATGTGTGTTGGGCTTGAAGGCAAGATACTGATGGGCTAGAAGGAGAGGGTCTGTTGGGCTTTAAAGTGAGAGTCTGATGGGTTTCAAAGCGATTGTCTGATGACGCGAATGCGAGGGGCTGATGGGCTAGAAAGCGAGGGTGGTATGAGTCTTAAGGTGAGTGTCTTAATGGCGTGGATGCGAGAGTCTGATGAGCTTCAAAGTGAGGGTGTATAAGCTTAAAGGCTATGGTCTGTTGGGTTTGAAGGCAAGGGACTGATGGACTTGAAGACAAGGGTATGTTGGACCTGAACACGAGGATCTTATGAGCTTGGATGCAAGGGTCTGATTGGCTTGAATGTGAGGGTGTGATGAGCTTGAAGGCTAGGGTCTGTTGGGCTTGAAGGCGAGAGTCTGATGTGCTTGTAGGCGATAGTCTGATGTGCTTGAAGGCGATAGTCTGATGTGCTTGAAGGCGAATATGCTATGATCTTGAAGGGTAGTGTCTTTTGGGTTTGAAGGCAAGGGAATGATGTGCTTCAAGAAGAAGGTCTTTTCGGCTTTAAAACCTTGGTCTGATTTGCCTGAAGGCGAGGGTCATATGGGTTTGAATACAAGGGTCTGATGGGCTTGATGTTGAGGGTGTGATGAGCTTGAATGAATGGGTCTGTTGGGGTAGAAGGCAAGGGATGAACGGACTTGACGGCGAGGGTCTGTTTTGCATGAAAGCGAGTGTCTGATGGGTTTCAATGCGAGCATCCAATGGACGTGAGTGCGAGGGTCTGATGGGCTTGAAGGTGAGAGTGTTATGAACTTGAAGGCTAGATTCTGTTGGGCATGATGGCGAGGGACTGATGGGCTTGAAAGCGAGGGTCTGATGTGCTGCAAGGCGAGTGTCTGATGTGCTTGAAGGCGAATGTGTGATGAACTTAAAGAGTAGTGTCTTTTGGGTTTGAAGGCAAGGGACTGATGGGTTTGAAGAAGAAAGTCTGTTTAGCTTTAAAACGAGGGTGTGATGAGCCTGAAGGACTTGGATGCAAGGGTCTGATGGGCTTGAGGGGAAGGGTGTAATGAGCTTGAATGCAATGGTCTGTTGGGGTTAAGGGCAAGGGACTGATGGACTTGAAGGCGAGGGTCTGTTTTGCATGAAAGCGAGAATCTAATGGGTTTGAAGGAGAGTGTCCAATGGACGTGAATGCGAGAATCTGATTATCTTGAAAGCGACTGTGTGATGAGCTTAAACGTAAGGGTCTGTTGGGCTTCAAGGCGAGGGTCTGTTGGGCTTGAAAGCAAGTGTCTAATGGGCTTGAAGGCGAGTGTTTGATGAACGTGAATGTGAGGGTATGATGGGTTGGAAGGCGAGGATCTAATATTCTTGCAAGCGAGTGTCTGATAGGCTTGAATGTGAAGGTGTAATGAGCTTGAATGCAAGGGTCTGTTGTGGTTGAAGGCAATTTTCTGATGGACGTGAAGGCGAGGGTCTGTTGTTCTTGAACTCGTGGGTCTTATGGACTTGAAGGTGAGCGTGCGGTGACCCTGAAGGCGAGGGTCTGATGTGCTTAAAGTAGATGGTCTGATACTTCTGAATGCGAATGCGAATGTCTGTTGGGCTTCCAGGCAAGAGACTGATGGGCTTGAAAGAGAGGGTCTATTGGGCTTTAAAGTGAGAGTCTGATGGGTTTCAAGGCGAGTGTCTGATGACCCGAATGCGAGGGGCTGATGGGCTTGAAAGCGAGGGTGGGATGAGCCTTAAGGTGAGTGTCTTAATGGCTTGGATGCGAGGGTCTGATGGGCTTCAAAGTGAGGGTGTATAAGCTTAAAGGCTTTAGTCTGTTGGGTTTGAAGGCAAAGGACTGATGGACTTGAAAGCAAAGGTATGTTGGGCCTGAACACGAGGATCTTATGAGCTTGGATGCAAGGGTCTGATTGGCTCGAAGGTGAGGGTGTGATGAGCTTGAAGGATAGTGTCTGGTGGGTTTGAAGGCGAGAGTCTGATGTGCTTGAAGGCAAATATGCTATGAACTTGAAGGGTAGTGTCTTTTGGGTTTGAAGGCAAGGGTCTGATGGGCTTGAAGAAGAAGGTCTGATCGAATTTATAGCTTTTGTCTGATGAGCCTAAAGACGAGGGTCTTAGGCGTTTTGATACAAGGTTCTGAAGAGATTGAGGTTGAGGGTGTGATGAGTTTGAATGCATGGGTCCGTTGGGGTTGAATGCAAGGGATTAATGGACTTGAATGTGAGGGTCTGTTTTGCATAAAAGCGAGTGTCTGATGGGTTTTAATGCGAGCATCCAATGGATATGTGTGCAAGGGTCTGATGGGCTTGAAGGTGAGGGTATGATGTGCTGGAAGGCGAGGGCCTGATGTGCTTGAAGGCGAATGTGTGATGAACTTAAAGAATAGTGTCTTTTGGGTTTGAAGGCAAGGGACTGATGGATTTGAAGAAGAAGGTCTGTTCGACTTGAAAACGAGGGTCTGATGAGCCTGAAGGACTTGGATGCAAGTGTCTGATCGGCTTGAAGGTAAGGGTGTAATGAGCTTGAATGCAATGGTCTGTTGGGGTTGAGGGCAAGGGACTGATGGACTTGAAGGCGAGGGTCTGTTTTGCAAGAAAGCGAGAATCTGATGGGTTTTGAAGGCGAGTATCCAATGGACGTGAATTCGAGGGTCTTATTAGCTTGAAAGCGAGGGTGTGATGAGTTTGAATGTTAGGGTCTTTAGGGCTTGAAGGCGAGTGTCTGTTGGGCTTGAAAGCAATGGTCTAATGGGCTTGAAGGCGAGTGTCTGATGTACGTGAATGCGAGGGTATGATGGGCTGGGAAGCGAGGATCTAATGGGCATGAAAGTGAGTGTCTGATGGGCTTGAATGTGAAGGTGTAATGAGCTTGAAAGCAAGGTTCTTTTTTGGTTGAAGGCAAGTTTCTGATGGACGTGAATGCGAGGGTCTGTTTTGCATGAAAGCGAGAATCTGATGTGTTTGAAGGCGAGTGTCCAATGGACGTGAATGCGAGGGTATGATTGGCTTGAAAGCGAGGGTGTGATGAGCTTGAACGTGAGTTTCTGTTGGGCTTGAAGGCGAGGGTGTGTTGGGCTTGAAAGCAAGAGTCTAATGGGCTTGAAGGCGAGTGTCTGATGTACGTGAATGCGAGGGTATGAGGGGCTGGAAGACGAGGATCTAATGGGCTTCAAAGAGAGTGTCTGATGGGCTTGAATGTGAAGGTGTAATGAGCTTGAATGCAAGGGTCTGTTGTGGTTGAAGGTAAGTTTCTGATGGACGTGAAGGCGAGGGTCTGTTGTTCCTGAACTCGTGGATCTTATGGACTTGAAGGTGAGCGTGCGATGAGCCTGAAGGCGAGGGTCTGATGTTCTTAAAGTCGAGGGTCAAATAGGCCTGAATGCGAATGCGAATGTGTGTTGGGCTCTAAGGCAAGAGACTGATGGGATTGAAGGAGAGGGTCTGTTGGGCTTTAAAGTGAGAGTCTGATGGGTTTCAAGGTGAGGGTCTTATGAAGCGAATGTCTTAATGGCTTGGATGCGAGGGTCTGATGGGCTTCAAAGTGAGGGTGTATAAGCTTAAAGGCTATAGTCTGTTGGGTTTGAAAGCAAGAGACTGATGGACTTGAAGGCAAGAGTATGTTGGGCCTGGACACGAGGATCTTATGAGCTTGGATGCAAGGGTCTGATTGCCTTGAAGGTGAGGGTGTGATGAGCTTGAAGGGTAGGGTCTGTTGGGCTTGAAGGCGAGGTTCTGATGTGCTGGAAGTTGAGAGTCTGATGTGCTTGAAGGCGAATATGATATGAACTTGAAGGGTGGTGTCTTTTGGGTTTGAAGGCAAGGGACTGATGGGCTTCAAGAAGGTCTTTTCGGCTTTAAAAATGTTGGTCTGATGAGCCTGAATGCGAGGGTCTTATGGGCTTGGATACAAGGGTCTGATGGGTATGAAGTAGCGGATGTGATGAGCTTGAATGCAAGGGTCTGTTGGGGTTGAAGGCAAGGGATGAATGGACTTGAATGCGAGGGTCTTTTTTGCATGAAAGCGAGTGTTTGATGGGTTTGAATGCGAGCATCCAGTGTACATGAGTGCGAGGGTCTGATGGGCTTGAAGGTGAGGGTCTGATGAGCTTGAAGACTAGTGTCTGTTGGGCATGATGGCGAGGGACTGATGATCTTGAAAGCGAGGGCCTGATGTGCTTGAAGGCGATTGTGTGATGAACTTAAAGAGTAGTGTCTTTTGGATTTGAAGGCAAGGGACTGATGGGCTTGAAAAGAAGTGTCTGTTCGAATTGAAAACGATTGTCGGGTGAGCCTGAAGGAGTTGGATCCAAGGGTCTGAAGGGCTTGAAGGTAAGGGTGTAATGAGCTTGAATGCAATGGTCTGTTGGGGTTGAGGGCAAGGGACTGATGGACTTGAAGGCGAGGGTCTGTTTTGCATGAAAGCGAGAATCTGATGAGTTTGAAGGAGAGTGTCCAATGAACGTGAATGCGAGGGTCTGATAAGCTAGAAAGCGAGGGTGTGATGAGCTTGAACGTGAGTGTCTATTGGGCTTGAAGGCGAGTGTCTCTTGGGCTTGAAAGGAAGGGTCTAATGGGCTGGAAGGCGAGTGTCTGATGTACGTGAATGCTAGGGTATGATGAGCTGGACGGTGAGGATCTAATGGGCTTGAAAGCGAGTGTCTGATGGGCTTGAATGCGAATGTGTAATGAGCTTGAATGCTAGGTTCTTTTGTGGTTGAAGGCAAGTTTCTGATGGGCGTGAAGGCGATTATCTGTTGTTCTTGAACTCATGGGTCTTATGGACTTGAAGGTGAGCGTGCGATGAGCCTGAAGGCGAGGGTCTGATGTGCTTAAAGTCGAGGGTCTAATAGGTCTGAAAGCTAATGCGATTGTTTTTTGGGCTTGAAGGCAAGAGACTGATGAGATTGAAGGAGAGGGTCTGTTGGGCTTTAAAGTGAGAGTCTGATGGGTTTCAACGTGAGGTTCTGATGACACGAATGCGAGGGGCTGATGGGCTTGAAAGCGAGGGTGGGATTAGCCTTCGTCTGATGGGCTTCAAAGTGAGGGTGTATAAGCTTAAAGGATATAGTCTGTTGGGTTTGAAGGCAAGGGAATGATGGACTTGAAGGCAAGGGTATGTTGGGTCTGAACACGAGGATCTTATGAGCTTGGATGCAAGGGTCTGATTGGCTTGAAGGTGAGTATGTGATGAGCTTGAAGGATAAGGTCTGTTGAGCTTGAAGGCGAGGGTCTGATGTGCTGGAAGTCGAGAGTCTGATGTGTTTAAATCCGATAGTCTGATGTGCTTGAAGGCGAATATGCTATGAACTTGAAGGATAGTGTCTTTTGGGTGAGAAGGCAAGGGACTGATGTCCTTGAAGAAGAAGGTCTTTTCGGCTTTAAAACATTGGTCTGATGAGTCTGAAGGCTAGGGTTTTATGGGCTTGGATACAAGGGTATGATGGGCTTGAAGTTGAGGGTGTGATGAGCTTGAATGCACGGGTCTGTTAGGGTTGAAGGCAACGGATGATTGGACCTGACAGCGAGGGTCTGTTTTGCATGAAAGCGAGTGTCTGATGGGTTTGAATGCGAGCATCCAATGGAGGTGAGTGCGAGGGTCTGATGGGCTTGAAGATGAGAGTGTGATGAGCTTGACGGCTAGGGTCTGTTGGGCATGATGGCGAGGGACTGATGTGCTTGAAAGCGAGGGTCTGATGTGTTGGAAAACGAGGGTCTGATGTGCTTGAAGGCAAATGTGTGATGAACTTAAAGAGTAGTGTGTTTTGGGTCTGAAGGCGAGAGAATGATGTGTTTGAAGAAGGTCTGTTCGGCTTTAAAACGAGGGTCTGATGAGCCTGAAGGACTTGGATGCAAGAGTCTGATGGGCTTGAAGGAAAGGGTGTAATGATTTTAAATGCAAATTTCTGTTGGAGTTGAGGGCAAGGGACTGATGGACTTGAAGGCAAGGGTCTGTTTTGCATGAAAGCGAGAATCTGATGGGTTTGAAGGCGAGTATCCAATGGACATGAATGCGAAGGTCTGTTTGGCTTGAAAGCGAGGTTGTGATGAGCTTGAACGTGAGTGTCTGTTGGGCTTGAAGGCGAGGGTTGTTGGTCTTGAAGGTAAGAGTGTAATAGGCTTGAAGGCGAGTGTCTGATGTATGTGAATGCGAGGGTATGATGGGCTGGAAGACGAGAATCTAATGGGCTTGAAAGCGAGTGTCTGATGGGCTGGAATGTGAAGGTGTAATGAGCTTGAATGCAAGGGTCTGTTGTGGTTGAAGGCAAGTTTCTGATGGACGTGAAGGCGAGAGTCTCTTGTTCTTGAACTTGTGGGTCTTATGGACTTGAAGGTGAGCTCGCAATGAGCCTAAAGGCGAGGATCTCATGTGCTTAAAGTCGAGGGTCTAATAGGACTGAATGGGAATCCGAATGTGTATGGGGCTTCAAGGCAAAAGAATGATGGGATTGAAGAAGAGGGTCAGTTGGGCTTTAAAGTGAGAGTCTGATGGGTTTCAAGGCGAGTGTCTGATGACGCGAATGCGAGGGGCTGATGGGCTTGAAAGCGAGGGTGGGATGAGCCTTAAGGTGAATGTCTTAATGGCTTGAATAGAGGGTCTGATGGGTTTCAAAGTGAGGGTGTATAAGCTTAAAGGCTATAGTCTGTTGTGTTTGAAGGCAAAGGACTGATGGACTTGAAGGCAAGGGTATGTTGGGCCTGAACACGAGGATCTTATGAGCTTGGATGCAAGGGTGTGATTGGCTTAAAGGTGAGGGTGTGATGAGCTTGAAGGCTAGTGTCTGTTGGGCTTGAAGGCGAGGGTCTGACTTGCTGGAAGTCGAGAGTCTGATGTGCTTGAAGGACATAGTCTGATGTGGTTGAAGGCGAATATGCTATGAACCTGAAGTGTAGTGTCTTTTTGGTTTGAAAGTCAAGGGAGTGATGTTCTTGAAAAAGGTCTGTTCGGCTTTAAAACGTTGGTCTGATTAGCCTGAAGGCGAGGATCATATGGGTTTTATTACAAGGGTCTGATGAGCTTGAGGGTGAGGGTGTGATGAGCTTGACTGCACGGGTCTGTTGGGGTTGAAGGCAAGGGATGAATGGACTTGAAGGCGATGGTCTGTTTTGCATAAGAGCAAGTCTGATGGGTTTGAATGCGAGCATCCAATGGACGTGAGTGCGAGGGTCTGATGGGCTTGAAGGTGAGAGTGTGATGAGCTTAAAGGCTAGGGTCTATTGGTCATTATGGCGAGGGACTGATGGGCTTGAAAGCGAGGGTCTGATGTGCTGGAAGGCGAGGGTCTGACGTGCTTGAAGGGGAATGTGTGATGAACTTAAAGAGTAGTGTGTCTTCGGTTTGAAGGCAAAGAACTGATGGGTTTCAAGAAAAAGGTCTGTTCGGCTTGAAAAGGAGGGTCTGATGAGCCTGAATGACTTGGACGCAAGGGTCTGATGCGCTTGAGGGGAAGGGTATAATGAGCTTGAATGCAATGGTGTGTTTGGGTTAAGGGCAAGGGACTGATTGACTTGAAGTCGAGGGTTTTTTTTGCATGAAAGCGAGAATCTGATGGGTTTGACGGAGAGTGTCCAATGGACGTGAATGCGAGGGTCTGATTAGCTTGAGAGCGAGGGTGTGAGGAGCTTGAACGTGAGGGTCTGATGGGCTAGAAGGCGAGGGTCTGTTGGGCTTGAAAGCAAGGGTCTAATGGGCTTGAAGGCGAGTGTCTGATGTACGTGAATGCGAGGGTATGATGGGCTGGAAGGCGAGGATCTAATGTTCTTGCAAGCGAGTGTCTGATGGGCTTGAATGTGAAGGTGTAATGAGCTTGAATGCAAGGGTCTGTTATGGTTGAAGGCAAGTTTCTGATGGACGTGAAGGCGAGGGTCTGTTATTCTTGACCTCGTGGGTCTTATGGACTTGAAGGTGAGCATGCGATGAGCCTGAAGGCGGGGGTCTAATGTGCTTAAAGTCGGGGATCTGATAGGTCTGAATGCGAATGCGAAAATCTGTTGGGCTTGAAGGCAAGAGACTGATGGGCTTGAAGAAGAGGGTTTGTTGGGCTTTAAAGTGAGAGTCTTATGGGTTTTAAGGCGAGTGTCTGATGACGCGAATGCGAGGGGCTGATGGGCTTGAAAGCGAGGGTGGGATGAGCCTTAAGGTGAGTGTCTTAATGGCTTGGATGCGAGGGTCTGATGGGCTTCAAAGTGAGGGTGTATAAGCTTAAAGGCTATAGTCTGTTGGGTTTGAAGGCAAGGGACTGATGGACTTGAAGGCAAGGGTATGTTGGGCCTGAACACGAGGATCTTATGAGCTTGGATGCAAGAGTCTGATTGGCTTGAAGGTGAGGGTGTGATGAGCTTGAAGGATAGGGTCTGTTGTGTTTGAAGGCGAGGGTCTGATGTGTTGGAAGTCGAGAGTATGATGTGCTTGAAGGCGATAGTCTGATGTGCTTGAAGGCGAATATGCTATGAACTTGAAGGGTAGTGTCTTTTGGGTTTAAAGGCAAGGGACTGATGGGCTTGAAGAAGAAGGTCTGTTCGGCTTTAAAACATTGGTCTGATGAGCCTGAAGGCGAGGGTTTTATGGGTTTGGATACAAGGGTCTGATGGAATTGAAGGGTTGATGAGCTTGAATACAAGGGTCTGTTGGGGTTGAAGGCAAGGGATGAATGGACTTGACGGCGAGGGTCTGTTTTGCATGAAAGCGAGTGTGTGATGGGTTTGAATGCGAGCATCCAATGGACGTGAGTGCGAGGGTCTGATGGGCTTGAAGGTGAGGGTGTGATGAACTTGAAGGCTAGGGTCTGTTGGGAATGAAGGCGAGGGACTGATGTGCTTGAAAGCGATTGTCTGATATGGTGGAAAACGAGGGTCTGATGTGCTTGAAGGCGAATGTGTGATGAACTTAAATAGTAGTGTCTTTTGGGTTTGAAGGCGAGGGAATAATGGGTTTGAAGAAGGACTGTTTGACTTGAAACCAGTGTCTGATGAGCCTGAAGGACTTCGATGCAAGGATCTGATGGTCTTGAAGGTAAGGGTGCAATGAGCTTGAATGCAAATATCTAGTAGTGTTGAGGGCAAGGGACTGATGGACTGGAAGGCGAGGGTCTGTTTTGCATGAAAACGAGATTCTGATGAGTTTGAAGGCGAGTGTCCAATGGACGTGAATGCGAGGGTCTGATTAGCTTGAAAGCGAGGGTGTGATGAGCTTGAACGTGAGGGTCTGATGGGGCTTGAAGGCGAGGTCTGTTGGCTTGAAAGGAAGGGTCTAATGGGCTGGAAGGCGAGTGTCTGATGTACGTGAATGCGAGGGTATGATGGGTTGGAAGGCGAGGATCTAATGGGCTTGAAAGCGAGTGTCTGATGCTTGAATGGATGTCTAATGAGCTTGAATTCAAGGGTCTGTTGTGGTTGAAGGCAAGTTTCTGATGAACGTGAAGGCGAGGGTCTGTTGTTCTTGAACTCGTGGGTCTTATGGACTTGAAGGTGAGCGTGCGATGAGCCTGAAGGCGAGGGTCTGATGTGCTTAAAGTCAGGGATCTGATAGGTCTGAATGCGAATGCGAAAATCTGTTGGGCTTGAAGGCAAGAGACTGATGTGCTTGAAGAAGAGGGTCTGTTGGGCTTTAAAGTGAGAGTCGTATGGGTTTTAAGGCGAGTGTCTGATGACGCGAATGCGAGGGGCTGATGGGCTTGAAAGCGAGGGTGGGATGAGCCTTAAGGTGAGTGTCTTAATGGCTTGGATGCGAGGGTCTGATGGGCTTCAAAGTGAGGGTGTATAAGCTTAAAGGCTATAGTCTGTTGGGTTTGAAGGCAAGGGAATGATGGACTTGAAGGCAAGGGTATGTTGGGCCTGAACACGAGGATCTTATGAGCTTGGATGCAAGAGTCTGATTGGCTTGAAGGTGAGGGTGTGATGAGCTTGAAGGATAGGGTCTGTTGTGTTTGAAGGCGAGGGTCTGATGTGTTGGAAGTCGAGAGTCTGATGTGCTTGAAGGCGATAGTCTGATGTGCTTGAAGGCGAATATGCTATGAACTTGAAGGGTAGTGTCTTTTGGGTTTAAAGGCAAGGGACTGATGGGCTTGAAGAAGAAGGTCTGTTCGGCTTTAAAACATTGGTCTGATGAGCCTGAAGGCGAGGGTTTTATGGGTTTGGATACAAGGGTCTGATGGAATTGAAGGGTTGATGAGCTTGAATACAAGGGTCTGTTGGGGTTGAAGGCAAGGGATGAATGGACTTGACGGCGAGGGTCTGTTTTGCATGAAAGCGAGTGTGTGATGGGTTTGAATGCGAGCATCCAATGGACGTGAGTGCGAGGGTCTGATGGGCTTGAAGGTGAGGGTGTGATGAACTTGAAGGCTAGGGTCTGTTGGGAATGAAGGCGAGGGACTGATGTGCTTGAAAGCGATTGTCTGATATGGTGGAAAACGAGGGTCTGATGTGCTTGAAGGCGAATGTGTGATGAACTTAAATAGTAGTGTCTTTTGGGTTTGAAGGCGAGGGAATAATGGGTTTGAAGAAGGACTGTTTGACTTGAAACCAGTGTCTGATGAGCCTGAAGGACTTCGATGCAAGGATCTGATGGTCTTGAAGGTAAGGGTGTAATGAGCTTGAATGCAAATATCTAGTAGTGTTGAGGGCAAGGGACTGATGGACTGGAAGGCGAGGGTCTGTTTTGCATGAAAACGAGATTCTGATGAGTTTGAAGGCGAGTGTCCAATGGACGTGAATGCGAGGGTCTGATTAGCTTGAAAGCGAGGGTGTGATGAGCTTGAACATGAGTGTCTGTGGGGTTTGAAGGCGAGTTGGGCTTGAAAGGAAGGGTCTAATGGGCTGGAAGGCGAATGTCTGATGCACGTGAATGCGAGGGTATGATGGGTTGGACGGCGAGGATCTAATGGGCTTGAATGCGAATATGTAATGAGCTTGAATACAACGATCTGTTGTGGTTGAAGGCAAGTTTCTGATGAACGTGAAGGCGAGGGTCTGTTGTTCTTGAACTCGTGGGTCTTATGGACTTGAAGGTGAGCGTGCGGTGAGCTTGAAGGCGAGGGTCTGATGTGCTTAAAGTCGGGGATCTGATAGGTCTGAATGCGAATGCGAAAATCTGTTGGGCTTGAAGGCAAGAGACTGATTGGCTTTAAGAAGAGGGTCTGTTGGGCTTTAAAGTGAGAGTCTTATGGGTTTTAAGGCGAGTGTCTGATGACGCGAATGCGAGGGGCTGATGGGCTTGAAAGCGAGGGTGGGATGAGCCTTAAGGTGAGCGTCTTAATGGCTTGGATGCGAGGGTCTGATGGGCTTCAAAGTGAGGGTGTATAAGCTTAAAGGCTATAGTCTGTTGGGTTTCAAGGCAAGGGACTGATGGACTTGAAGGCAAGGGTATGTTGGGCCTGAACACGAGGATCTTATGAGCTTGGATGCAAGAGTCTGATTGGCATGAAGGTGAGGGTGTGATGAGCTTGAAGGATAGGGTCTGTTGTGTTTGAAGGCGAGGGTCTGATGTGTTGGAAGTCGAGAGTCTGATGTGCTTGAAGGCGATAGTCTGATGTGCTTGAAGGCGAATATGCTATGAACTTGAAGGGTAGTGTCTTTTGGGTTTAAAGGCAAGGGACTGATGGGCTTGAAGAAGAAGGTCTGTTCGGCTTTAAAACATTGGTCTGATGAGCCTGAAGGCGAGGGTTTTATGGGTTTGGATACAAGGGTCTGATGGAATTGAAGGGTTGATGAGCTTGAATACAAGGGTCTGTTGGGGTTGAAGGAAGGGATGAATGGACTTGACGGCGAGGGTCTGTTTTGCATGAAAACGAGTGTGTGATGGGTTTGAATGCGAGCATCCAATGGACGTGAGTGCGAGGGTCTGATGGGCTTGAAGGTGAGGGTGTGATGAGCTTGAAGGCTAGGGTCTGTTGGGAATGAAGGCGAGGGACTGATGTTCTTGAAAGCGATTGTCTGATATGGTGGAAAACGAGGGTCTGATGGGCTTGAAGGCGAATGTGTGATGAACTTAAATAGTAGTGTCTTTTGGGTTTGAAGGCGAGGGAATAATGGGTTTGAAGAAGGACTGTTTGACTTGAAACCAGTGTCTGATGAGCCTGAAGGACTTCGATGCAAGGATCTGATGGTCTTGAAGGTAAGGGTGCAATGAGCTTGAATGCAAATATCTAGTAGTGTTGAGGGCAAGGGACTGATGGACTGGAAGGCGAGGGTCTGTTTTGCATGAAAACGAGATTCTGATGAGTTTGAAGGCGAGTGTCCAATGGACGTGAATGCGAGGGTCTGATTAGCTTGAAAGCGAGGGTGTGATGAGCTTGAACGTGAGGGTCTGATGGGCTGGAAGGCGAGGGTCTGTTTGGTTTGAAAGCAAGGGTCTAATGGGCTTGAAGGCGAGTGTCTGATGTACGTGAATGCGAGGGTATGATGGGCTGGAAGGAGAGGATCTAATGTTCTTGCAAGGGAATGTCTGATGGGCTTGAATGTGAAGGTCTAATGAGCTTGAATGCAAGGGTCTGTTATGGTTGAAGGCAAGTTTCTGATGGACGTGATGGCGAGGGTCTGTTATTCTTGACCTCGTGGGTCTTATGGACTTGAAGGTGAGCATGCGATGAGCCTGAAGGCGAGGGTCTGATGTGCTTAAAGTCGGGGATCTGATAGGTCTGAATGCGAATGCGAAAATCTGTTGGGCTTGAAGAAGAGGGTCTGTTGGGCTTTAAAGTGAGTCTTATGGGTTTAAAGGCGAGTGTCTGATGACGCGAATGCGAGGGGCTGATGGGCTTGAAAGCGAGGGTGGGATGAGCCTTAAGGTGAGTGTCTTAATGGCTTGGATGCGAGGGTCTGATGGGCTTCAAAGTGAGGGTGTATAAGCTTAAAGGCTATAGTCTGTTGGGTTTGAAGGCAAGGGAATGATGGACTTGAAGGCAAGGGTATGTTGGGCCTGAACACGAGGATCTTATGAGCTTGGATGCAAGGGTCTGATTGGCTTGAAGGTGAGGGTGTGATGAGCTTGAAGGCTAGGGTCTGTTGGGCTTGAAGGCGAGGGTCTGATGTGTTGGAAGTCGAGAGTCTGATGTGCTTGAAGGCGATAGTCTGATGTGCTTGAAGGCGAATATGCTATGAACTTGAAGGGTAATGTCTTTTGGGTTTGAAGGCAAGGGACTGATGGGCTTGAAGAAGAGGTCTGTTCGGCTTTAAAACATTGGTCTGATGAGCCTGAAGGCGAGGGTTTTATGGGCTTGGATACAAGGGTCTGATGGGCTTGAAGTTGAGGTGTGATGAGCTTGAATGCAAGGGTCTGTTGGGGTTGAAGGCAAGGGATGAATGGACTTGACGGCGAGGGTCTGTTTTGCATGAAAAGCGAGTGTCTGATGGGTTTGAATGCGAGCATCCAATGGACGTGAGTGCGAGGGTCTGATGGGCTTGAAGGTGAGGGTGTGATGAGCTTGAAGGCTAGGGTCTGTTGGGCATGAAGGCGAGGGACTGATGTGCTTGAAAGCGAGGGTCTGATGTGCTGGAAAGCGAGGGTCTGATGTGCTTGAAGGCGAATGTGTGATGAACTTAAAGAGTAGTGTCTTTTGGGTTTGAAGGCGAGGGAATAATGGGTTTGAAGAAGGTCTGTTCGACTTGAAACCAGTGTCTGATGAGCCTGAAGGACTTCGATGTAAGGATCTGATGGGCTTGAAGGTAAGGGTGTAATGAGCTTGAATGGAAATATCTGTTGGGGTTGAGGGCAAGGGACTGATGGACTGGAAGGCGAGGGTCTGTTTTGCATGAAAACGAGAATCTGATGAGTTTGAAGGCGAGTGTCCAATGGACGTGAATGCGAGGGTCTGATTAGCTTGAAAGCGAGGGTGTGATGAGCTTGAACGTGAGGGTCTCTTGGGCTTGAAGGCGAGTGTCTGTTGGGCTTGAAAGGAAGGGTCTAATGGGCTGGAAGGCGAGTGTCTGATGTAGGTGAATGCGAGGGTATGATGGGTTGGACGGCGAGGATCTAATGGGCTTGAAAGCGAGTGTCTGATGGGCTTGAATGCGAATGTGTAATGAACTTGACTGCAAGGGTCTGTTGTGGTTGAAGGCAAGATTCTGATGAACGTGAATGCGAGGGTCTGTTGTTCTTGAACTCGTGGGTCTTATGGACTTGAAGGTGAGCGTGCGAGGAGCCTGAAGGCGAGGGTCTGATGTGCTTAAAGTCGGGGTCTGATAGGCCTGAAAGCGAATGCGATAGTCTGTTGGGCTTGAAGGCAAGAGACTGATGGGCTTGAAGAGAGAGGTCTGTTGGGCTTTAAAGTGAGAGTCTGGTGGGTTTCAAAGTGAGTGTCTGATGACGCGAATGCGAGGGGCTGATGGGCTTGAAAGCGAGGGTGGGATGAGCCTTAAGGTGAGTGTCTTAATGGCTTGGATGCGAGGGTCTGATGGGCTTTCAAAGTGAGGGTGTATAAGCTTAAAGGCTATAGTCTGTTGGGTTTGAAGGCAAGGGAATGATGGACTTGAAGGCAAGGGCTATGTTGGGCCTGAACACGAGGATCTTATGAGCTTGGATGCAAGGGTCTGATTGGCTTGAAGGTGAGGGTGTGATGAGCTTGAAGGCTAGGGTCTGTTGGGCTTGAAGGCGAGGGTCTGATGTGTTGGAAGTCGAGAGTCTGATGTGCTTGAAGGCGATAGTCTGATGTGCTTGAAGGCGAATATGCTATGAACTTGAAGGGTAGTGTCTTTTGGGTTTGAAGGCAAGGGACTGATGGGCTTGAAGAAGAGGTCTGTTCGGCTTTAAAACATTGGTCTGATGAGCCTGAAGGCGAGGGGTTTATGGGCTTGGATACAAGGGTATGATGGGCTTGAAGTTGAGGGTTGATGAGCTTGAATGCAAGGGTCTGTTGGGGTTGAAGGCAAGGGATGAATGGACTTGACGGCGAGGGTCTGTTTTGCATGAAAGCGAGTGTGTGATGGGTTTGAATGCGAGCATCCAATGGACGTGAGTGCGAGGGTCTGATGGGCTTGAAGGTGAGGGTGTGATGAGCTTGAAGGCTAGGGTCTGTTGGGCATGAAGGCGAGGGACTGATGTGCTTGAAAGCGAGGGTCTGATGTGCTGGAAGGCGAGGGTCTGATGTGCTTGAAAGCGAATGTGTGATGAACTTAAAGAGTAGTGTCTTTTGGGTTTGAAGGCGAGGGACTGATGTGTTTGAAGAAGGTCTGTTCGGCTTTAAAACGAGGGTCTGATGAGCCTGAAGGACTTGGATGCAAGGGTCTGATGGGCTTGAAGGTAAGGGTGTAATGAGCTTGAATGCAAATGTCTGTTGGGGTTGAGGGCAAGGGACTGATGGACTTGAAGGCGAGGGTCTGTTTTGCATGAAATCGAGAATCTGATGGGTTTGAAGGCGAGTATCGAATGGACATGAATGCGAGGGTCTGTTTGGCTTGAAAGCTAGGGTGTGATGAGCTTGAACGTGAGGGTCTGTTGGGCTTCAAATCGAGGGTTGTTGGGCTTGAAGGGAAGAGTGTAATAGGCTTGAAGGCAAGTATCTCATGTATGTGAATGCGAGGGTATGATGGGCTGGAAGACGAGGATCTAATCTGCTTGAAAGCGAGTTTCTGATGGGCTTGAATGTGAAGGTGTAATGAGCTTCAATGGAAGGGTCTGTTGTGGTTGAAGGCAAGTTTCTGATGGACGTGAAGGCGAGGGTCTGTTGTTCTTGAACTCGTGGGTCTTATGGACTTGAAGGTTAGCGTGCAATTAGCCTAAAGGTGAGGGTCCGATGTGCTTAAAGTCGAGGGCGTAATAGGACTGAATGCGAATGCGAATATGTGTTGGGCTTGAAGGCAAAAGAATGATAGGATTGAAGGAGAGTGTCTGTCGGGCTTTAAAGTAGGATTCTGATGGGTTTCAAGGCGAGTGTCTGATGACGCGAGTGCGAAGGGGTGATGGGCTTGAGAGCGAGGGTGGGATGAGCCTTAAGGTGATTGTCTTAATGGCTTGGATTCGAGGGTCTGATGGGCTTAAAAGTGAGGCTGTATAAGCTTAAAGGCTATAGTCTGTTGGGTTTGAAGGCAAGGGAATGATGGACTTGAAGGCAAGGGTATGTTGAGCCTGAACACGAGGATGTTATGAGCTTGGATGCAAGGGTCTGATTGGCTCGAAGGTGAGGGTGTGATGAGCTCGAAGGATAGTGTCTGGTGGGCTTGAAGGCGAGGGTCTGATGTGCTGGAAGTCGAGAGTCTTATTTGCTTGAAGGCTATAGTCTGATGTGTTTGAAGGCGAAAATGCTATGAACCTGAAGGGTATTGTCTTTTGGGTTTCAAGGCAAGGACTGATGGGCTTGAAGAAGAAGGTCTATTCGAATTTAAAACGGTGGTCTGATAAGCCTGAAGGAGAGGGTCTTATGGGTTTGGATACAAGGTTCTGAAGGGTTTGAAGTTGAGGGTGTGATGAGCTTGAATGCAAGGGTCTGTTGTGGTTGAAGGCAAGGGATGAATGGACTTGACGGCGAGGGTCTTTTTTGCATAAAAGCAAATGTCTGATGGGTTTGAATGCGAGCATCCAATGGACGTGTGTGCGAGGGTCTGATGGGCTTGAAGGTGAGGGTGTGATGAGCTTGAAGGCTAGGGTCTGTTGGGCATGATGGCGAGGGACTGATGGGCTTGAAAGTGAGGGTCTGATGTGCTGGAAGACGAGGGTCTGATGTGCTTGAAGGCGAATGTGTGATGAACTTAAAGAGTAGTGTCTTTTGGTTTTGAAGGTAAGGGACTGATGGGTGTGAAGAAGGTCTGTTCGACTTTAAAACGAGGGTCTGATGAGCCTGAAGGACTTGGATGCAAGGGTCTGATGGGCTTGAAGGTAAGGGTGTAATGAGCTTGAATGCAATGGTCTGTTGGGGTTGAGGGCAAGGGACTGATGGACTTGAAGGCGAGGGTCTGTTTTGCATGAAAGCGAGAATCTGATGAGTTTGAAGGCGAGTATCCAATGGACGTGAATGCGAGGGTCTGATTAGCTTGAAAGCGAGCGCGTGATGAGCTTGAACGTGAGGGTCTCTTGGGCTTGAAGGCGAGGGTCTGTTGGGCTTGAAAGGAAGGGTCTATTGGGCTGGAAGGCAAGTGTCTGAAGTAGGTGAATGCGAGGGTATGATGGGTTGGACGGCGGGGATCTAATGGGCTTGAAAGTGAGCGTCTGATGGACTTGAATGCGAATGTGTAATGAGCTTGAATGCAAATGTCTGTTGTGGTTGAAGGCAAGTTTCTGATGTACGTGAAGGCGAGGGTCTGTTGTTCTTGAACTCGTGGGTCTTATGAACTTGAAGGTGAGCGTGCGATGTGCCTGAATGCGAGGGTCTGATGTGCTTAAAGTCGAGGGTCTAAAAGGCCTAAAAGCGAATGCGATTGTGTGTCGGGCTTGAAGGGAAAAGAATGATGGGCTTGAAGGAGAGGGTCTTTTGGCCTTTAAAGTGAGAGTCTGATGTGTTTCAAGGTGAGTGTCTGATGACGCGAATGCGAGGGGCTGATGGGCTTGAAAGCGAGGGTGGGATGAGCCTTAAGGTGAATGTCTTAATGGCTTGGATCGAGGGTCTGATGGGCTTCAAAGTGAGGGTGTATAAGCTTAAAGGCTATAGTCTGTTGTGTTTGAAGGCAAAGGACTAATGGACTTGAAGGCAAGGGTATGCTGGGCCTGAACACGAGGATCTTATGTGCTTGGATGCAAGGGTCTGATTGGCTTGATGGTGAGGGTGTGATGAGCTTAAAGGCTAGTGTCTGTTGGGCTTGAAGGCGAGGGTCTGATGTGCGGGAAGTCGAGAGTCTGATGTGCTTGAAGGCGATAGTCTGTGTGATTGAAGGCGAATATGCTATGAACCTGAAGGGTAGTGTCTTTTTTGCTTGAATGTCAAGGGAGTGATGTTCTTGAAGAAGAAGTTCTGTTCGGCTTTAAAACGTTGGTCTGATGAGCCTGAAGGCGAGGGTCATATGGGTTTGGATACAAGTGTCTGATGAGCTTTAGGGTGAGGGTGTGATGAGCTTGACTGCACAGGTCTGTTGGGGTTGAAGGCAAGGGATGAATGGACTTGAAGGCGATGGTCTGTTTTGCATAAAAGCGAGTGTCTGATGGGTTTGAATGCGAGCATCCAATGGACGTGAGTGCGAGGGTCTGATGGACTTGAAGGTGAGGGTGTGATGAGCTTGAAGGCTAGGGTCTGTTGGGCATGATGGCGAGGGACTGATGGGCTTGAAAGCGAGGGCCTGATGTGCTGGAAGGCGAGGGTCTGATGTGCTTGAAGGCGAATGTGTGATGAACTTAAAGAGTAGTGTCTTTTGGGTTTGAAGGCAAGGGACTGATGGGTTTGAAGAAGGTCTGTTCGGCTTGAAAACGAGGGTCTGATGAGCCTGAAGGACTTGGATGCAAGGGTCTGATGGGCTTGAGAGGTAAGGGTGTAATGAGCTTGAATGAAATGGTCTGTTGGGGTTGAGGGCAAGGGACTGATTGACTTGAAGGCGAGGGTCTATTTTGCATGAAAGCGAGAATCTGATGAGTTTGAAGGCGAGTGTCCAATGGACGTGAATGCGAGGGTCTGATTAGCTTGAAAGCGAGGGTGTGATGAGCTTGAACGTGAGGGTCTGTTGGGCTTGAAGGCGAGGGTCTGTTGGGCTTGAAAGCAAGGGTCTAATGGGCTTGAAGGCGAGTGTCTGATGTACGTGAATGCGAGGGTATGATGGGCTGGAAGGCGTGGATCTAATGGGCTTGCAAGAGAGTGTCTGATGGGCTTGAATGTGAAGGTGTAATGAGCTTGAATGGAAGGGTCTGTTGTGGTTGAAGGCAAGTTCTGATGGACGTAAAGGCGAGGGTCTGTTGTTCTTGACCTCGTGGGTCTTATGGACTTGAAGGTGAGCGTGCGATGAGCCTGAAGGCGAGGGTCTGATGTGCTTAAAGTAGACGGTCTGATAGGTCTGAATACGAATACGAATATCTGTTGAGCTTGAAGGCAAAAGACTAATGGGCTTGAAGGAGAGGGTCTGCTTTGCTTTAAAGTGAGAGTCTGGTGGGTTTTAAGGCGAGTGTCTAATGACGCGAATGCAAGGGGCTGATGGGCTTGAAAGCGAAGGTGGAATGAGCCTTAAGGTGAGTGTCTTAATGGTTTGGATGCGAGGGTCTGATGTTCTTCAAAGTGAGGGTGTATAAGCTTAAAGGCTATAGTCTGTTAGGTTTGAAGTCAAAGGACTGATGGACTTGAAGGCAAGGGTATGTTGGGCCTGAACACGAGGATCTTATGAGTTTGGATGCAAGAGTCTGATTGGCTTGAAGGTGAGGTTGTGATGAGCTTGAAGGATAGTGTCTGTTGGGCTTGAAGGCGAGGGTCTGATGTGTTTAAAGTCGAGAGTCTGATGTGATTTAAGGCGATAGTCTGATGTGCTTGAAATCGAATATGCTATGAACTTGAAGGGTAGTGTCTTTTGGGTTTGAAGGCAAGTGACTGATGGGCTTGAAGAAGAGGGTCTGTTCGGCTTTAAAACATTGGTCTGATGAGCCTGAAGGCGAGGGGTTTATGGGCTTGGATACAAGGGTATGATGGGCTTGAAGTTGAGGGTATGATGAGCTTGAATGCAAGGGTCTGTTGGGGTTGAAGGCAAGGGATGAATGGACTTGACGGCGAGGGTCTGTTTTGCATAAAAGCGAGTGTGTGATGGGTTTGAATGCGAGCATCCAATGGACGTGAGTGCGGGGGTCTGATGGGCTTGAAGGTGAGGGTGTGATGAGCTTGAAGGCTATGGTCTGTTGGGCATGAAGGCGAGTGACTGATGGGCTTGAAAGCGAGGGTCTGATGTGCTTGAAAACGATTGTGTGATGAACTTAAAGAGTAGTGGGTTTTGGGTTTGAAGCTGAGGGACTGATGGGTATGAAGAAGGTCTGTTCGGCTTTAAAACGAAGGTCTGATGAGCCTGAAGGACTTGGATGCAAGGGTTTGATGGGCTTGAAGGTAAGGGTGTAATGAGTTTGAATGCAAATGTCTGTTGGGGTTGAGGGCAAGGGACTCATGGACTTGAAGTCGAGGGTCTGTTTTGCATGAAAGCGAGAATCTGATGAGTTTGAAGGCGAGTATCCAATGGACGTGAATGCGAGGGTCTGATTGGCTTGAAAGCTAGGGTGTGATTAGCCTGAACGTGAGGGTCTGTTGGGCTTGAAGGCGAGGGTTGTTGGGCTTGAAGGCAAGAGTCTAATGGGCTTGAAGGTGAGTGCCTGATGTACGTGAATGCGACGGTATGATGGGCTGGAAGGCGAGGATCTAATGGGCTTGAAAGCGAGTGTCTGATGTGCTTGAGTGTGAAGGTGTAATGAGCTTGAATGCAAGGGTCTGTTATGGTTGAAGGCAAGTTTCTGATGGACGTGAAGGGGAGGGCCTGTTGTTCTTGAACTCGTGGGTCTTATGGACTTGAAGGTGAGCGTCCGATGAGCCTGAAGGCGAGGGTCTGATGTGATTAAAGTCGGGGATCTAATAGGTCTGAATGCGAATGCGAATGCGAATGTCTGTTGGGTTTGAAGGCAAGAGACTGATGGGCTTGAAGAAGAGGGTCTATTGGCCTTTAAAGTGAGAGTCTGATGGGTTTCAAGGCGAGTGTCTGATGACGCGAGTGCGAAGGGGTGATGGGCTTGAGAGCGAGGGTGGGATGAGCCTTAAGGTGAGTGTCTTAATGGCTTGGATTCGAGGGTCTGATGGGCTTCAAAGTGAGGCTGTATAAGCTTAAAGGCTATACTCTGTTGGGTTTGAAGGCAAGGGAATGATGGACTTGAAGGCAAGGGTATGTTGAGCCTGAACACGAGGATCTTATGAGCTTGGATGCAAGGGTCTGATTGGCTCGAAGGTGAGGGTGTGATGAGCTCGAAGGATAGTGTCTGGTGCGCTTGAAGGCGAGGGTCTGATGTGCTGGAAGTCGAGAGTCTTATTTGCTTGAAGGCTATAGTCTGATGTGCTTGAGGGCGAAAATGCTATGAACCTGAAGGGTAGTGTCTTTTGGTTTTCAAGGCAGAGGACTGATGGGCTTGAAGAAGAGGGTCTTTTCCAATTTAAAACGTTGGTCTGATCAGCCTGAAGGAGAGGATCTTATGGGTTTTAATACAAAGTTCTGAAGGGTTTGAAGTTGAGCGTGTGATGAGCTTGAATGCAAGGGTCTCTTGGGGTTGGAGGCAAGGGATGAATGGACTTGAAAGAGAGGGTCTGTTTTGCGAATGTCTGATGGGTTTGAATGCGAGCATCCAATGGATGTGTGTGCGAGGGTCTGATGGGCTTGAAGGTGAGGATGTGATGACCTTGACGGCTAGGGTCTCTTGGGCATGATCGCTAAGGACTGATGGGCTTGAAAGCGAGGGTCTGATGTGCTGGAAGGCGAGGGTCTGATATGCTTGAAGGCGAATGTGTGATGAACTTAAAGAGTAGTGTCTTCTGGGTTTGAAGGCAAGGGACTGATGGGTTTGAAGAAGGTCTGTTCGACTTGAAACCGAGGGTCTGATGAGCCTGAAGGACTTGGATGCAAGGGTCTGATGGGCTTGAAGGTAAGGGTGTAATGAGCTTGAATGCAAATGTCTGTTGGGGTTGAGGGCAAGGGACTGATGGACTTGAAGGCGAGGGTCTGTTTTGCATGAAAGCGAGAATCTGATGAGTTTGAAGGCGAGTATCCAATGGACGTGAATGCGAGGGTCTGATTGGCTTGAAAGCGAGGGTGTGATGAGCTTGAACGTGAGGGTCTGTTGGGCTTGAAGGCGAGGGTCTGTTGGGCTTGAAGGCAAGAGTCTAATGGGCTTGAAGGGAGTGTCTGATGTACGTGAATGCGAGGGTATGATGGGCTGGAAGGCGAGGATCTAATGGGCTTGAAAGCGAGTGTCTGATGGGCTTGAATGTGAAGGTGTAATGAGCTTGAATGCAAGGGTCTGTTGTGTTGAAGGCAAGTTTCTGATGGACGTGAAGGCGAGGGTCTGTTGTTCTTGAACTCGTGGGTCTTATGGACTTGAAGGTGAGCGTGCGATGAGCCTGAAGGCGAGGGTCTGATGTGCTTAAAGTCGAGGGTCTAATAGGCCTGAAAGCGAATGCGAATGTGTGTTGGGCTTGAAGGCAAGAGACTGATGGGCTTGAAGGAGAGGGTCTGTTGGCCTTTAAAGTGAGAGTCTGATGGGTTTCAAGGCGAGTGTCTGATGACGCGAATGCGAGGGGCTGATGGGCTTGAAAGCGAGGGTGGGATGAGCCTTAAGGTGAGTGTCTTAATGGCTTGGATGCGAGGGTCTGATGGGCTTCAAAGTGAGGCTGTATAAGCTTAAAGGCTATAGTCTGTTGGGTTTGAAGGCAAGGGAATGATGGACTTGACGGGAAGGGTATGTTAGGCCTGAACACGAGGATCTTATGAGCTTGGATGGAAGGGCTTGAAGGTGAGGGTGTGATGAGCTTGAAGGCTATGATCTGTTGGGCTTGAAGGCGAGGGTCTGATGTGTTGGAAGTCGAGTGTCTGATGTGTTTGAAGCCGATAGTCTGATATGCTTGAAATCGAATATGCTATGAACTTGAAGGGTATTGTCTTTTGGGTTTGAAGGCAAGGGACTGATGGGCTTGAAGAAGAAGGTCTGTTCGGCTTTAAAACATTGGTCTGATGAGCCTGAAGGCGAGGGTTTTATGGCCTTGGATACAAGGGTATGATGGGCTTGAAGTTGAGGGTGTGATGAGCTTGAATGCAAAGGTCTGTTGGGGTTCAAGGCAAAGGATGAATGGACTTGACGGCGATGGTCTGTTTTGCATGAAAGCGAGTGTCTGATGGGTTTGAATGCGAGCATCCAATGGACGTGAGTACGAGTGTCTGATGGGCTTGAAGGAGAGGGTGTGATGAGCTTGAAGGCTAGGGTCTGTTGGGCATGAAGGCGAGGGACTGATATGCTTGAAAGCGAGGGTGTGATGTGCTGGAAAGCGAGGGTCTGATGTACTTGAAGGCGAATGTGTGATGAACTTAAAGAGTAGTGTCTTTTGGGTTTGAAGGCGAGGGAATAATGGGTTTGAAGAATGTCTGTTCGACTTGAAACCAGTGTCTGATGAGCATGAGGGAAATCGATGTAAGGATCTGATGGGCTTGAAGGTAAGGGTGTAATGAGCTTGAATGGAAATATCTGTTGGGGTTGAGGGCAAGGGACTGATGGACTGGAAGGCGAGGGTCTGTTTTGCATGAAAACGAGAATCTGATGAGTTTGAAGGCGAGTGTCCAATGGACGTGAATGCGAGGGTCTGATTAGCTTGAAAGCGAGGGTGTGATGAGCTTGAACGTGAGGGTCTGTTGGGCTTGAAGGCGAGTGTCTGTTGGGCTTGAAAGGAAGTGTCTAATGGGCTGGAAGACGAATGTCTGATGTAGGTGAATGCGAGGGTATGATGGTTTGGACGGCGAGGATCTAATGGGCTTGAAAGCGATTGTCTGATGGGCTTGAACGCGAATGTATAATGAGCTTGAATGCAAGGGTCTCTTGTGGTTGAAGGCAAGTTTCTGATGAACGTGAAGGCGAGGGTTTGTTGTTCTTGAACTCGTGGGTCTTATGGACTTGAAGGTGAGCGTGCGATGAGACTGAAGGCGAGGGTCTGGTGTGCTTAAAGTCTAGGGTCTAATAGGCCTGAAAGCGAATGCGATTGTGTGTTGGCCTTGAAGGCAAGAGACTGATGGGCTTGAAAGAGAGTGTCTGTTGGGCTTTAAAGTGAGAGTCTGGTGGGTTTCAAAGTGAGTGTCTGATGACGCGCATGCGAGTGGCTGAGGGGCTTGAAAGCTAGGGTGGGATGAGCCTTAAGGTGAGTGTCTTAATGGCTTGGATGCGAGGGTCTGATGGGCTTCAAAGTGAGGGTGTATAAGCTTAAAGACTGTAGTCTGTTGGATTTGAAGGCAAGGGGATGATGGACTTGAAGGCAAGGGTATGTTGGGCCTGAACACGAGGAACTTATGAGCTTGGATGGAAGGGTCTGATTGGCTTGAAGGTGAGGGTGTGATGAGCTTGAAGGCTAGGGTCTGTTGGGCTCGAAGGCGAGGGTATGATGTGTTGGAAGTCGAGAGTCTGATGTGTTTGAAGCCGATAGTCTGATGTGCTTGAAGGCGAATATGCTATGAATTTGTAGGGTAGTGTCTTTTGGGTTTGAAGGCAAGTGACTGATGGGCTTGAAGAACAGGGTCTGTTCGGCTTTAAAACATTGGTCTGATGAGCCTGAAGGCGAGGGGTTTATGGGCTTGGATACAAGGGTATGATGGGCTTGAAGGTAAGGGTGTAATGAGCTTGAATGCAATGGTCTGGGGTTGAGAGCAAGGGACTGATGGAATTGAAGGCGAGGTTCTGTTTTGCATGAAAGCGAGACTGATGAGTTTGAAGTCGAGTATACAATGGACTTGAATGCGAGGGTCTGATTGGCTTGAAAGCGAGGGTGTGATGAGCTTGAACGTGAGGGTCTGTTGGGCTTGAAGGCGAGGATTGTTGGGCTTGAAGGCACGAGTCTAATGGGCTTGAAGGCGAGTGTCTGTACGGGAATGCGAGGGTATGATGGCTGGAAGGCGAGGATCTAATGGGCTTGAAAGCGAGTGTCTGATGTGCTTGAATGTGAAGGTGTAATGAGCTTCAATGCAAGTGTCTGTTGTGGTTGAAGGCAAGTTTCTAATGAACGTGAAGGCGAGGGTCTGTTGTTCTTGAACTCGTGGGTCTTATGGACTTGAAGGTGAGCGTGCCATGAGCCTGAAGGCGAGGATCTGATGTGTTTAAAGTCGAGGGTCTGATATGTTGAAAGCGAGTGTCTGATGGGCCTGAAGGAGAGGGTCAGTTGGGATTTAAAGTGAGAGTCTGGTGGGTGTCAAAGTGAGGGTCTGATGACGCGAATGCGAGGGTCTGATGGGCTTGAAAGCGAGGGTGGGATGAGCCTTAAGGTGAGTGTCTTAATGGCTTGGATGCGAGGGTCTGATGGGCTTCAAAGTGAGGATGTATAAGCTTAAAGGCTATAGTCTGTTAGGTTTGAAGGCAAGAGACTGATGGACTTGAAGGCAAGGGTATCTTGGGCCTGAACACGAGGATCTTATGAGCTTGGATGCAAGGGTCTGATTGGATTGAAGGTGAGGGTGTGATGAGCTTGAAGGATATGATTTGTTGGGCTTGAAGGCGAGGGTCTGATGTGTTGGAAGTCGAGAGTCTGATGTGTTTGAACCCGATAGTCTGATGTGCTCGAAGTCGAATATGGTATGAACTTGAAGGGTAGTGTCTTTTGAGTTTAAAGGCAAGGGACTGATGGGCTTCAAGAAGAAGGTCTGTTTGGCTTTAAAACATTGGTCTGATGAGCCTGAAGGCGAGGGTTTTATGGGCTTGGACACAAGGGTATGATGTTCTTGAAGTTGAGGGTGTGATGAGCTTGAATGCAAAGGTCTGTTGGGGTTGAAGGCAAGGGATGAATGGACTTGACGGCGAGGGTCTGTTTTGCATGAAAGCGAGTGTCTGATGGGTTTGAATGCGAGCATCCAATGGACGAGTGCGAGGGTCTGATGGGCTTGAAGGTGAGGGTGTGATGAGCTTGAAGGCTAGGGTCTGTTGGGCATGAAGGCGAGGGACTGATATGATTGAAAGTTAGTGTCTGATGTGCTGGAAAGCGAGGGTCTGATGTTCTTGAAGGCGAATGTGTGATGAACTTAAAGAGTGGTATCTTTTGGGTTTGAAGGCGAGGGACTGATATGTTTGAAGAAGGTCTGTTCGACTTGAAACCAGTGTCTGATGAGCCTGAAGGAGTTGGATGCAAGGCGAGGGTCTGTTTTGCATGAAAACGAGAATCTGATGAGTTTGAAGGCGAGTGTCCAATGGACGTGAATGCGAGGGTCTGATTAGCTTGAAAGCGAGGGTGTGAGGAGTTTGAATGCGAATGTGTAATGAGCTTCAATGCAAGGGTCTGTTGTGGTTGAAGGCAAGTTTCTGATGTACGTGAAGACGAGGGTCTGTTGTTCTTGAACTCGTGGGTCTAATGGACTTGAAGGTGAGCGTACGATGAGCCTGAAGGCGATGGTCTGATGTGCTTAAAGTCGAGGGTCTAATAGGCCTGAGAGCGAATGCGATTGTGTGTTGGGCTTGAAGGCAAGAGACTGATGGGCTTGAAGGAGAGGGTTTGCTGGGCTTTACAGTGAGAGTCTGGTGGGTTTCAAAGTGAGGGTCTGATGACGCAAATGCGAGGGGCTGATGGGCTTGAAAGCGAGTGTGGGATGAGCCTTAAGGTGAGTGTCATAATGGTTTGGATGCGAGGGTCTGATGGGCTTCAAAGTGAGGGTGTATAAGCTTAAAGGCTATAGTCTGTTGGGTTTGAATGCAAGAGAATGATTGACTTGAAGGCAAGGGTATGTTGGGCCTGAACACGAGGATCTGATGAGCTTGGATGGAAGGGTCTGATTGGCTTGAAGGTGAGGGTGTGATAAGCTTGAAGGCTAGGGTCTGTTGGGCTTCAAGTCGAGATTCTGATGTGTTGGAAGTCGAGAGTCTGATGCGTTTGAAGCCGATAGTTTGATGTGCTTGAAGGCGAATATGCTATGAACTTGAAGGATAGTGTCTTTTGGGTTTGAAGGCAAGTGACTGATGGGCTTGAAGAAGAGGGTCTGTTCGGCTTTCAAACATTGGTCTGATGAGCCTGAAGGCGACGGTTTTATGGGCTTGGATACAAGGGTATGATGGGCTTGAAGTTGAGGGTGTGATGAGCTTGAATGCAAGCGTCTGTTGGGGTTGAAGGCAAGGGATGAATGAACTTGACGGCGAGGGTCTGTTTTGCATGAAAGCAAGTGTCTGATGGGTTTGAATGCAAGCATCCAATGGACGTGAGTGCGAGGGTCTGATTGGCTTGAAGGAGAGGGTGTGATGAGCTAGAAGGCTAGCGTCTCTTGGGTTGAAGGCGAGGGACTGATGGGCTTGAAAAGGAGGTTCTGATGTGCTGGAAGGCGAGGGTCTGATATGCTTGAAGGCGAATGTGTGATGAACTTAAAGAGTAGTGTCTTTTTGGTTTGAAGGTAAGGGACTGATGGGTTTGAAGAAGGTCTGTTCGACTTGAAACAGAGGGTCTGATGAGCCTGAAGGACTTTAATGCAAGGGTCTGACGGGCGTGAACGTAAGGGTGTAATGAGCTTCAGTGGAAATGTCTGTGGGGTTGAGGGCAAGGGACTGATGGACTTGAAGGCGAGGGTCTGTTTTGCATGAAAGCGAGAATCTGATGAGTTTGAAGGCGAGTATCCAATGGACGTGAATGCGAGGGTGTGATTGGCTTGAAAGCGAGGGTGAGATGAGCTTGAACGTGAGGGTCTGTTGGGCTTGAAGGCGAGGGTTGTTGGGCTTGAAGGCAAGTGTCTAATGCGCTTGAAGGCGAGTGTCTGATGTACGTGAATGCGACGGTCTGATGGGCTGGAAGGCGAGGATCTAATGGGCTTGAAAGCGAGTGTCTGATGGGCTTGTATGTGAAGGTGTAATGAGCTTGAATGCAAGGGTCTGTTGTAGTTGACGGCAAGTTTCTGATGGACGTGAAGGCGAGGGTCTGTTGTTCTTGAATTCGTGGGTCTTATGGACTTGGAGGTGAGCGTGCGATGAGTCTGAAGGCGAGGGTCTGATGTGCTTAAAGTCTAGGGTCTGATAGGTCTGAATTCGAATGCGAATGTCTGTTGGGCTTTAAGGCAAGAGACTGATGGGCTTGAAGTAGATGGTCTATTGGGCTTTAAAGTGAGAGTCTGATGGGTTTCAAGGAGAGTGTCTGATGACGCGAGTGCGAGGGGCTGATGGGCTTCAAAGCGAGGGTGGGATGAGCCTTAAGGTGAGTGTCTTAATGTCTTGGATGCAAGGGTCTGATGGGCTACAAAGTGAGGGTGTATAAGCTTAAAGGCTATAGTCTGTTGGGTTTGAAGGCAAGGGACTGATGGACTTGAAGGCAAGGGTATGTTGGGCCTGAACACGAGGATCTTATGAGCTTGGATTCAAGGGTCTGATTGGCTCGAAGATGAGGGTGTGATGAGCTTGAAGGATTGTCTCTGGAGTGCTTGAAGGCGAGGGTCTGATGTGCTGGAACTCGAGAGGCTGATGTACTTGAAGGTTATAATCTAATGTGCTTGAAGGCGAAAATTTTATGAACCTGAAGGGTAGTGTATTTTGGGTTTGAAGGCAAGGGACTGATGGGCTTGAAGAAGAATGTCTGTTCGAATTTAAGACGTTGGTCTGATGAGCCTGAAGGCGAGGGTCTTATGGGTTTGGATACAAGGTTCTAAAGGGTTTGAAGTTGAGTGTGTGATTAGCCTGAATGCAAGGGTCTGTTGGGTTGAAGGCAAGGGATGAATGGACTTGAAGGCGAGGGTCTGTTTTGCATGAAAGCGAGTGTCTGATGTGTTTCAATGCGAACATCCAATGGATGAGTGTGCGAGGGTCTGATGGGCTTGAAGGTGAGGGTGTGATGAGCTTGAAGGCTAGGGTCTGTTAGCCATGATGGTGAGGGACTGATGGGCTTGAAAGCCACGGTCTGGTGTGCTGAAAGGCGAGGGTCTGATGTGCTTGAAGGCGAATGTGTGATGAACTTAAAGAGTAGTGTCTTTTGGGTTTGAAGGCAAGGGACTGATGGGTTTGAAGAAGAAGGGCTGTTCGACTTGAAACCGAGGGTCTGATGAGCCTGAAGGAGTTGGATGCAAGGGTCTGATGGCCTTGAATGTAAGGGTGTAATGATCATGAATGAAATGGTCTGTTGGGGTTGAGGGCAAGGGACTGATGGACTTGAAGGCGAGGGTCTGTTTTGCAAAAAAACGAGAATCTGATGGTTTTGAAGGCGAGTGTCCAATGGACGTGAATGCGAGGGTCTGAAAAGCTTGAAAGCGAGGGTGTGATGAGGTTGAACGTGAGGGTCTGTTGGGCGTGAAGGCGAGGGTCTATTGGGCTTGAAAGCAAGTGTCTAATGGGCTGGAAGGCGAGTGTTTGATGTACGTGAATGCGAGGGTATGATGGGCTGGAAGGCTAGGATCTAATGGGCTTGAAAGCGAGTGTTTGATGGGCTTGAATGTGAATGTGTAATGATCTTGAATGCAAGGGTCTGTTGTGGTTGAAGGCAAGTTTCTGATGGACGTGAAGGCGAGGGTCTGTTGTTCTTGAACTCGAGGGTCTTATGGACTTGAGGGTGAGCGTGCGATGAGCCTGAAGGCGAAAGTCTGATGTGCTTAAAGTCGAGGGTATAATAGGCCTGAGTGCGATGCGAATGTGTGTTGGGATTGAAGGCAAGAGACTGATGGAATTGAAGGAGAGGGTCTGTTGGTCTTTAAAATGAGAGTCTGATGAGTTTCAAGGCGAGGGTCTGATGACGCGAATGCGAGGGGCTGATTTTCTTGAAAGCGAGGGTGGTTGAGTGTTTAGGTGAGTGTCTTAATGGCTTGGATGGGAGGGTCTGATGGGCTTCAAAGTGAGGGTGTATAAGCTTAAAGGCTATAGTCTGTTGGCGTTGAAGGCAAGGGACTGATGGACTTGAAGGCAAGGGTATGTTGGGCCTGAACACGAGGATCTTATGAGCCTGGATGAAAGGGTCTGATTGGCTTGAAGGTGAGGGTGTGATGAGCTTGAAGCCTAGGGTCTGTTGGGCTTGAAAGCGAGGGTCTGATGTGCTGGAAGTTGAGAGTCTGATGTGCTTGAAGGCGAATATGCTATGAACTTGAAGGGTGGTATCTTTTGGGTTTGAAGGCAAGGGACTGATGGGCTTGAAGAAGAAGGTCTTTTCGGTTTTAAAACGTTGGTATGATGAGCCTGAAGGCGAGGGTCATGGGCTTGGATACAAGGGTCTGATGGGCTTGAAGGTAAGGGAGTGATGAGCTTGAATGCAAAGGCCTGTCGGTGTTGAAGGCAAGGGATGATTGGACTTGAAGGCGAGGGTCTGTTTCGCAAAAGCGAGTGTTTGATGGGTTTAAATGTGAGCATCCAATGGACGTGATTGCGAGGGTCTGATGGGCTTGAAGATGAGGGTGTGATGAGCTTGAAGGCTAGTATCTGTTGGGCCTGAAGGCGAGGGACTGATGGGCTTGAAAGCGAGGGTCTGATGTGCTGGAATGCGAGGGTCTGATTTGCTTGAAGGCGAATGTGTGATGAACTTAAAGAGTAGTGTCTTTAAGGTTCGAAGGCGAGGGACTGATGGGTTTGAAGAAGGTCTGTTCGGCTTTAAAACGAGAGTCTGATGAGCCTGAAGGAGTTGGATGTAAGGGTTTGATGGGCTTGAAGGTAAGTGTGTAATGAGCTTGAATGGAAATGTCTGTTGGGGTTGAGGGCAAGGGACTGATGGACTTGAAGGCGGGTGTCTGTTTTGCATGAAAGCGAGAATCTGAAGAGTTTGACGGCGAGTACCCAATGGACGTGAATGCGAGGGTCTGATTGGCTTAAAAGCGAGGGTGTGATGAGCTTGAACGTGAGGGTCTGTTGGGCTTGAAGGTGAGGGGTTGTTGGGCTTGAAGGCAAGAGTCTAATGATCTTGAAGGCGAGTGTCTGATGTACGTGAATGCGAGGGTATGATGGGCTTGAAAGCGAGTGTCTGATGTGCTTGAGTGTGAAGGTGTAATGAGCTTGAATGCAAGGGTCTGTTGTGGTTGAAGGTAAGTTTTTGATGGACGTGATGGCGGAGATCTGTTGTTCTTGAACTTGTGGGTCTTATGGACTTGAAGGTGAGCGTGCGATGAGCCTGAAGGCGAGGGTCTGATGTGCTTAAAGTCTAGGGTCTGATAGGTCTGAATGCGAATGCGAATGTCTGTTGGGCTTTAAGGCAAGAGACTGATGGGCTTGAAGGAGAGGGTCTATTGGGTTTTAAATTGAAAGTCTGATGGGTTTCAAGTGGAGTGTCTGATGACGCGAATGTGAGGGGCTGATGGGCTTGAAAGCGAGTGTTGGATGAGCCTTAAGGTGAGTGTCTTTATGGCTCGGATGCGAGGGTCTGATGGGCTTCAAAGTGAGGATGTATAAGCTTAAAGGCTATATTCTGTTGGTTTTAAAGGCAAGGGAATGATGGACTTGAAGGCAAGGGTATGTTGGGCCTGAACACGAGGATCTTATGAGCTTGGATGCAAGGGTCTGATTGGCTTGAAGGTGAGGGTGTGATGAGCTTGAAGCCTAGGGTCTGTTGGACTTGAAGGCGAAGGTCTGGTGTGCTGGAATTCGAGAGTCTGATGTGCTTGAAGGCGATAGTCTGATGTGCTTGAAGGCGAATATGCTATGAACCTGAAGGGTAGTGTCTTTTGGGTTTGAAGGCAAGGGACTGATGTGCTTGAAGAAGAGGGTCTGTTCGGCTTTAAAACGTTGGTCTGATGAGCCTGAAGGCGAGGGTCTTATGGTTTTGGATACATGGGTCTGATGGGCTTGAGGTTGAGGGTGTGATTAGCTTGAATGCAAGGGTCTGTTGGGGTTGAAGACAAGGGATGAATGGACATCAAGGCGAGGGTCTGTTTTGCATGAAAGCGAGTGTCTGTTGGGTTTGAATGCGAGCATCCAATGGACGTGAGTGCGAGGGTCTGTTGGGCTTGAAGGTGAGAGTGTGATGAACATGAAGGCTAGGGTCTGTTGGGCATGATGGAGGGACTGATGGGCTGGAAAGCGAGGGTCTGATGTGCTGGAAGGCTAGGGTCTGATGTGCTTGAAGGCGAATGTGTGATGAACTTAAACCGTAGTGTCTCTTGGGTTTGAAGGCAAAGGACTGATGGGTTTCAAGAAGAAGGTCTGTTTGGCGTGAAAAGGAGGGTCTGATGAGCCTGAAGGACTTGGATGCAAGGGTCTGATGGGCTTGAGGGGAAGGGTGTAATGAGTTTGAATGCAATGGTCTGTTGGGGTTGAGGCCAAGGGACTGATGGACTTGAAAGCGAGGGTCTGTTTTGCATGAAAGCGAGAATCTGATGGGTTTGAAGGAGAGTGTCCAATGGACGTGAATGCGAGGGTCTGATTAGCTTTAAAGCGAGGGTGTGATGAGCTTGAACGTGAGGGTCTGTTGGGCTTTAAGGCGAGGGTCTGTTGGGCTTGAAAGCAAGGGTCTAATGGGCTTGAAGGCGAGTGTCTGATGTACGCAAATGCGAGGGTATGATGGGTTGGAAGGCGAGGATCTAATATTCTTGCAACGAGTGTCAGATGGGCTTGAATGTGAAGGTGTAATGAGCTTGAATGCAAGGGTCTGTTGTGGTTGAAGGCAAGTTTCTGATGGACGTGAAGGCGATGGTCTGTTGTTCTGGAACTCGTAGGTCTTATGGACTTGAAGGTGAGCGTGCGATGAGCCTGAAGACGAGGGTCTGATGTGCTTAAAGTAGAGGATCTGATAGGTCTGAATGCGAATGCTTGTGTGTGTTGGGCTTGAGGGCAAGATACTGATGGGCTTCAGGAAGAGGGTATGTTGGGCTTTAAAGTGAGAGTCTGATGGGTTTCAAGGTGAAGTGTCTGATGACGCTAATGCGAGGGGCTGATGTGCCTGAAAGCGAGGGTGTGATGAGTCTTTAGATGTCTTAATGGCTTGGATGCGAGGGTCTGATGGGCTTCAAAGTGAGGGTGTATAAGCTTAAAGGCTATAGTCTGTTGGGTTTGAAGGCAAGGGACTAATGGACCTGAAGGCAAGGGTATGTTGGATCTGAACACGAGAATCTTATGAGCTTGGATGCAAGGGTCTGATTAGCTTGAATGTGAGGGTGTGATGAGCTTGAAGGCTATGATCATTTGGGCTTGAAGGCGAGGGTCTGATGAGTTGGAAGTCGAGAGTCTGATGTGTTTGAAGCCGATAGTCTGATGTGCTTGAAGGCGAATATGCTATGAACTTGAAGGGTAGTGTCTTTTGGGTTTGAAGGCAAGGGACTGATGTGCTTGAAAAAGAAGGTCTGTTCGGCTTTAAAACATTGGTCTGATGAGCCTGAAGGCGAGGGGTTTATGGGCTTGGATACAGGGGTATGATGGGCTTGAAGTTGAGGGTGTGATGAGCTGGAATGCAAGTGCCTGTTGGGGTTAAAGGCAAGGGATGAATGGACTTGACGGCGAGGGTCTGTTTTGCATGAAAGCGAGTGTCTGATGGGTTTGAATGCGAGCATCCAATGGAGGTGAGTGCGAGGGTCTGATGGGCTTGAAGGTGAGGGTGTGATGAGCTTGAAGGCTAGGGTCTGTTGGGCATGAAGGCGAGGGACTGATGGGCTTGAAAGCGAGGGTCTGATGTGCTAGAAGGCGAGGGTCTGATGTGCTTGGAGGCGAATGTGTCATTAACTTAAAGAGTAGTGTCTTATGGGTTTGAAGGCCAGGGACTGATGGATTTGAAGAAGGTCTGTTCGGCTTTAAAACGAGGGTGTGATGAGCATGAAGGACTTGGATGCAAGGGTCTGATGGGCTTGAAGGCAATGGTGTAATGAGCTTGAATGCAAATGTTTGTTGGAGTTGAGGCCAAGGGACTGATGGACTTGAAGTCGAGGGTCTGTTTTGCATGAAAGCGAGAATCTGATGAGTTTGAAGGCGAGTGTTCAATGGACGTGAATGCGAGGGGCTGATTTTCTTGAAAGCGAGGGTGGGATGAGCCTTAAGGAGAGTGTCTTATTGGCTTGGATGCGAGGGTCTGATGGGCTTCAAAGTGAGGGTGTATAAGCTTAAAGGCTATAGTCTGTTGGGTTTGAAGGCAAGGGACTGATGGACTTGAAGGCAAGGGTATGTTGGGCCTGAACACGAGGATCTTGTGAGCATGGATGCCAGTGTCTGATTGGCTTAAAGGTGAGGGTGTGATGAGCTTGAAGGCTAGGGTCTGTTGGGCTTGAAGTCGAGGGTCTGATGTGTTGGAAGTCGAGAGTATGATGTGCTTGAATATGATAGTCTGATGTACTTGAAGGCGAATATGTTATGAACTTGAAGGGTATTGTCTTTTGGGTTTGAAGGCAAAGGATTGATGGGCTTGAAGAAGACGGTCTGTTCGGCTTTAAAACGTTGGTGTGATGATCCTGAATGCGAGGGTCTTATGGGCTTGGATACAAGTGTCTGATGGGCTTGAAGGTAAGGGTGTGATGAGCTTGAATGCAATGGTCTCTTGAGGTTGAAGGCAAGGGATGAATGGCCTTGAAGGCGAGGGTCTGTTTTGCATGAAAGCGAGTGTCTGATGGGTTTGAATGCTAGCATCCAATGGACGTGAATGCGAGGGTCTGATTGGCTTGAAAGCGAGGGTGTGATAAGCTTGAACGTGAGGGTCTGTTGGACTTGAAGGCGAGGGTCTGTTGGGCTTGAAAGCAAGGGTCAAATGGGATTGAAGGCGAGTGTCTGATGTATGTGAATGCGAGGGTATGATGGGATGGAAGGCGAGGATCTAACGGGCTTGAAAGCGAGTGTCTGATGGGCTTGAATGTGAAGGTGTAATGAGCTTGAATTCACGGGTCTTTTGTGGTTGAAGGCAAGTTTCTGATGGACGTGAAGGGGTGTGTCTTTTGTTCTTGAACTCGTGGGTCTTATGGACTTGAAGGTGAGGATGCGATGAGCGTGAAGGCAAGGGACTGATGGACTTGAAGGCAAGGGTATGTTAGGCCTGAACACGAGAATCTTATGAGCTTGGATGCAAAGGTCTGATATCTTGAAGGTGAGGGTGTGATGAGCTTGAAGGCTAGGGTCTGTTAGGCTTGAAGGCGAGGGTCTGATGTGTTGGAAGTCGAGAGTCTGATGTGCTTGAAGGCGATAGTCTGATGTACTTGAAGGCGAATATGCTATGAACTTGAAGGGTAGTGTCTTTTGGGTTTGAAGGCAAGGGACTGATGGGCTTGAAGAAGAAAGTCTGTTCGGCTTTAAAACGTTAGTCTGATGAGCCTGAGGTCGAGGGTCTTATGGGCTTGGATACAAATGTCTGATGGGCTTGAAGTTGAGGGTGTGATTAGCTTGAATGCAAGGGTCTGTCGGGGTTGAAGGCAAGGGATGAATGGACTTGAAGGCGAGGGTCTGTTTTGCATAAAAGCGAGTTTCTGATGGGTTTGAATGCGAGCATCCAATGGACGTGAGTGCGAAGGTGTGATGTGCTTGAAGGTTAGGGTGTGATGAGCTTGAAGGCTAGGGTCTGTTGGGCATGCAGGCGTGGGAGTGATGGGCTTGAAAGCGAGGGTCTGATGTGCTGGAAGGCGAGAGTCTGATGTGCTTGAAGGCGAATGTGTGATGAACTTAAAGAGTTGTGTCTCTCGGGTTTGAAGGCAAGGGACTGATAGGTTTGAAGAAGAAGGTCTGTTCGGCTTTAAAACGAGGTTCTGAAAACCCTGAAGGACTTGGATGCAAGGGTCTGATGGGCTTGAAGACAAGGGTGTAATGAGCTTGAATGGAAGGGTCTATTGGGGTTGAGGGCAAGGGACTGATGGATATGAAGGCGAGGGTCTGATGTGTTTCAAATCAGGGTCTGACAGGCTTGAAGGCATGTCTGACGGGCCTGAAGTCAAGGTCCAGATGGGCGTAAAGCCGAGGGCCTGATGGGCTTGAAGGCGAGGGTCTGATGGGATTGAAGTCGAAGGTCTTATGAGTTTGAAGGCGATTATCTGATGGGCTTGAAAGCGAAGGTATGATGGCCTTGATGGCTAGGGCCTGATGGGCTTGAAGGCAAGGGTCTGATGGGCTTGAAAGCAATTGTCTGATGAACTTGAAGGCTAGAGTCTGATGAGCTTGAAGGCGAGGGTCTGATGGACTTGAATGCGAAGTTCTGATTGCTTGAAGGCGTTGGTCTGATTGGATTGAAGGCACAGGTTTGATGGGCTTTGAAGCAAGTGTGTGATGGTCTTGAAGACGAGGGTCGGATAGGCTTCAAGGCCATGGTCTGATAGGCTTCAAGGTCGTGCTCTGATTGATTTGACGACGAAGGCCTTATAGGATTGAATGTGAGGGAATGATGGGCTTCAAGACGAAGGCAAGATGGGCTTCAAGACGTGAGTCTGCTGGACTTTAAGGCGAGGGTGTTATGGGCCTCAAGGTAATGGTATGATGGATCTGAAGGCAAGTGTCTGATGGGCTTGAAGGCGAGTGTCTGTTGGACTTGAAGGCGAGGGTCTGATGGTCTTGAAGATGAGGGTCTGATGGGCTAGAAGGAGAGGGTCTGATGGGCTTGAAAGCGAGGATCTGAGGTGCTTGAATACGGTCTGATGGGATTGAAGGCAATTGTCTTATGGCATTGTAGGCAAGGGTCTGATGGGCTTGAATGTGAGTGTTTGATGGACTTGAAGGCGAGTGTCTGATGGGCTTGAGGTCGACGGTCTGATGGGTATGAATTCGAGGGCCAGATGGGCTTAATGGCGAGGGTATGATGGGCTTGAATCCGTGTGTCTAATGGGATTGAAGGCAAGGGTCTCATAGGCTTGAAATCGATGGTGTGATTGGTTTAAAGACGAGGTTCTGATAGGCTTCATCGCCATGGCCTGATGGGCTTAAAGGCCAGGGTTTGATGGGCTTGAAAGCAAGGTCTTCATGGGCTTGAAGGTGAGTGCCTGATGGGCTTCAAGCAGAGGGTCTGATGGTTTGAAGGCGAGGATATGATGGTCTGAAGACGAGGGTTTGATGGGCCTCAAGGCGAGGGTCTGATGTGCTTGAAAGTAGGGTCTGATGGGATCGAAATCGAAGTTCTAAGGGGCTTGAATACAAAGGTCTGATGGGATTGAAGGCAAAGTCTTGTGGGCTTGTAGGAGAGGGTCTAATGGTCTTCTTGGCGAGGGGCTTACGGACTTGAAGGCAAGTGTAAGAAGGGCTTAAAAGCGATGGTCTGATGGGCTTGAAGGCGAGGAGCTGATGGGCTCGAAGTCGTAGGACAGAATGGCTTGATACCGAGGGCCAGGTGTGCTTCAATTCGAGGGTCTGATGGCTTTAAAGGCGAGGGTCTGTTGTGCTTGAAGGCGAGGGTTTGACTGGCTTCAAGGTGAGTGTTTGATGTGCTTGAAAGCAAGGGTCTGATGGGTTCGAAAGCGAGGTTCCGAGGGGCTTGAATACGAAGATCTGGTAGGATCGAAAGCAATTGTCTTATGGGTTTGTAGGCGTGGGTCAGATGGACTTCGTGGAGAGGGTCTTATGGGCTTGAAGGCGAGTGTAAGAAGGGTTTGAAGAGTATGGTCTGATGGGCTTGAAGGCGAGGGGCTGATGGGCTAAAAGTCGAAGGATAGAATGGCTTAATGGTGAGGGCCAGGTGTGCTTCAATTTGAGGGTCAAATGGCTTTAAAGGCGAGGGTCTGATGTGCTTCAAGGCGAGGGTCTGATGGGCCTGAAGGCAAGGATCTGATGGGATTGAATTCGATTGTCTGGTGGGCTTGAAAGGGATGGTCTGATGGCTATGGCCTGATGAGCTTGAAGGCGAGGGTCTGATGGGCTTGAAGACGAGGATCTGATGGGCTTGAAAGCGATTGTCTGATGGGTTTAAAGGCGAGGGTCTGATGGGCTTGAAAGCGAAGGTCTGATGGGCTTGAAGGCGAGGGTCTGATTGGCTTGAAGGCAAGGGTCTTATGGGTTTCAAGCGGAGGGTCTGAGAGGATTCATGGTGAGCATCTGATGGGCTTGAAGGCATGTGTCTGATGGACTTGAATGCGAGGGTCTGATGGGCTTGAAGGCGTGGGTCTGATGGGATTGAAGGCACGGATTTGATTGTCTTTAAAGCAAAGGTGTGATGGGCTTGAAGGCGAGGGCCTGATGGGCTTAAAGGCAATGGTTTGATTGGGTTGAAGGCGAGGGTCTGATGGTTTTGAAGGAGAGGGACTGATGGATTTGAGAACGAGGTTCTGATGGGTCTGAAGGCGACGGTCTCATAGGTTTCAAGTGGAGGATCTGATAGGCTTGAAGTCAAGGGTCTGAATGGCTTCAATGCAAAGGTCTTATGAGCTTGGAGGCAAGGGTGTGATGGGCTTCAAGGCGAGGGTTTGGTGGTTTGAAAGATAGGGTCAGATTGGCTTGAAGGCGAGTGTCTGATAGGCCAGAAGGCCAGGGTCTGATGTGCTTGAAGGCAAGGGTGTGATGAGCTTGAGGGCGATGGTCTGTCGGGCTTGAAGGCGTGGGTCTAATGGGCCTAAAGGCAAGGGTCTGATGGGCTTGAAAGCGAAGGTCTGATGGGGTTTAAGGCGAATGTCTGATGGGCTTCAAGGAGATGGTCTGATGGGCTTGAAAGCGAGGGTCTTATGGGGTTGAAGGCGAGTGTATGAAGGGTTTAGAAGTGTGGGTCTTATCGGCTTGTAGGCGAGGGTCTAATGGGCATGAAGGCGAGGGTATGATGGGGTTAAAGGCGAGAGCTAGCTTGATTTGATGGCTAGGGCCAGATGAGCTTCAAGACGATGTTCTGAAGGTCTTAGAGGCGAGGGTCTGATGGACTTCAAGGTGAGGGTCTGATGTGCTTGAAAGCGAGGGTCTGATGGGCTTGAAAGCGAGGATATGAGGTGCTTGAATACGAAGGTCTGATGGGATTGAAGGCAATTGTCTGATGAACTTGAAGGCTAGAGTCTGATGAGCTTGAAGGCGAGGGTCTGATGGACTTGAATGCGAAGTTCTGATTGCTTGAAGGCGTTGGTCTGATTGGATTGATGGCACAGGTTTGATGGGCTTTGAAGCAAGTGTGTGATGGTCTTGAAGACGAGGGTCGGATAGGCTTCAAGGCCATGGTCTGATAGGCTTCAAGGTCGTGCTCTGATTGATTTGACGACGAAGGCCTTATAGGATTGAATGTGAGGGAATGATGGGCTTCAAGACGAAGGCAAGATGGGCTTCAAGACGTGAGTCTGCTGGACTTTAAGGCGAGGGTGTTATGGGCCTCAAGGTAATGGTATGATGGATCTGAAGGCAAGTGTCTGATGGGCTTGAAGGCGAGTGTCTGTTGGACTTGAAGGCGAGGGTCTGATGGTCTTGAAGATGAGGGTCTGATGGGCTAGAAGGAGAGGGTCTGATGGGCTTGAAAGCGAGGATCTGAGGTGCTTGAATACGGTCTGATGGGATTGAAGGCAATTGTCTTATGGCATTGTAGGCAAGGGTCTGATGGGCTTGAATGTGAGTGTTTGATGGACTTGAAGGCGAGTGTCTGATGGGCTTGAGGTCGACGGTCTGATGGGTATGAATTCGAGGGCCAGATGGGCTTAATGGCGAGGGTATGATGGGCTTGAATCCGTGTGTCTAATGGGATTGAAGGCAAGGGTCTCATAGGCTTGAAATCGATGGTGTGATTGGTTTAAAGACGAGGTTCTGATAGGCTTCATCGCCATGGCCTGATGGGCTTAAAGGCCAGGGTTTGATGGGCTTGAAAGCAAGGTCTTCATGGGCTTGAAGGTGAGTGCCTGATGGGCTTCAAGCAGAGGGTCTGATGGTTTGAAGGCGAGGATATGATGGTCTGAAGACGAGGGTTTGATGGGCCTCAAGGCGAGGGTCTGATGTGCTTGAAAGTAGGGTCTGATGGGATCGAAATCGAAGTTCTAAGGGGCTTGAATACAAAGGTCTGATGGGATTGAAGGCAAAGTCTTGTGGGCTTGTAGGAGAGGGTCTAATGGTCTTCTTGGCGAGGGGCTTACGGACTTGAAGGCAAGTGTAAGAAGGGCTTAAAAGCGATGGTCTGATGGGCTTGAAGGCGAGGAGCTGATGGGCTCGAAGTCGTAGGACAGAATGGCTTGATACCGAGGGCCAGGTGTGCTTCAATTCGAGGGTCTGATGGCTTTAAAGGCGAGGGTCTGTTGTGCTTGAAGGCGAGGGTTTGACTGGCTTCAAGGTGAGTGTTTGATGTGCTTGAAAGCAAGGGTCTGATGGGTTCGAAAGCGAGGTTCCGAGGGGCTTGAATACGAAGGTCTGGTAGGATCGAAAGCAATTGTCTTATGGGTTTGTAGGCGTGGGTCAGATGGACTTCGTGGAGAGGGTCTTATGGGCTTGAAGGCGAGTGTAAGAAGGGTTTGAAGAGTATGGTCTGATGGGCTTGAAGGCGAGGGGCTGATGGGCTAAAAGTCGAAGGATAGAATGGCTTAATGGTGAGGGCCAGGTGTGCTTCAATTTGAGGGTCAAATGGCTTTAAAGGCGAGGGTCTGATGTGCTTCAAGGCGAGGGTCTGATGGGCCTGAAGGCAAGGATCTGATGGGATTGAATTCGATTGTCTGGTGGGCTTGAAAGGGATGGTCTGATGGCTATGGCCTGATGAGCTTGAAGGCGAGGGTCTGATGGGCTTGAAGACGAGGATCTGATGGGCTTGAAAGCGATTGTCTGATGGGTTTAAAGGCGAGGGTCTGATGGGCTTGAAAGCGAAGGTCTGATGGGCTTGAAGGCGAGGGTCTGATTGGCTTGAAGGCAAGGGTCTTATGGGTTTCAAGCGGAGGGTCTGAGAGGATTCATGGTGAGCATCTGATGGGCTTGAAGGCATATGTCTGATGGACTTGAATGCGAGGGTCTGATGGGCTTGAAGGCGTGGGTCTGATGGGATTGAAGGCACGGATTTGATTGTCTTTAAAGCAAAGGTGTGATGGGCTTGAAGGCGAGGGCCTGATGGGCTTAAAGGCAATGGTTTGATTGGGTTGAAGGCGAGGGTCTGATGGTTTTGAAGGAGAGGGACTGATGGATTTGAGAACGAGGTTCTGATGGGTCTGAAGGCGACGGTCTCATAGGTTTCAAGTGGAGGATCTGATAGGCTTGAAGTCAAGGGTCTGAATGGCTTCAATGCAAAGGTCTTATGAGCTTGGAGGCAAGGGTGTGATGGGCTTCAAGGCGAGGGTTTGGTGGTTTGAAAAGATAGGGTCAGATTGGCTTGAAGGCGAGTGTCTGATAGGCCAGAAGGCCAGGGTCTGATGTGCTTGAAGGCAAGGGTGTGATGAGCTTGAGGGCGATGGTCTGTCGGGCTTGAAGGCGTGGGTCTAATGGGCCTAAAGGCAAGGGTCTGATGGGCTTGAAAGCGAAGGTCTGATGGGGTTTAAGGCAAATGTCTGATGGGCTTCAAGGAGATGGTCTGATGGGCTTGAAAGCGAGGGTCTTATGGGGTTGAAGGCGAGTGTATGAAGGGTTTAGAAGTGTGGGTCTTATCGGCTTGTAGGCGAGGGTCTAATGGGCATGAAGGTGAGGGTATGATGGGGTTAAAGGCGAGAGCTAGCTTGATTTGATGGCTAGGGCCAGATGAGCTTCAAGACGATGTTCTGAAGGTCTTAGAGGCGAGGGTCTGATGGACTTCAAGGTGAGGGTCTGATGTGCTTGAAAGCGAGGGTCTGATGGGCTTGAAAGCGAGGATATGAGGTGCTTGAATACGAAGGTCTGATGGGATTGAAGGCAATTGTCTGATGAACTTGAAGGCTAGAGTCTGATGAGCTTGAAGGCGAGGGTCTGATGGACTTGAATGCGAAGTTCTGATTGCTTGAAGGCGTTGGTCTGATTGGATTGATGGCACAGGTTTGATGGGCTTTGAAGCAAGTGTGTGATGGTCTTGAAGACGAGGGTCGGATAGGCTTCAAGGCCATGGTCTGATAGGCTTCAAGGTCGTGCTCTGATTGATTTGACGACGAAGGCCTTATAGGATTGAATGTGAGGGAATGATGGGCTTCAAGACGAAGGCAAGATGGCTTCAAGACGTGAGTCTGCTGGACTTTAAGGCGAGGGTGTTATGGGCCTCAAGGTAATGGTATGATGGATCTGAAGGCAAGTGTCTGATGGGCTTGAAGGCGAGTGTCTGTTGGACTTGAAGGCGAGGGTCTGATGGTCTTGAAGATGAGGGTCTGATGGGCTAGAAGGAGAGGGTCTGATGGGCTTGAAAGCGAGGATCTGAGGTGCTTGAATACGGTCTGATGGGATTGAAGGCAATTGTCTTATGGCATTGTAGGCAAGGGTCTGATGGGCTTGAATGTGAGTGTTTGATGGACTTGAAGGCGAGTGTCTGATGGGCTTGAGGTCGACGGTCTGATGGGTATGAATTCGAGGGCCAGATGGGCTTAATGGCGAGGGTATGATGGGCTTGAATCCGTGTGTCTAATGGGATTGAAGGCAAGGGTCTCATAGGCTTGAAATCGATGGTGTGATTGGTTTAAAGAAGAGGTTCTGATAGGCTTCATCGCCATGGCCTGATGGGCTTAAAGGCCAGGGTTTGATGGGCTTGAAAGCAAGGTCTTCATGGGCTTGAAGGTGAGTGCCTGATGGGCTTCAAGCAGAGGGTCTGATGGTTTGAAGGCGAGGATATGATGGTCTGAAGACGAGGGTTTGATGGGGCCTCAAGGCGAGGGTCTGATGTGCTTGAAAGTAGGGTCTGATGGGATCGAAATCGAAGTTCTAAGGGGCTTGAATACAAAGGTCTGATGGGATTGAAGGCAAAGTCTTGTGGGCTTGTAGGAGAGGGTCTAATGGTCTTCTTGGCGAGGGGCTTACGGACTTGAAGGCAAGTGTAAGAAGGGCTTTAAAAGCGATGGTCTGATGGGCTTGAAGGCGAGGAGCTGATGGGCTCGAAGTCGTAGGACAGAATGGCTTGTACCGAGGGCCAGGTGTGCTTCAATTCGAGGGTCTGATGGCTTTAAAGGCGAGGGTCTGTTGTGCTTGAAGGCGAGGGTTTGACTGGCTTCAAGGTGAGTGTTTGATGTGCTTGAAAGCAAGGGTCTGATGGGTTCGAAAGCGAGGTTCCGAGGGGCTTGAATACGAAGGTCTGGTAGGATCGAAAGCAATTGTCTTATGGGTTTGTAGGCGTGGGTCAGATGGACTTCGTGGAGAGGGTCTTATGGGCTTGAAGGCGATGTGTAAGAAGGGTTTGAAGAGTATGGTCTGATGGGCTTGAAGGCGAGGGGCTGATGGGCTAAAAGTCGAAGGATAGAATGGCTTAATGGTGAGGCCAGGTGTGCTTCAATTTGAGGTCAAATGGCTTTAAAGGCGAGGGTCTGATGTGCTTCAAGGCGAGGGTCTGATGGGCCTGAAGGCAAGGATCTGATGGGATTGAATTCGATTGTCTGGTGGGCTTGAAAGGGATGGTCTGATGGCTATGGCCTGATGAGCTTGAAGGCGAGGGTCTGATGGGCTTGAAGACGAGGATCTGATGGGCTTGAAAGCGATTGTCTGATGGGTTTAAAGGCGAGGGTCTGATGGGCCTTGAAAGCGAAGGTCTGATGGGCTTGAAGGCGAGGGTCTGATTGGCTTGAAGGCAAGGGTCTTATGGGTTTCAAGCGGAGGGTCTGAGAGGATTCATGGTGAGCATCTGATGGGCTTGAAGGCATATGTCTGATGGACTTGAATGCGAGGGTCTGATGGGCTTGAAGGCGTGGGTCTGATGGGATTGAAGGCACGGATTTGATTGTCTTTAAAGCAAAGGTGTGATGGGCTTGAAGGCGAGGGCCTGATGGGCTTAAAGGCAATGGTTTGATTGGGTTGAAGGCGAGGGTCTGATGGTTTTGAAGGAGAGGGACTGATGGATTTGAGAACGAGGTTCTGATGGGTCTGAAGGCGACGGTCTCATAGGTTTCAAGTGGAGGATCTGATAGGCTTGAAGTCAAGGGTCTGAATGGCTTCAATGCAAAGGTCTTATGAGCTTGGAGGCAAGGGTGTGATGGGCTTCAAGGCGAGGGTTTGTGTGGTTTGAAAGATAGGGTCAGATTGGCTTGAAGGCGAGTGTCTGATAGGCCAGAAGGCCAGGGTCTGATGTGCTTGAAGGCAAGGGTGTGATGAGCTTGAGGGCGATGGTCTGTCGGGCTTGAAGGCGTGGGTCTAATGGGCCTAAAGGCAAGGGTCTGATGGGCTTGAAAGCGAAGGTCTGATGGGGTTTAAGGCAAATGTCTGATGGGCTTCAAGGAGATGGTCTGATGGGCTTGAAAGCGAGGGTCTTATGGGGTTGAAGGCGAGTGTATGAAGGGTTTAGAAGTGTGGGTCTTATCGGCTTGTAGGCGAGGGTCTAATGGGCATGAAGGTGAGGGTATGATGGGGTTAAAGGCGAGAGCTAGCTTGATTGATGGCTAGGGCCAGATGAGCTTCAAGACGATGTTCTGAAGGTCTTAGAGGCGAGGGTCTGATGGACTTCAAGGTGAGGGTCTGATGTGCTTGAAAGCGAGGGTCTGATGGGCTTGAAAGCGAGGATATGAGGTGCTTGAATACGAAGGTCTGATGGGATTGAAGGCAATTGTCTCATGGCATTGTAGGCGAGGGTCTGATGGGCTTGAAGGCGAGTGCAAGAAGGACTTAAAGGCGATGGTCTGATGGGCTTGCAGGCGAAGGGCTGATGGGCTTGAAGTAGTGGGTCAGAATGGCTTGATGGTGAGGACCAAGTGGGCTTCAAGTCGAGAGTCTGTTGTGCTTGAATGTGCTCAAATGAACGTGAAAGCGATGGTGTAGTGGGATTGAAGACGCGAGTTTTATGGGTTTGACGACGAGAGTTTGATGGGCTTGAATGCGAGGGCCAAATGGGTTTAAACAAGAGGGTCTGATGGTCTTGAAGGCGTGGGTCTGATAAGCTTCAAGGCCAGGGTCTGATGGACTTGAAAGCCCGGGATTTATGGGCTTGAATGTAAGGGCCTGATGGGCTTCAAGGCAAAGGCCAGATGGGCTTCAAGGAGAGGGCCAGATGGGCTTGAAGGCGAGGGTCTGCTGAGCTTAAATTCGAGGGTGTGATGGGCTTCAAAGCGATGGTATGATGGGTCTGAAGGCGAGTCTGATGAGCTTGAAGGCATGGGTCTGTTGGGCTTGAAGGCGAGGGTCTGATGGGCTTGAAGGCAAGGGTCAGACGGGTTTGAAGTCGACGGTCTGATGGGCATGAAGTCGAGGGCCAAATGGGTTTAATGGCGATGGTATGATGGGCTTGAATCCGTGTGTCTAATGGGATTGAAGGCAAGGGTCTAATAGGCTTGAAATCGATGGTATGATGGACTTGAAGGCGAGGGTCTCATAGGCTTCATCGTCATAGTCTGATGGGATTCAATGCCAGTGCTTGATGGGCTTGAAAGCAAGGTCTTAAAGGGCTTGAAGGTGAGGGCTTGATGTGCTTCAAGGCGATAAGTAGATAGGTTTCAAGGAGAGAGCGAGATGGGCTTGAAGGGGAGTGTCTGATGGGCTTGAAGGGGATGGTGTGATGGGCTTGAAGGGGAGAATCTCATGGGCTTAAAGGGGATGGTCTGATGGGCTTCAAGGTAAGGGAATGATGGGCCCGAAGGTGAGGGTTTGATGTTTTTGAAGTCGTGGGTCTGATGGGTTTCAAGGGGAGGTTCTGATAGGCTTGAAGGCAAAAGTCTGATGGGCCTGAAGTCAAGGTCCAAATGGGCGTAAAGCCGAGGGCCTGATGGGCTTGAAGGCGAGGGTCTGATGGGATTGAAGTCTAAGGTCTTTTGAGTTTCAAGGCGATTGTCTGATTGGCTTGAAAGCCATGGTCTGATGGCTTTGATGGCTAGGGCCTGATTAGCTTGAAGGCGAGGGTCTGATGGGCTTGGAAGCAATTGTCTGATGGGCTTCAAGGTAAGGGAATGATGGGCCCGAAGGTGAGGGTTTGATGTTTTTGAAGTCGAGGGTCTGATGGGTTTCAAGGGGAGGTTCTGATAGGCTTGAAGGCAAAAGTCTGATGGGCCTGAAGTCAAGGTCCAAATGGGCGTAAAGCCGAGGGCCTGATGGGTTTGAAGGCGAGGGTCTAATGGGATTGAAGTCGAAGGTCTTTTGAGTTTCAAGGCGATTGTCTGATTGGCTTGAAAGCCATGGTCTGATGGCTTTGATGGCTAGGGCCTGATTAGCTTGAGGGCGAGGGTCTGAAGGGCCTGAAGGCAAGGGTCTCATGGGTTTTAACGGGAGGGTCTGATAGCATTGAAGTTGAGGGTCTGATGGGCTTCAAGGCGATTGTCTGATGAGTTTGAAGGAAGGGTCTGATGGACTTGAATGCGAAGTTCTGATGGGCTTGAAGGTGTGCCTGATGGGACTGAAGGCACAGGTTTGATGGGCTTCAAAGCAAAGGTGTGATGGTCTTGAAGACGAGGGTCGGATAGGCTTCAAGGCCATGGTCTGATGGGCTTCAAGACCGTGGTCTGATTGATTTGAAAGCGAAGGTCTTATAAAATTGAATGTGAGGGCCTAATGGGCTTCAAGACGAAGGCCAGATGGGCTTCAATGCGAAGGCCAGATGGGCTTGAAGGCGTGGGTCTGCTGGGCTTAAAGGCGATGGTGTTATGGGCCTCAAGGCAATGGTATGATGGATCTGAAGGCGAATGTCTGATGGGCTTGAAGGCGAGGGTGTGATGAGCTTGAAGGCGAGTGTCTGTTGGACTTGAAGGCGAGGGTCTGATGGTCTTGAAGGCGAAGGTCTGATGGGCTAGAAGGCGAGTGTCAGACGGCTTGAAGTTGAGTGTCTGATTGACTTGAAGGCGAGTGTCTGATGGGATTGAAGTCGACGGTCTGATGGGTATGAATTCAAGAGCCAGATGGGCTTAATGGTGAAGGTATGATGGGCTTGAATCCGTTTGTCTAATGGGATTGAAGGCAAGGGCCTAATAGGCTTGAAATCGATGGTGTGATTGGCTTAAAGACGAGGTTCTGATAGGCTTTATCGCCATGGTCTGATGGGCTTCAAGGCCAGGGTTTGATGGGCTTAAAAGCAATGTCTTCATGGGCTTGAAGGTGAGTGCCTGATGGGCTTGTGGGCGAGGGTCTAATGGTCTTCGTGCGAGGGGCTTACGGGCCTGAAGGCGAGTGTAAGAAGCGCTTAAAGGCGATGGTCTGTTTGGCTTGAAGGTGAGGGGCTGATGGGCTCGAAGTCGTAGGACAGAATGGCTTGATAACGAAGCCCAGGTGTGCTTCAATTCGAGGGTCTGATGGTTTTAAAGGCAAGGGTCTGATGTGCTTGAATGCGGCGGATTGATGGGCTTCAAGGTGAGGGTCTGATGTGGTTGAAAGCGATGGTCTGATGGGCCCGAAAGCGAGGTTCCGAGGGGCTTGAATGCGAAGGTCTGATAGGATTGAATGCAATTATCTTATAGGCTTGTAGGCGAGGGTCTGATTGGCTTCGTGGCGAGGGTCTTATGGGCTTAAAGGCGAGTGTAAGAAAGGCTTGAAGGCTATGGTCTGATGGGCTTGAAGGCGAGGGACTGATGGGCTAGAAGTCGAAGGATGGAATGGCTTGATGGTGAGGGCCAGGTGTGCTTCAATTCGAGGGACTGATGGCTTTAAAGGCGAAGGTCTAAAGCGCTTGAAGGCGAGGGTCTGATGGGCCTGAAGGCGAGGATCTGATGGGGTTGAATTCAATTGTCTGGTGGGCTTGAAAGGGATGGTCTGATGGCTAGGGCCTGATGAGCTTGAAGGCGAGGGTCTGATGGGCTTGAAGACGAGGATCTGATGGGCTTGAAAGCGATTGTCTGATGGGCTTTAAGGCGAGGGTCTGATGGGCTTTAAAGCGAGGATCTGATGGGCTTGAAGGCGAGGGTCTGATGGGCTTGAAGGCAAGGGACTTATGGGTTTCAAGGGGTGGGTCTGCGAGGATTGATGGCGAGCATCTGATGGGCTTGAAGGCATGTGTCTGATGGAATTGAATGCGAAGGTCTGATAGGCTTGAAGGCGTTGGTCGAATGAGATTGAAGGCAAGGATTTGATTGTCTTTAAAGCAAAGGTGTGATGGGCTTGAAGGCGAGGGCCTTATGGGCTTAAAGTCGATGGTTTCATGGGATTGGAGTTGAGGGTCTGACGGGTTTGAAGGAGAGGGACTGATGGGTTTGAGAACGAGGTTCTGATGGTTCTGAAGACGACGGTCTCATAGGTTTCAAGTGAAGGGTCTGATAGACTTGAAGTCAAGGGTCTGAATGGCTTCAATCCGAAGGTCTGATGGGCTTGAAGGCAAGGGTGTGATGGGCTTCAAGGCGAGGGTTTGATGGGTTTGAAAGCGAGGGTCAGATTGGCTTGAAGGCGAGTTTCTGATGGGCCAGAAGGCGAGGGTTTAATGGGCTTGAAGGAAAGGATGTGATGAGCTTGAGGGCGATGGTCTGTTGGCCTTGAAGGCATGGGTCTAATGGGCCTGAAGGCAATTTTCTGATGGGCTTGAAAGCGAAGGTCTGATGGGCTTCAAGGAGAGGGTCTGTTGGGTTTGAAGGCGAGGGTCTTATGGGGTTGAAGGCGAGTGTATGAAGGGTTTAGAAGTGTGGGTCTTATCGGCTTGAAGGCTAGGGTCTAATGGGCATGAAGGCGAGGGTATGATGGGGTTAAAGGCGAGAGCCAGCTTGATTTGATGTCTAGGGCCAGATGAGCTTCAAGGCGACGTTCTGAAGGTCTTAGAGGCGAGGGTCTGATGAACTTCAAGGTGAGGGTCTAATGTGCTTGAAAGCGAGGGTCTTATGGGCTTGAAAGCGAGGATCTGAAGGGCTTGAATACGAGGGTCTGATGGGATTGAAGGCAATTGTCTTATGGTAATTGTAGGCGAGGGTCTGATGGGCTTGAAGGCGAGTGCAAGAAGGGCTTAAAGGCGATGGTCTGAAGGGGTTGAAGGCGAAGAGCTGATGGGCTTTAAGTAGAGGGCAAATATGTTTTGATGGCGATAGTCAGGTGGGCTTCAAGTCGAGGGTCTGATGGGTTTAAAGGCAAGGGTCTGATGTACTTGAAGGTGTATATCTGATGGGATTGAAGGCATGGGTCAATTGGGCTTGAAAGCTATGGTGTAATGGGATTGAAGACGAGAGTTTGATGGGCTTGACGACGAGAGACTGATGGGCTTGAAGGCGAGGGCTAAATGGGTTTAAAAAAGAGGGTCTGATGGTTTTGAAGGCGTGGGTCTGATAAGCTTCAAGGCCAGGTTCTGATGGACTTGTAAGCCCGGGCTTTATGGGCTTGAATGTAAAGGGCTGATGGGCTTGAAAGCGAAGGCCAGATGAGCTTGAAAGACAGGGCAAGATGGGCTTGAGGTCGGGGGTCTGATGGATTTAAAGGCAAGGTTCTGATGGACTTCAAGGCAAAGATATGATGGGTCTGAACGCGAGGGTCTGATGTGCTTAAAGGTGAGGTTCTGATGGACTTCAAGGGGAGGGTCTGATAGGCTTGGTTACCAGGGTCTGTTGGGCTTGAAAATGAGGGTCTGATGGGCTTGAAAGCAAGTGTCTGATTTACTGTAAGGCAAGGGTCTGATGGGCTGGAAGGTGAGGGTCTGATGAATTTGAATGCGAGGGTCTGATGGGCTTGAAGGCGTGGGTTTGATGGAATTAAAGGCAAGGGTTTGATTGGCTTTAAAGCGAGGGTTTGATGGGCCAAAAGGCGAAGGTGTGATAGGCTTCAAGGTCAGGGTCTGATGGGCTTCAAGGCCAGGGTTTGAAGACGAAGGCATGACAGGCTTTGATATGCCGGCCTGATGGGCTTCAAGGCCAGGGTTTGGAGACGAAGGCCTGACAGGCTTTAATGTGCTGGCCTGATGGGCTTCAAGGTCAGGGCAAGATGGGCTTGAAGGCGAGGGTCTGATGGGCTTAAAGGCAAGAGTCTGATGGGCCTCAAGGAGAAGGTATGATGGGCCTGAAGGCGAAGGTCTGATGGGCTTGAAGGCGAGGATGTGATGGGCTTGAGGGCGAGAGTGTGGTGAGCTTGAAGGTTAGGGCATGTTGGGCTTGAAGGCGAAGGTCTGATGGGCTTGAAGGCAAGGGTCTGTTGGGCTTGAAGCCAAGGGTCTATTGGGCTTGAAAGCGTGGGTCTACTGGGCCTGAGGGCGAGTGTCTGATAGACTTGAAGGCGAGGGTCTGATTTACTGGAAGGTGAGGGTCTGATGAGCTTGAATGTGAGGGTCTGATGGACTTGAAGGCGAGGGTCTGATGGGCTTGACAGTGAAAGATTTATGTTCTTAAACGCGAGTTAATGATGGGCTTGAAGGCGAGGGCCAGATAGGCTTTAACTCGAGGGTCTGATGGACTTAAAGGCGAAGGTCTGATGGACTTGAAGGCGACGGTCTGATGGGCTTGAAGTAGAAGGTCTTATGGGTTTGCATGCGAGGGTTTGATGGCCTTGAAAGCGAGGGTCTGATGGGTTTGAAGGCTAGGGTCCGATGGGCTTGAAGGCGCTGGTTTGATAGGCTTGAAGGGGAGGGTCTGATGGGCTTAAAGGAAAGGATCTGATGGGTTTGAAGGAGAGGGTGTGGTTTATTTGAAGACGACGTTCTGATGGGCCTGAAGGAGAGGGTCTCATGGGTTTCAAACGGAGTTCTGATAGGCTTGAGGTCGAGGATCTGAATGGCTTCAATGCGAAGGACTGATGAGCTTGAAGGCAAGGGTATGATGGGTTTCAAGGCGAGGGTTTGATGGGTTTGAAAGCGAGGGTCAGATTGGATTGGAGGCGATTGTCTGATGGGCCTGAAGGCGAGGGTCTGATGGGCTTGAAGGCAAGGGTGTGATGAGCTTTAAGTTGATGGTCTGTTGAGCTTGAAAGCGTGGGTTTGATGGGCTTGAAGGCAAGGGTCTGATGGGCTTGAAAGCGAGGGTCTGATGGGGTTGAAGGCGATTGTCTGATGGGCTTCAAGGATAGGGTCTGATGGGCTTGAAGGCGAGGGTCTTATGGGGTGCAAGGCGAGGGCCAGATGGGTTTACAGGCAACAGTCTGATGGGTTGGAAGGCGAGGGTCTGATGGGCTGGAAGGCGAGGGTCTGATGGGCATGAAGTCGAGGGCCAGATGGACTTGAAGGCGAAGGTATGATGGGCTTGAAGGCTTGTGTCTAATGGGATTGAAAGCAAGGGTCTAATAGGCTTAAAATCGATGGTGTGATGGCTTGAAATAGATGGTGTGATGGGCTTGAAGGCGAGGGTCTGATAGGCTTCAATGCCATGGTCTGATTGGCTCCAAGGTCAGGGTCTGATGGAATTGAAAGCAAGGGCTTCATGGGTTTGAAGGTGAGGGCCTGATGGGCTTCAAGGCGAAGGCCAGATGGGTTTCAACCAGAGGGCCAGATGGGATTGAAGGCGAGGGACTGGTGGGCTTAAAGGCAAGGGTCTAATGGGCTTTAAACCGAAG